>NC_045437.1:66892639-67216002 GCF_002776525.5 Piliocolobus tephrosceles
TAATTTTTTTTTTTTTTTTTTTTTTTTGTATTTTTAGTAGAGATGGGGTTTGACCGTGTTAGCCAGGGTGGTCTCGATCTCCTGAGCTTGTGATCCGTCCACCTCAGCCTCCCAGAGTGCTGAGATTACAGGCGTGAGCCACCGCACCTGACTTTTCCCTCATTTTTTATCTTCCATGTTAAAGGAATGGCAATTACAGCTTGGAGCTTTCACCTTCTTTCAAGAAAACTTTAGAGATAAAAAAAATAGAAAAGTGCCACAATAAACATACATGTACATGTGTCTTTATAGTAGAATGATTTATAATCCTTTGGATATATACCCAGTAATGCGATTGCTAGGTCCAATGGTATTTCTGGTTCTAGATCCTTGAGGAATCGCCATACTGTCTTCCACAATGATTGATCTAATTTACACTCCCACCAATAGTGTAAGAGCGTTCCTATTTCTCCACATCCTCTCCAGCATCTGTTGTTTCCTGACTTTTTAATGATCACCATTCTAAGTGACGTGAGATTGTATATCATTGTGGTTTTGATTTGCATTTCTCTAATGACCAGTGATGATGAGCTTTTTTTTCATATGTTTGTTGGCTGCATAAATGTCTTCTTTTGAAAAGTGTCTGTTCATATCCTTCACCTACTTTTTGATGGGGTTGTTTGTTTTATTCTTGTAAATTTGTTTAAGTTCTTTGTAGATTCTGGATATTAGCCCTTTGTCAGATGGATAGATTGCAAAAGTTTTCTCACCTCTGTAGGTTGCCTGTTCATCCTTGTAACCGACCCAAATGCCCACCAATGATAGATTGGATAAAGAAAATGTGGCACATATGCACCATGGAATACTGTGCAGCCATAAAAAAGGATGAGTTCATGTCCTTTGTGGGGACACAGATGAAGCTGGAAACCATCATTCTCAGCAAACCTACACAAGAACAGAAGACCAAACACCACATATTCTCATTCATAAGTGGGAGGTGAACAATGAGGACGCATGGATATCACACACTGGGTGGGGATTGGGGACTAGGAAAGGCATAGCATTAGGAGAAATACCCAATGTAGATGATGTAGATGACGGGTTGATGGGTGCAGCAAACCACCATGGCATCGTATACCTATGTAACAAACCTGCGTGTTCTGCACACATATCCCAGAACTTAAAGTATAATTTTAAAAAGAAAGAAAATTATCCTTTATAGATATAAGCTACCTCAAAGTGCCTTTGCTCATTCTCATTGAGATAGACAGAGCCTTAGGCCAGCAAAATTTGGAAGTAGCAAATTTTTAATTTTACCTTAGGTAGGTAAATCTATTAACTTACCTAAGAAAGAAGAATAAAAGGGTGGCGTAAGTTATGCAAAGCAAGAAAATAAATAGCTAAAGGCTGGATATTCCTTATGTGAAACGCTTGGAGTCAGAAGTATTTCAGATTTTGGGATTCTTTTAAAATGTAGGGATATTTACCTATACATAATGAGTTATCATAGGGATGAGAACTTAAGAAAAAAAAATAGAGAACATTGGAGCTGGAAGGGTTCTTTAAAAGCAACTCTCTAAGTCTCATATTCTATAGTTGAGAGCATTTGAATATGCTACAGATCAAGGGACTCAGGTAAATTTCTACAGCCAGCTCGCGAAAGCTGGAACTCAGATCTGGTTTCCTGAATTCCGGTCTGCTGTCCATTCCCTTACATCTGCCTCTTGATCTTTGGCATAAAATATGACTTCTTTCCTAAAATATGACTTGAGGAACTTGGAACTCTCTTTAGGAAGAGTCCTGGGACTTGTGCTACTTGATTTCCACATCTCTTTTCCTCCCTGCACTAGTGGGTGCTTATACATACTTGTGGAATTGGTTAGGTCAGCAGCAGGAAAAACATTTGTGAGTAGAGTAGGCAGGGGAAGTGTGTCTGAGGTTAGACTGGGGAGCAGAATCTCATAGACTCCAAGGTGCACTTGGGTTGCCAAAACTATTCGTCCCAAAAGCCCAGTCAAAATGCAATTAGTCGCCTTCCCTTTCTCCTCAATTTTTGCTCTAAAAACTCCTTTGTTACTTATAATGTTGACATTGTTGCATGAAATCACTGCTACATTTACTGACCTCCTATTATGGGCCAGTTGCTCTTCTGGGTACTTCATGTGCACAGTCTCATTTCTCTCTCACTGCTGCACTCCATGGTAAATATAATAATGCCCTGTTATGGGTTAAATTGTGTCCCTTGAAAATTCATATGCTGAGGTCCTAATCCCTAGTACCTCAGAATTTGACCTTATTTTGAAATAGGCTCATTGTAGATATTATTGGTTAAGATGAGGTCATTAGGCATCCCTAATTCAATGCAATATGAATGATGTCCTTATAAAATCAGAAAATTTAGAGACAGAATCATGCACACAGGGAGAAAGCCCTGTCTTCATGCCAGGGCTTCATGCCAAGGAATGAAGACAGGGATCTATATACCAAGGAATGCAAAGGTTCCCAGCAAGTCATCAGAAGCCAGGAGAAAAGCATAGAATCAACTTTCTTCTCATGGTTTTAGTTCTAAGGGAACCAAACTTATGATATCTTGATCTTGGGGTTCCGGCCTCTAGAACTGTGAGACAATATATTTCTGTTGTTTAAGCCAGATAAATTTCTCTTTAAACTTGTAATACTCTGTTATGGAAGCCCTAGAAAACTGATACACCACTTTCTGCAGATAATAAAACTGAGTCTCAGATTAAATAACCAGTCATCCTAATGATAATAAGAAGTAGGTCTAGCTTTAAAACCTTGGTCTGTTTAAATGTCACATTGTCTCCCAGTGCCCTCATAAAAGACCTTCTTGCTTCCTAACAGTGATTAAGAGCATAAACTCAGCAGCCACGATGCCTAGTTTTGAATCCTAGCTCTCAGCATTCATTGGTGGGTTTGACTTCAACTGTCTGTGATTCAATTTACTTTTTAAAATGAGCATGTTAATGTTATCCATTTCATAGGTTTGTTGATAAGATTAAATGTGTTAACATTTATACCATGCTTAAAGCTCGTTCTGGTCAATAATGACTGCCTTTCAATGACTGGCAATTATTACCTCATCACCTTATGTAGGTATAATGGAGATGCTATTTTTGCAAGTAAGCCTAAACTTTAACATTTTCTTTATATAATTGTTCTTCTGGAGTTTTCCATGTGAGTAGGCTTATCTTGCAGGGCAGAAGAGTGTTGCAAACCAAGTTTATTGTTTTTACTTTAACACATTTTTTGAGTTATAATTTATAGACCACAAAATTCAGGCATTAAAAGTGTACAAATTAATTGGCTTTTAGTGTTTCCAAGAGTTGTGCAACCATCACCAAACTAAGACAAGTTTTGGTGAAGAGAGATTTTATAAATTTTTTTTTACTTCCATGTACTACATCAATAGTAGGCTTAATGTATTAGATCAAAGTATTTTACCTAAGTGATGTCCATACAGGATGAGGAAAGTCATTAATACCTCTGTAGTAGGCAGAATATCTCCTCCTTTCAAATGCAAATATGTTATAGACCTTAAAATAGAGAGGTTATCCTGGATTATGGAGGTGGGCCCCATTGCATCACAGGAGTCCTTAAAAGTAGAGAAGTACTTCCAGCTAGAGGCAGAAGAGGAAGGCAGAGAAATATGGCAGAAGGGGAAGGGATTCAAAGTGTAAGAGGGACTCACATTCTGTTCTTGCTGAAGGGAGGCCATATGGAAGGCATGAGAAGGATTGCATGCGGTTTACAGAAGCAAATACTCATCCCTGAAAGGCAGCCAGCAAGGAAATGGGGATCTTGGCTCTACCATGTCAAGAAACTGCATTTGTCCAATGACCTGAAAGAGCTTGCAGGTAATTTTTCCCTACAGCCTCTGGAAAGAATGCAGCATAGTGACACCTTGATTCAGACCTTGTAAGACTAAGCAGATGGTCCAGTTGCTTCAGACTTCTGACCTAGGGAATGGTGAGATGGATGTTTTCTAAGCTGCTTTGTTTGTGGTAATTGTTATAGGAACAATAGAAAACTCATATGCCCTGATTTCTGGAAGAAAAAAAAATGACAGAGGCTCCAATATTTGTTCCTCTTACCCTTCCAAATCCTCAGAGGTTGAAGATTGTAGAAAGGGCCATGTATTGGAAAAGTGAGGGAGCCACTGGGCAAAGGGAAGGTTTGTGGAAGGAGGTATCGCACAGATTATTCTCAAACTACCTGGGTGCCAGTGCATCACCTTCTGGTAAAGGCAACATGACAGAGCTGCTTGCTTAGGCAAGAAAAGTCCTTGAAGTTGAGATTTCCCGGCCAAATTTGGTTTCCGTGTGGCATAGGTGAGATCAGTAGTCACAGAAGGCCCTGCAGCTAGGTTGAAGGAACTGCTGAAAACTAAGGTGGGGCACACAGGCATAGGGAAACCTTTGGAACTCTGATCAAGCACAGCAGAGATTATGAACTATCACACTTGTGAATGATATGGTCTGGATCTGTGTCCCTACTCAAATCTCATGTCAAATTGTAATCCTTGATGTTGGAGGTGCGCCCTGGTGGGAGGTGACTGGATCATGGGGGTTGATATGATTTAGCTGTGTCCCCACCCAAATCTTACCTTGAATTGTAATAATCCCCATGTGTCAAGGGCAGAGCCAGGTGGAGATAATTGAATCGTGGGTGCAGTTTCCCCCATACTGTTCTCATGGTAGTGAATAAGTCCCATGAGAATTGATGGTTTCATAAATGAGAGCTCCGTTGCACAAGCTCTCTTGCCTGCCTCTATGTAAGACGTGACTTTGCTCCTCCTTTCTTTTCTGTCATGATTGCGAGGCCTCCCCAACCAGGTAGAACTATGAGTCAATTAAGCCTCTTTCCTTTATAAATTACCCAGTCTCCGGAAAGTGTTCATTAGCAATGTGAGAACAGACTAATATAGGGATGGTACTTCATGAATCGTTTAGTAGCATCCCCTCAGTGCTTTTCCCATGATAGTGAGTGAGTTATTGTGAAATCTGGTTGTTTAAAAGTGTGTAGCACCTCCCCTCTTGCATTCTTCCTCTTAAGCTGGCCATGTGAAGTGCCTCACTTTCCCTTTGCTTTCTGCCATGATTGCAAGTTTTCTGAGGTCTTCCCAGAAGCAGAAGCCGCTATGCTTCCTATAAAGCCTGCAGAACCATGAGCCGATTAAACCTCTTTTCTTTATAAATTACCCAGTCTCAGGTATTCTTGCATTCATGGAAGAATGCCTGAATACTGTGGAATTCAGATATAAATGTAAATAAGGTGGAGGAAGGCCATCATCTTGGCTATAAGAGGGTCAAAGGACAGCACCCTTAGATAGAGACTAGCTCATTCTCTGCACTGTGAGATTGTGGAAAACACACACCTCTTCCCCTGTGGCACAAATATTCAGATGACATTTTGGAGAGGAGCTAGGGAGATGGAGAGAAGTCTGAGAAGAAACATTATTTTTCTAAGAAAAAGCATGATCATCCTAAAGGAACCATTGAAATGATTACAGCACAATGAAGTTTAAAACGTGATGAAGGATGAGGAGCCAAGGTGACTGACTAGATGCATCCAGGAAGAGCTTCTCCCACTGAGAGAACAGACCATCAAGACCGGCACACTATGAACAGATCTTCAGAGGGAAGGTGTTGAGAATGGACAGAGAGAGGACACAAACCTTGGCTGATGGAGGAGGAACCTGGGAACCCTGCATGGGGTTACCAAGCACAAGGACTCATTTCTGGCTCCAAACAGCTCCTAGCAAAGGGGCAAGTTAAATAGGCATGAACTGGCTCACTCTTATAACAAACCTCTGGAATCCTAGCTGCAGGAGACCCTACAAACCCATGGACATTTGAGCTGGTAGAGAGTGCTGCTTCGAGAGTTTCCAGAGACAGGAATCCAGCTTGTGTGGAGCTCAGAGGGTTTCACACTGCATTGGCTGCAAAGGAGCACAAGCAGGGATGCCCAAGGCTCGCCATACTCCTGTAGGTGACTTTGGCTTTCGTTCATTCTCTAACCTGGACAGAACGGGGCTATCTTGCCCATGGAATGGTGACAGTCTGATCTGAGTGTCCCCTGTCTGCCAGCTTCTCCCAGGGTCCTTGTCTGGCTGCATCTGCTTACAGTACAGCCTTGCATGTGAAAACAGGGAGTATCCCAGTGGCCATGGCTATAGCTCTTTCACTGACAGACCACAGCTAACTGTCAGAGAGTTTTCGCAGATGTGTTCCTGCCAGCACCCACTCACCTACAGCCTCCCCCAACCACTGTTCTAGTGCGCACTTGCCCATTGCCTCACCCCACCACTTTGTCAGTGTGTGTACATGCATGGACTTCACCATGGCTCCACCCCCACCTGTGCACATTTGCCCAGAGCCTTACCCCATCACTTTGCCAGTGTGTGTACATGCATGGACCTCACCATCGCCCCCTTCTCAACCATTGCATGCATACACATGTACCCTGCTCCCAGTCATTGCTGACATGCAGGTATGGACTTAGCTGTACTATTGCTCCTCTTTCCCTGGTGTGCACACATGAGCATGAAACTCACTACCATTGCCCCCACACAAAACTTTTGCTTGCACCCTGCATCAGAGTGTTGTTGTCAGTGGACTGGGAATACCTTGGTCCCTACGGTGCAGCAGATGCTTGACATCAAAGGACCAGAGAACAAAGCCATGGACCTGTTCCCAGTCCCCAGGGTAAGAGCACACAGCCTAGGAGTGATGAGCTGAGTCTTAGCCACCTGAGATCATCCAGAAATGAAGCCAGTCAACCAAACCCAACTTATATCATAGTCAAACCATCAAGGGCATCAGAGAATTAAAAAAACAAAAACAAAAACAAAAACAAAAAAAAACAGCTCCTTCCAAAGAACAGCAACTTAAAGATTAAAGAAACATCAGACCACACAGATGAGAAAGAATCTGTGCAAGAACTGCAACTCTAAAAGTCAGAGTGTCTTTTTTTTTACCTCCAAAAGACCATACTAAGCCTCCAAAAATGGTCCTTTACTGATAAAATGGCTGAAATGAGGGATATAGAATTAAGAATCAGGATGGCAGTGAAGATCACCAAGATCTAGGAGAACAGTGAAACCCAATCCGAGGAAACTTTGCAATCCAGTAAAATGATTCATGATCTGAAAGATGAAATAGCAATTTTCAGAAACAACTAAACTGATCTGGTAGAGCCAAAAGCTCACTACAAAATTTCATGTCAGGTGCTGTGGCTCACAGCTGTAATCCTAGCACTTTGGGAAGCTGAGATGGGAGGGTGAAAAGATTATTTGAGCCCAGGAGTTCAAAACCAGCTTGGAAAACATGGTCAAAATGCATCTTTATAAAATGTACAAAAATTAGCCAAGCATGGTGGCATGCACCTGTAGTCCCAGCTACTCAGGAGGCTGAAGTGGGAAGATCACTTGAGCCTGGAAGGTCAAGGTTGCGGTGGCACCATGGCACTCCAGCCTGGGTGACAGGGCAAGACCCTGTCTCAAGGAAAAAAAAAAAGAACCTTATAATATAATCTGAAGTATTGACAACAGAATAGATCGAACTGAGGAAAGAATCTGAGAGCTCTAAGAGACAAGTTCTTTGAATTAATTCAGTCAGAAAAAAAAAGAAAAACTATTTTAAAAAAATGAATGAAATCTCTGAACAATATGAGATTATGTAAAGAGACCAAACCTATAACTCATTGGATCCATTGGCATCCCTGAAGGAAAGGGGGAAAGAGAGAGCAAGCAACTTGGAAAACATATTTGAGGGTATTCTTCACAAAAATGTCCCCAACCTTGCTAGATAGGTCAACATGCAAATTCAGGAAACTCAGAGAATCCCTGTGAGATATAACACAAGGCAATCATCCAGAAAGCACATAGTTATCAGATTCTCCATGGTCAACACAAAAGAAAAAACTATTAAAGGCAGCCAGAGAGAAGGAGCAAGTAACCTACAAAGGGAACCCCATCATGCTAATAGCAGATATTTCAGCACAAACACTACAAGCCAGGAGAGACTGAGGACCTATATACTGCACCCTGAAAAGAAAAAAAAAAAAAAGACATTCCAATCAAGAATTTCATATCTGGCCAAACTAAGCTTCATAAGCAAAGGAGAAATAATTCTTTTTTTCAGACAAGCAAATGCTAAGAGAATTTTTTTAACCACCAGATCTACCTTATACATGCTCCTTAAGGTTGTACTAAACATGGGAACAAAAGACCAGTACCAGCCACCACAAAAATGCACTTAAGAACATAGACCATTGACACAATAAAGCAACTATACAATCAAATCTACATAACAACCAGCTAACAACACAATGACAGGATCAGAGTCCCACATATAAATATTAATCTTGAATGTACATGGGCTAAATGCCCCACTTTAAAAGGCATAGTGTTGCAAATTGGATAAAGAAGCAAGACCAAAATGTATGGTATCTTTACGAGACGTAGCTCATGTGCAATGACACCAACAGGCTCAAAGTAAAGTGATGTAGAAGACCTAGTAAAAAAGAAAAAAAAAAAAAAAAGAAAACAAAAAATAAAGCAGCAGGTGGTGCTATCTTATTTCAGACAAAACAGACTTTAACCCTTTTCCTATTTGCACTGAGAACACATGCTGGTGGCACTTGTGGCTTCAGTGTTTACCCGGAGTAATTTTGCAATGAAATAACTTACTTGTATTATTATTTCACATCACTCTGGTATATCAATTTTGGAAACAAAAGACATCATTCTATTTATAGCATTCTGTTTTTAGCAGCGATATTTCCCATTTATAAAATATAGTAATTCTTGATCACTGAAAATGTCAAATCTTAGAAAATATAGCATTTCTACGTGTGATGTAAATATTGTTCTTGAACAGTGGTTGGCCCAAGATTCATTGGATGAATCTTTTTTTTTTTTTTTGGAAAAAGACAATTCTGATGTAAGTTCTGTTTAGAAATAACTCCAAGAACAGTTTTATATTTTATCTTCACATTGAAAATCAGTCAGATTTGCTTCAGCCTCAAAGAGCATGTTTATGTAAAATTAAATAAGCACTGACAGCCAGCTGCACCTTTTTAAAATTTTTTTTTTCTCTAAACAACAATCAAAAAGGACATGGGCATTACATCATGATGTTCAATTCAACAAGAAGACTTAACTATTCTAAACCTATTTGCATCCAACAGTGGAGCACCCAGATTCATAAAACAAGCTCTTAGAGACCTATAAAGAGATTTAGATAACCACACAATGATAGTGACAGACTTCAACATCCCAATGATAGTATTAGATAGATTATCCAAGCAGAAAAGTAACAAAGATATTTGGGATCTTAACTTGACAGTTGACCAAATGGACCTAACAGACATGTATGAGACACTCCACCCAACAACAACAGAATATACATTCTTCTCATGTGCATACGACACATATTCTAAAATCAACCACATGCTTGGCCATAAAGCAATTCTCAATAAATTGAAAAAAAAAAAAAAAAAACCAAAATTATATCAACCACAGTCTCAGGTAACAGCACAATAAAAATAGAAATCAATACCAAGAAGATCTCTTAAAACCAACCATACAATTACGTGGATATTAGACTATCTAGTCTTGAATGGCTTTGGATAAACAATGAAATTAAGGAAGAAATCAAGAAACTCTTTGAGGCTAATGAAAGATACAAAATACCAATGACTGACACACAGCTAAAGCAATGTAACTAATACAAGGAAAGATTATAATGCTAAATGTACACGTCAAAAAGTTAGAAAGATCTCAAAGTAACATCACACCTAGAGGAGCTAGAAAAACAAGAGCAAAGCAGCCCAAAGCTAGCAGAAGAAAACAAATAACCAAAATCAGAACAGAATGAAATAGAGATGTCAAAAACCATACAAAACAGCGGCCAGGCAGTGGCTCATCCCTGTCATCCCAACACTTTTTACTAGACTAATAAAAAAGAGAGAAGACCCAAATAAACACAATAAGAAATGACACAGAGAACATTACCACTGATCCCAAAGAAATTAAAATAAAAGCAATCTTGTGAGACTATTACAGACACCTCTGTGCATGCAAACTAGAAAACCTAGGAGAAATGGACAAATCCCTGGAAATGTACACCCTCTCAAGATTGAATCAAGAAGAAATAGAAACCTTGGTTCTAAAATATTTAATGAGTTCTGAAATTTATTTGTTTTTTTTTTTATTTTTTATTTATTTATTATTTATTTTTTATTTATTTTATTTTTTATTATACTTTAAGTACTAGGGTACATGTGCATAACGTGCAGGTTTGTTACATATGTATACTTGTGCCATGTTGGTGAGCTGCACCCATCAACTCGTCAGCACCCATCAATTCATCATTTATATCAGGTGTAACTCCCAATGCAATCCCTCCCCACTCCCCCCTTCCCATGATAGGCCCTGGTGTGTGATGTTCCCCTTCCCGAGTCCAGGTGATCTCATTGTTCAGTTCCCACCTATGAGTGAGAACATGCAGTGTTTGGTTTTCTGTTCTTGTGATAGTTTGCTAAGAATGATGGTTTCCAGCTGCATCCATATCCCTACAAAAGACACAAACTCATCCTTTTTTATGGCTGCATAGTATTCCATGGTGTATATGTGCCACATTTTCTTAATCCAGTCTGTCCCAGATGGACATTTGGGTTGATTCCAAGTCTTTGCTATTGTGAATAGTGCCGCAATAAACATACGTGTGCATGTGTCTTTATAGCAGCATGATTTATAATCCTTTGGGTGTATACCCAGTAGTGGGATGGCTGGCTTTTTATCCTTGAGGAATTGCCATACTGTTTTCCATAATGTTTGAACTAGTTTACCATCCCACCAACAGTGTAAAAGTGTTCCTATTTCTCCACATCCTCTCCAACACCTGTTGTTTCCTGACTTTTTAATGATTGCCATTCTAACTGGTGTGAGATGGTATCTCATTGTGGTTTTGATTTGCATTTCTCTGATGGCAAGTGATGATGAGCATTTTTTCATGTGTCTGTTGGCTATATGAATGTCTTCTTTTGAGAAGTGTCTGTTCATATCTTTTGCCCACTTTTTGATGGGGTTGTTTGTTTTTTTCTTGTATATTTGTTTGAGTTCTTTGTAGATTCTGGATATTAGCCCTTTGTCAGATGAGTAGATTGCAAAAATTTTCTCCCATTCTGTAGGTTGCCTGTTCACTCTGATGGTAGTTTCTTTTGCTGTGCAGAAACTCTTTAGTTTAAGTTCTGAAATTTAATCAGTAATAAAAAGCTTAGCAACCAGAAAAATTCCTGGACCCTGGACCAGACAGATTCACAGCTGAATTCTACCAAATATATAAAGAACTGGTACTAATCCTTCTGAAACTATTCCAAAATATTGAAGAAGGAGGACTCCTTCCTAATTTATTCTATGAGGCCAGCATCATTCTAATACCATAACTTGGCAGAGACAAACAAAAATCTCTAGGCCAATATACCTCATTAACATAGATGCAAAAATCCTCAAGAAAATACTAGCAAACCAAATCCAGCAGCACATCAAAATGCTAATCCATCATGATCACGTCGGCTTTATTTCTGGGATGCAAGATTCGTTAGGCAAACAATAGGCAAATCAATAAATGTGATTCATTACATAAACAGCTAAGAACAGAAGAACAGAAATTACATGATCATATAAACAGATGCAAAAAATGCTTTCAATAAACTTCAACATTTTTCATGTTGAAAATCCTTAGCAAACTGGGTATCAAAGGACCACATCTCCAAATAATAAGATCTAACTATGACAAACCCACAGCCAGCATTATACCGAATAGACAAAAGCTGAAAGAACTCTCCTTGAGAACAAGAAAAAGATAAGGATGCCCACTCTCAACACTCCTATCCAACATAGTTCTGGAAGTCCTAACCAGAGAA
Source organism: Piliocolobus tephrosceles (assembly GCF_002776525.5). NCBI lineage: Eukaryota > Metazoa > Chordata > Mammalia > Primates > Cercopithecidae > Piliocolobus > Piliocolobus tephrosceles. The sequence goes on from NC_045437.1 coordinate 66,904,568, forward strand.
ATCATTCAGGGAAGAGAAATAAAATACTAGGCACTCAAATGGGAAGACAGGAAGAGAGGAAGTCAAACTATCTCTGTTTGCAGATAATATGATCCTATGCCTAGGAAGCCGAATAGTCCCTGCCCCAATGCTCTTAGATCTGATAACTATCTTAAACAAAGTTTCAGGATACAAAATCACTGTACAAAAATCAGTAACGTTTTTATACACCAACAACGTCTAAACTGAGAGGCAAATCAAGAATACAATCCTATTCTCAATAGCCATGAAAAATAAAATAAAATAAAATAAAATAAAATAAAATAAAATAAAATAAAATAAAATAAAATGAAATACCTAGGAATACAGCTAACCTGGGAGGTGAAAGATATCTACAATGGAAATCACCAAACACTGTTGAAAGACATCAGAGACTACACAAACAAATGGAAAAACATTCCATGTTCATGGATAGGAAGAAGGAATGTTTTTAAAATAGCCATACTGCCCAAAATGATTTACAGATTCAATGCTATTTCTATCAAACTACCCATGACATTCTTCACAAAATTAGAAAAAAATATTCCACAATTCATATGGAACCGATAAAAAGCCTGAATAACTAAAGAAATCCTAAGCAAGAAGAACAAAGCTGGAGGCATTAAACTACTCGACTTCGAAGTATACTACAAGGCTACAGGAACCAAAACAGTGTGGTACTGGCACAAAACCAGACACATAGACCAATGGAACAATTCTGGAACCCAGATATGAAGCTGCACTCCTACAACTATCTGATCTGTGACAAAGTTGAAAATAACAAACAATGGGGAAATGTGTCTTTAGTCAATAAATTGTGCTGTGATAACTGATTAGCAATATGTAGAAGGTTAAAACTGGAGCCCTTCCTTTTACCATTTACAAAAATCAACTCAAGAGGGATTAAAGACTTAAATGTAAAGCCTAAAACTATAAAAAACTCTGGAAGAAAACCTAGGAGATACCATTCTGGAAATAGGCCCTGGCAAAGATTTCCTGATGAACACTCCAAAAGCAACTGTGACAAAAACAAAAATTTATAAGTGAGACCTAATTAAACCAAAGAGCCTCTGCACATCAAAAGAAACTATCAACAGTATAAACAGACAACCTACAGAATGGGAGAAAATATTCACAAGGTATGCATCAAAGGTCTAATATCCAGAATCTGTAAGGAATTTAAACAAATGAACAAACAAAAAGCAAGCCACCCCATTAAAAACTGAGCAAAGGATGTGAACCAATACTTCTTAAAGATATACATTCAGCTAATAAGCATATGAAAAAGTGCTCAACTTCACTAATCATTAGAGAAATGCAAATCAAAATCACAATGAGATACCATCTCATACCAGTAAGAATGACTAAAAAAAATAACAGATGCTGGCAGGGTTTCTAAGTAAAGAGAACACTTGTAAATTGGTTAGAATGTAAACTAGTTCATTAATTCATTGTGGAAAGGCATTTGGAGATTTCTCAAAGAGCTAAAAACAGAACTCCATCTGCCCCAGAAATCTCATTACTGGGTATATACCCAAAGGAACATAAATCATTCTACCAGAAAGACACATGCATGCATACGTTCCTCATGGCACTTCTCTCAATAGCAAAGACATGGAATCAACCTAGATGCCCACCAATAGTGGATTTGGTAAAGAAAATACGGCACATATACACCATGGAATACTATGCAGTCATTAAAAAGAACAAAACCATGTCCTTTGCAGCAGCATGGATGGAGGTGGACACCATTATCCTAAGCAAATTAACACAAGATCAGAAAACCAAATGTCATAGGCTCTTATTTACAAGTGGGAGCTAAACATTGAGTACACATGGACACAAAGAAGGGAACAATAGACACCAGAGTCTATTTGAGGGAGGAGGGTGGAAGAGGGTGAGGATTATAAAAAAATCTATATATTGAGTACTATGTTTAACACCTGGTTGATGAAATAATTTGTGAGCCAAAACCAGTGACATGCAATTTAGCCATGCAGCAAACCTGCACATGTACCCCCTGAACCTAAAATAGAAGTTGGAAGAAAAAAAATTAAAAAGAAACAAGATGATGAAAAGTTAATTGTTTTACTTCTGCTGTGCATTTAATAAAGAAGTTAAGATAATTTTATTTTCTCAAGTTTTATGAATTACATTTTTATTGTGTTTCCGTATAAGTCTTCATATTTCATAATAGAGGCAGCTTTTAGAGGTCAGTGCTCTAACCTCATAACTGTATTTCTTATGTCCTGAAAAGTTCCTAGATTTCAGAGTAAATAGCAAAGATATTTCAGTAGAGATAACTAGTCTATCTCTGCTAATTGTTTACTGAAAAGTTGAAAGAATTGTACAATGAAAATCCATTTACCCACAACCTATATTCTGCAATTAAGGTTTTTTTTATATATTTGCATATATATACACACATCATCCCTCTGGCCATACAACAATCCATCTTATTTTTTGATGTTTTTAAAAATTGCAGATTTCATCTCCAAGGAGTTCCACACACTAGAGTTTGATCTTTGTTTACTTAAAAAGAATACTAAGGCTGAATATATATTTTGTATTTGGAGTTTGACACACGAAGTAATTAAAATTAGCATAGTAATTACTTGACCAATGGATGGCTATTGGAAACAGCTGATACTTGATTCAGGAATTTGCAGACCAAGATGCAATTTTTGATTTCCATGACAAATAGTGGTCATCTTTATAATCTCTCTCATCAGCAAAGTTTGTTTAGAATTAATAGGAGAGAAAGTCAGATACTTTCCAGGAGAAGTCTCAAGGTGAAGGCTGACTCTAATGGAAACTCTCTAGATGGTGATGAACCATATAGCTTTCCCAGCAAAGGTTAAAGGGATATTGATAAAGTCAGAGACTATTTCAGTGGTTTAAAACTCTCAATTTTTTGATCTAAGTTGCTATCAGGTTATAAAACTAATATTCTCTCCATCAGTTGAAGAACAGGCTACCCAATTAGTAAAGTAGTATATGTAGACATCATACAAGTTGGCTTACTTCATCATGCAAGTTGTCCGTGCAAGCAAATTTTGTGATTCTAACTGTTGCTGCTGTCTAGAAAGCTATATAACATATACAATGTTTATACCATATTACATATCTATTAATGTTCACATAAAAGGAGAGGAAATACATTGCTTTGATGATATCTTGGTAAGTTCTTAAAACATTGATTGTAATAGCATCCAGTTATCCCAACATGTTGCATATTTATTGTTTCTCCCTCCTTCCCCCGTTTTATTTTTCTCATGTGGGAGAGGTGAATGAGCTTCGTTTTGAGTTACGATTTTATGTTCGGTTTCATTTTTCTTCTGTCCTGAAATGAAAAAATCTCAAAAGCAGCTGAGGGAGTTGAAGAAGTATGAAAAGCCTGCTAATAAGCAGTATTTAGCTAAGGAACAGATGAAAATTGATTTAATTTGCTTTCCTTCTGTGAGATTTTATCCTTGGTCAGCTTGAGGTATTGCATGACAAACAGATCAGTCGATCCTGCCTGATCTTTCAAGTCTGCAAAAACCTAAATGGGCTCTTATATAGAAGACGCCCAAAAGACATGATCTTCATCTTCTACAAAATGGAAGAAGATAGCTAATCTCAAATTCATACAAAGGTAAGTATATCTAGCAAAATGTATTTCCAAAGCAGTTTAGAGATCTTTCTACAATTGTGACAGTCTAGCACAAAAAATGGGAAAAGCTCAGCTTAGAGAGTAAGCACTGTAAGAAAGGAGTGAGATTGAGGGGGAAAAAAAGGGCTTCTGTGTTTATTTTGTGATTGTTTTATAAGTTTCTGTGTTATTAAAATGTGTTACAACTTGCAGGTATTATTTTTTAAGTATCTAAATCCAATAAAGGTTTATGAATGTAAAAAAAAAAAGAAAAAGAAAGCAAGAAAAACTGATTGCTTACTATTCCCCACACCTGCATTGTCCTTTCTGGAGCACTATTGAGGTCTTCGTTCTAGAATTCTAGAGTTACGCAGTTCCTGGCACCTAGTAAATCCACAATTCAATTGCTAGTGAATAGAGCAGAGGCTCACAATCAAGGTTTTTTCTGCCTCTAGAAGCCTATGTTTCAAAAGACCTATTTTTTTTTTTTTTTTTTTTTTTTTGCCACAGAAAATGCCTGCCAACCAATACAAACATACTTTTGTTTAGAGGAAGTCTAAGGATATGCTGCACCATAAGTTGCAAATTCCAATTCTTCTGGAGGACAGATTTGTGTTGTAAGTGACTGAAACAGGCCTGGTATAGGAAAAACAGCACAGGCATAACCTCTGATTTGTAACCTCAGCTCAGGGAAATAAGGGGAAATGGTGGGGCCTGTGGCAAAATGGAAACCCCATGCCCTATCTCAAGTGGACCAGCAATTTAACACCAGTTGTTTAATGCCTTGTGGGCACACATGATTAGTGCTGCAGAGTTTCTGATTTTTTCAAGAGAAGCTTGAAATTTAGATTTGGTATGAAATTATTAATTTTAGAAGTGTGACAGACTATCAGCATTTGTGATCTCTGTTTCACAGAGGCCCTTGCTTCAATTTGGTGACATAGTGTGTGTTACAGCATTAGGTGTCAACATACAATCACTAACGTCTACTACTTTCTAGACGTAGCAGATTTCTATTGCAATTCTATTTTCTTTTTGTAATATTAGGCTCTCTCTAATGATTATAACTGTACCTTTTTAGCAGATGAATTTAAGACCTGTGCTGGCTTATTTGGATGGAGGAAGCTAAATTCTCAATAGTTTGAGCTCACACAGCAGGTTAGTGTTTTTCTTGGGATGGAAAGCTAGGTCTTTCTCCGGTTCAATGTAATACCCGGAAAAACATGGTGCCTATAAAAAGAAAAACTATTTCTCACAAAACTCCAAGAACTATATGTTAGAGCAACTTTTATTGTCCTAAAAGTTCTACAGGGTCGGCAATATTATATATTTTAAACTTGAAATAAAATAATGCTAACTGCATTTTGGGGAAAATGTGATATTATCCCACTGCAATGTTCACGGGAAAAAAGCAGTAAAATTACTAGTGAGAATTACTGGACAGAAGGCAGGACAGTTCTAGGAAAACATTAGAAAAATTCAGATCCAGCCAGGTGTAGTGACTCACGCCTGTAATTCCAGCACTTTGGGAGGCTGAAACGGGTAGATCATGAGGTCAGGAGTTCGAGACCAACCTGGCCAACATAGTGAAACCCTGTTTCTACTAAAAATACAAACATTAGCTGCGTGTATGGTGGGTGCCTGTAATCCCAGCTAGTCAGGAGGCTGAGGCAGGAGAATCACTTGAACCTAGGAGGTGGAGGCTGCAGTGAGCCGAGATTGCACCATTGCACTCCAGCCTGGGTGACAGAGCGAGATTCCATCTCAAAAAACAAACAAACAAAAAGCAAAGCAAAGGAAAGAAAAGAAAAAGGAAAGAAAGAAAAGAAAAGGTCACATCCTTTTTTGGAGCTTCCTGGTTGGCTCCCAGGTTTATGGGGTCCCCAATTCCTCATAGCACTCCATAAGGGCTTCTTGGGTAGGATGTTGCTTTCTGGACAGTTGAATATACAAGACAGGGTGGTTTCCCCTGACAACACAGGGCAAACAGGATGTGTATACTTGCTATGAAATATGTGGTCCATGGTGAGCCACAGGCTGAGGTGGTAGACGGAATAGAAAGTCATAGGGGAGTGAAGCTCAGTGTCCAGTCCTCTGCCATGATTTAGACTGGACAGTAAAGGAGGTGGTAGAACACCCAGAGTGAATAGGACCTGTGTAGCTGCAGGCAGAAAGCAACACTTGGGGGCTGAGAAGGCAGGTGGTCATTTTTCCAGATGACCACGTAAGAGGAGTTCATAGGTAGGAATTCAATAGAAAAGGAAGAGCCAAACCAGATCATTCTGGGATTGAAGTGCCTCTGAACCTATATGTAGAGGGGTCAGAGCACTCCATTCAGAGACCAATATGGGGAAATAAGGTGAACTTAAACTGAATGTGTAGTTCTGGAAAGTATTGGTATTGGCTTCCATTGGCCAATACCTGAAAGTTACTGTCATAGGTTGAACTGTGTTTCTCAAGGAGATATGTCCTATTCCTAAGCCTGGTTTCTGTGAATATGACCTTATTTGGAAATAGTCTTTGTAGGTGTAATTACGTTAAGGATTTTGAGACAAGATCATTCTGGATTTAGGGTGGACACTAAATCTAACGACTGGTGTCTCTATAAGAGAGAGGGAAGAAGACTTGAGACACAGAGATGCAGAGGCACAGAGGCCATATGAAGAAAGAAGCAGAGATTGAAATCACACATGAGGCTCCAAGCCAGGTAACACCAAGAGCTGTAGACAGCCACCAGAAGCTAGGAGAGAAGCATGGAACAGATTCTCCCTCAAATTTCAAGAGGAACTACCCTGCTGACACCTTGATTTTGAATTTCTAGCCTCCAGAACTATTGCAGAATACATTTCTGTTGTTGTAGGCCATGTAGTTTGTGGTACTTTGTTATGGTGGCCTGAGGAAATAGATACGGTTACTCATGCCACCTGATCTCTGACATGAACATTCTCTAGCTTTTACTTTTCAGCTAATGTGAAATGAGTATTTGTTTTAATCGCTTTTAACTGTTTTTACTCTTTTATTCATAGTAAAATCTCTCTCTTTTTTGCTCTAGGAATGAATTACAAATGAAAAAGTGTTATGATTATAATACTTTAAAAAATCAGTGTCTGGAGTTGGTCATTAACTAAGAAGCATAAAAAGTTAAAAGAACCTTGTGGGTATTACGCTAAGCGATGTAAACCAGGCACAGAAAGACAAACGGCCCATGAGCTCACTCATCTGTGGATTCTAGAAGAGTTGATTTCACAGGTTACCAGGGGCTGGGGAGGTAGAGAGTAGGAGGGATGGAGAAAGTTTGGCAGTGAGTACAAAGTTACTGTTAAACGGGAAGAATAAGTTCTGGTATTCTATTTCATGGTAGGGTAACTATAGCTAATACCAATGCTGTGTATATTTCAAAATAACTATAAGAGAAGATTTTGACTGTTATCACCTGTATTAGTTCATTCTCACACTGCTATAAAAAACTACCTGAGACTGGGTAATTTATGAAGAAAAGAGGTTTAATTGACTCACAGTTCTACAGGCTGCACAACAAGCGTGGCTGGGAGGCCTCAAGAAACTTATGGTCATGGCTGAAGGGGAAGTAAGAACACCTTCACCTGTCGGAGCAGGACAAAGAGAGAGAAGGGGGAAATGCTATACACTTTCAAATCTCACGAGTGAGATCTTGTGAGAACTCCTCACTGTCACAACAGCAAAGGGGAAATCCACCATTATGATCCAGTCACCTCCCAAGAGTTCCCTGCCCCAACACTGGGGGTTACAATTCAACATGAGACCTGGGTGGGGACACAGATGCAAACCACATCATACCCTGATATGATCATTATACAATGTATAGATGCACTGAAACAGCACAATGCCCCATAAATATGTACAATGATGTGTCAATTATAAGTAAATTGAATTATTTATGAAGTATAAATAAAAATTAATAAAACCATATATCAATTATGCTTTAAAAATTAAATCTCCGTTCTAGAGCTGATTCCAGTATTCATTCAAACATTTGTTTCTATTAATTTATTAATTAATCCTTCAATCTATTTTAATCCATCATATATTTACCAAATGTTTACCCTCTGCTAGACATTCTTCTTCTAACTACTTATAAATACATGATGAACAAGAAAGACAAGATGTCTGCTCTCTTCGCATATATATTTTGGTGATCCAGACAGGGAATAAAAATTAATCAAACAAATGCATAATTATGGAGTATAATAAATGTTATTGCTAACATCTCAATTTATTTTCCTGTAGTTCCTGGTGTTAATACATTTAATTCTTAATTATAAAGGTCACTACTTGCTATATAGAATGAAAGGAGAGTTCATGTTGAAAACTCAGCTGTTTAAATACTGTTATTGACAGGACCTCTGTTGGATTCCATCTTTATCATGGCTGTTTATATCCATATTCGAGCTTTGAATTCACACTTAACAGAGAATCAAAGCTACTTAATTCACAGCACAGCATTGTTGTTGTCACTTGATACATAATTGAAAATAAATAACCTCAGTGGCACCCCCAAAGTTTAGATGTCAGTAAGCTCAATATCTTTTAACCTCTAATGCTAGGGAAATAGCTGAAAAATTCTTGTTAAAGCTAGAGTATCAAAAAAGTTTGGGAGTGAAAATGTGTGTTTGTATCTACACACACACACACACACACACACAAAATCAGAGTTTATTATTTTCCTTGTTTGTTTATCTATTTATTTATTTTTGCTTGCCATGTATGGAGTAGCTAAATGATTACTGTAACTGACAATGGAGACAAACTTCACTTTCATTAGAGGTTGCAGTGTGACAGATCCCATAATATCAAAGTGTTCTGAGACAAGACTGCCTTCCCACCCAATGTTCGAATATGCAGTTCATAAAAGAGGATGGAGAGGAATTCTCTTCCATAACTCATGCACTCTTAGTGAAATCAAGGATTGTTTAAAAGGGGACTAGATGGAGGATTTTGTGAGAAAAGAAATTGGTAAATTATTTTCTAGAGATGCATTTTATTCGCAACTCCCCATCATTCTTATTTAACATACTTGCTATACTTCATTACTCAAATAATTCTTGTAGATAAAGTTCTTAGACTTAAATCATTGTTAATTAATTTTCATGAATTTTTTTTGTTATCTTCAATTAGAGCAAAGTTCTTTGAGAAATATCATAATCTCAAATGTGGTAAACCCATCCCAAACATAACTTTCAATAAAGCATTTTAATATTCTGGCAATATAAATTTCTAATGAGTCACAAAATATATGCCAATGTGTAGAACATTTATAATAAATCTGTTTATTTTTTCCCAAAATTTATGTATTTATTTTTTAAAATTTTACTTTAAGTTCTGGGATACAACACGTGCAGAACATACAGGGTTGTTACATAGGTATATGTGTGCCATGGCGGTTTGCTGTACCCATCAACCCATCATCTAGGTTTTAAGTTCTGCATGCATTAGTTATTTGTCCTAATGCTCTCCCTCTCCTCGACCCGGACCTCCCACAGGCCCTGGTGTGTGTTGTTCCCCTCCCTGTGTCCATGTGTTATCACTGTTCAACTCCCATGTATGAGAGAGAACATGTGGTGTTTGGTTTTCTGTTCCTTTTAGTTTTCTGAGGATGATGGCATCCAGCTTTATCTATGCCCCTGCAAAGTGTATTGTCTATTCCTTTTTATGGCTGCATAGTATTCCATGGCGTATATGTACCACATTTTCTTTATCCAATCTGTTTCTTTTGTATTGCTATTTACAAGGTCAGAAAAACCCCTGTGAAAAAGAAATTGCCAGTTAATGAAGTAGTATCTGTTATTTTCCCTACTTGTGGGGCTCTATTCCTTTTGCACATATCAGACACATCAGTTTAAGAGGTGGTTCTCTTATTTAGGGCATACCAGTTATTTTCATTTGCTGACACATTTGTAAATCTTTAATTTTTACTCATGTGAGTTTTGTTCCTTGTGTAAGTCTACAGGAGTTGTCTTAACTTGTTCTGTAAAAAATTAGTTATCCTTAAAAATATTTTTCTTCTTTGTTTTAGTAAAGTAAATTCCTGGCAAAACTCAGATCATGAAATGAGAATGGTGTATTTGACTTGAAGTATTTTAACTGGTGGACTCCTCCATGTACATGAAACTGGAAATGTCCTCTCACCATCTAAGCAGTGTTGGAGAACCCCCAACCACAGCCTCTCTCACTAGGATTATGATCATCATGACAAAGGAATTAAATGATTGCACTTTAAAGTTGGTGTAAAACATGGGCCTGATAATACTCCCTAGAATAATTTGTTTCTGTTTCTAGATTTTCTAATGTATTGTTGGTAGAATTGGTTACAGGAGTATGATATTAAATATAAGAGTCATCTAGAAATGAAACAAATATGTAGAAACAAAAGCATGCAATCCTCATTTATTTTAAAGAACATTTTATATTAATGACTTTAATTCATCATTAAACTTGAATGATGGGAAGTGGAGTGCTGCAATTTAGCTGCTTTCCTGTAGAAAAATGCCAATTCCTATAGGAAATGCCAACTAAAGAAGCTTTTCAATTTAGGTCCAGAGAACACATTTATAAGTTATGTCATATTTACCTAATTAATATAACTTAATATGATAATTCAAAGAGAACCAGTTTAAAATGAACTATCGTAATAAACTGAGAGGCACATTTAATAAAAGTGGTTAAAAAGTTCATTAATCCTGATTTTATAAGGAATTATTCCTATTTTTTAGAGAAAATGATTCGTCTGTAAAGGCTTCTTGAAGCTTTTGTACAATTGGTAAAGAGAGATTGATAAGAATAACACAAAGCTATTTGTTTTTATTGTAGTTGAAGGGAAAATTTGGGGCATGCTTACGGAATAATTTTGCAGATTTGGCTTGCTTCAGATTCAGGAGTTCAGCATATGCATTTTGAAAGCTAGAATTCATTATTGTGCTATCACTGATCTGGCAAGCTTTCAAAAATAAAATATACTAAAAACACTTTAAAATTCTTCTCTCTGGCTCTAAGTAGATGATGATATCTGCCTGAAGATTCTTGGTGCCCTAAAATAAATACTGATTCTTGTCTTATATTTGTGTATCTTACATTGTATCTTTAGAATTTTTAATTTAAAATATTTTCTTTTTGAATCTTTTTGTGATTTGAAAATTTGCTATTAAACAATGTTTTAGACAATTTAGACACTACACTATGTTGAAAATAGTGTAGTGAAAATGGCATGGTTTTATTTTTCTTGCTACATGATAATAACTGCATCAAATAGTGTTAAAACTGTAGATTTGTCTTAAACCATGATTAATGGTTTACTTAATTAAACTTACTTAAATGTGAGCTATAAGCTGTAAATCATTTTTCTTTATTTACATTAGAGATCAATATTCACTAGCTTCATTTTCCTTTCTCCATTCTGTTATTAATACAGTATTCTCCAAGTTGTTCAAATTTACAATTACACTTTGTCTAACTGTACTATCATTTTCATAGCAGCCATGTTGTTCTTAGTACTATCTTGAATTTGGTAGGGCTGCATCTATAGCTATTTATCTTTGCTGCTTCTGCTGCATTTGGTGCCAAGTTTTATATGTAGTTGGCAATATAATTCAATGAGAGAAGATTAATGCTTGCTTAATTTCATGCCTTTGGGAATTGAACTATAAGTATTATTCAGATCTTCACCATTGGCTTGATTAGTAACTATTTTAACTGTGGCCTAGCATATAAAATTCTTTCTTTAATCTATTCAAAGGAAAAGATTTAGTGGACGCTTCTTATGAGTCAGGAACTATATGAGGTGCTAAGGATAGAGTAGTAAGCAAAAATGTATGATAATTGCCTGAAGAAGCTGGAAATCTTACAGTAAAACATAGATACAGTGAGTTCCAATAGTAGGAGAAGATAATTTTTTAAAAATCTTATGTGCCCGGCACTCTACTAAGCACTCTTCATAACATTATTTTATTTCACTCTTAAACTTCTTAGTTACATTCATGTATTAAAAAATAATCTGTAGTCCATTTTGGGCTAGAAACTATTTTCTATAGTGTTATCAAAAACGAAACATAAAAAAGCCTAGGGAGTGATTGTAAGGTAAGTTTGTCTTTATTCCTAATAGAAGGATTGAGGAAGGTGTTCCTGAGGAGGTCGTGTACCAGCAGAAGTGAGGGAGTGACCCTTGGGTAGATTTGGAGGTAGAGCATTGCCGGGAAAAAAAAAAAAAAAAAAAAAAAAAAGGAACAGCAAGTGCTACAAAACTAAAATGGAAGTGAGTTTAGCTTGCTCAAGAAATAGAGAGGACATGTGAAGATGTGAAGCTCCAGATGATCCCTGGGGACAGGATTTGGGTTAAGGGAAGAAAGAGTATGAGATTGTCGATCATAAACAAGAAGCTAGGATTATTTTATTAATTTGTTCTCATGTCGCTAATAAAGACATACCAGAGACTGGGTAATTTATAAAGAAAAGAAGTTTAATTGACTCACAGTTCCACGTGACTGAGGAGGCCCCACAATCATGGCAGAAGGCAAATGAAGAGCAAAGTTATGTCTTACATGGCGGCAGGCAAGAGAGCATGTGCAGGGGAACTCCCCTTTATAAAACCATCAGATCTGGTAAGACTTATTCACTATGAGGAGAACAGTATGGGGGAAACTTATCCCATGATTCAATTATCTCCACCTGGCCCCGCCATTGACATGTGGGAATTATTACAATTCAAGGTGAGATTTGAGTGGAGACACAGCCAGTTATGTCCTAAATAGGACATAGGATAGAAAGTCCTTGAAGAAGTTTGAGCTGGCTCATGTTGAGATCTCATTTATGTTTTCAAATGCCTCCTGTGGCTCCTCTGAGGTGACGCCCCTTTTGATGACACCACATATGCTTTAGCTTGTTCAGATCTATGACTTTTCACCTCATTATTTTTTTCTTACCCTTATTTCCCTTAAAATGCAGAGATGTATGAATATAACCATAAACCGAAAATGATTCTTTGATTTTATGTGGTATCCATTTAACTATCTTAGAAGAAGAAATTCTGTTTTGTTTTGAAAGATCTCTAGATAAGAAATAAAACAATTATCTGCCAGTCTCATGCCAAAGACAGATTTTTGTTTTTATATATCAAGACACTTTTATGTATCAAGGATCTCTGATTCCAAATGGTACTTATGTCATTATTCATGACAATCAATTGGAAACTGACTCTTTGCTTGTCTAGGGAAACCAGACTCTTCTTTTTTAGTCACCATGACTTTTCAGATTTACTCCTGCCTCATGGCAGAAATAATCAGCCAGAGCAGAATCTGAAAGCCCAACATTTGTCCAGAAATTTTCAGAGAAGAAGCTAGTGTATTCTCATTGAGAATAATTGAAGAGAATGTAGAAAAACAACAAGAACAACAAGAAACAATAACAATTTAAGAGGAAGTGAAATAAGGGGTCTCTCTGAGTGCAGCCAGAAAGAGGAAGACAGCCGAGCCCAAGAGGAGAGCAAAATGTGAGAGGAAGCCAGATAAATGTGACCGCAAGAACTTGAAAGAAATGTATAGTTTAAGGAGGACTTTTCTCCTAAAAAGATGAAAGTCAGAATCATGGAACATTTCATGCTTGATAATGGGTCACACTAAGGTCATGAACAGAAAGAAAAGATTTCTGACACAAGATATCCTTATAAATTGCAAGGAACTAGGTACTCAATAGATAAATGTGCAAGGAAATCATGATAAAACTGGTCAGAATATTTGCAAATGTAAAACTGAGATTTCAAGCAGGTTTTATTCATAAATGGGGATAGTTATCACTAATTACACTTCAATTTTTATACTTTATCTATTCTGAGCATTCATGTTTTACCCTGTATCCTTGAAAGGTGGATTTTATGTCCTATTTTGCAATATAAAATATCTTCATTTGTTTAATGTGTTCTTATCTCTCTGAATCATACAAGCTCTGATTCAATTAGGTAGATGGTGACTCCTGGGTTTCCTTCAGATTTATGGAGACCTATTTATCATTTTTAAAACAAATCAGATAAGGAAAAGTCTGCTCAATGAAACATAGTAATTTATCATTTTCTGGAGAGGGAAATTTGTTTGCTATTTTATTACTGCTGTGAATCCAAATTATCTTACAGGTGTTTTAAAGATCTGTCTAGATCTGATAAGTCCTTTCTATTTGGAGTAAGTTGGTTCTATCCTCCCAGAGAGAATAACTGCACCATATGCTGTGACTCCTCAGAGAGATCAGTCAACCCTGGGCATATGAACATGAAATACAATGGGCTGTTGAATTGAGAGGAAGTAGGAGTGCCTTCAGAAGCAGACAGCTTTCGAATAAGCAGCTGATTATTGGTTATTATTTTCGACCTTTGGGCTAATCATAAAGGAGGCTATTAGCAGGTAATGGATTAAATAAGGTGACTCATATTCATATAATTTCTTTAATATGAAGGAGGAAAAATAGCCTGTGGTAGATCAACCGTTGTCAAATCTTTATATAGCACATGAAATGCTCTTGAAAGGGTCTCAGGGCCGTAAACTTTCTTTTGATTAACGGTGAGAGACTCACAATTGCTTTTCTCTTAATTGGAAGCATACTCTTAGATTTGAAAATGAAAATTCGGAGATGAAAAGAGGTGGCTGCTAAAGAAACTAACACTTTTGAAGGATAAATGATTTGTCTGAAGTCGTAGAACTAGTTAGTATGACTCTGGCATGAAAATCTGGGTCTTCTGAAACGTATTCTGTGATTCTAATCTATTCTAATGATTCTAATGATGGATGGTTGATCTTTTTTTTCCCTTTCATTCTTGCCTTAGTATACGTATCATCATTTGTATCCTTGCTGTGCCACTAAGAAAGTTAGCTCTCAGCGTTATATGAAAAGAATAATAGCAAGCGCCAGAGGAAAGATGGATAAGGATATCAAAGAGGTCTTCAGATGCTATTACATACCTTAACAGAATGAAAAAGTGTGGTAGATACACATTAGTAAAAAAACACACAACAATTATGTTTATCCTTTTGCCTTTCAGACAGATGAGTATCTCCTCTTCCAATATTTAAAATGAACAGTATATAGAAACAATTGATAGGTAGTTGTTGGCAAGTGCTCAGGACACTTAAAAATCTTCTGTGTTCATTTTTTCAGGGTTCTAAATGGTCACGCATAGGAATTGATTCTTCTAAATTAATTCTGTCCTTTATTTATTTTAACATTTATTTCCAGATATTGGTATTACAGTTGCCTGCCTGTTTCCTGACTATAACTATGTTATTGGAGACCCCCTTCAGAAAGCTAAGCTAAGCCATCATGGCACATCTGGGGAAGATATGAATGAGGACAATACTAGAACACCCCAAAGTTACTTAAAGAAGCCAGGATAGTAGAAGCTTGAGGGATTTTGCCCAGAACATAGCATGTGCTCTGTGTTTAGCCCCAGAGCTAATTATTGGATGGACACCCCCGACTGTGAGCAATTTTTGTTCCTTGAGGCCTGCTGACTGGCTTTGGTTCTGTCATTGATTTGAACATAATCTGTGTGTTGCATCTTTATTGGATTGCCATGATTCATTTAAAAGGAAATGTTTTTGATCCTTGCTGACTGGCTTTCACGATGGGATGGGGTAGGTGGGGGGTTGGTGAGCAGCCTGAAAAAGAAAACACTTTCAATATTGCTCTTGGGTTTACGACTGGAAGGGAGAACAGCTAAAACACATTAGTCCTTTTGCTATTCAGAGGTTTGACTGCGTTAGCTAGGGGGCCTGGATACATGATCCATTTTCTGTTTCCTGTCCAGCATCTATTTGATGCGATATGCTCCATGTCTCTTTTCATTAACTGAGACCTATATGATGTCAATTGAGAAAAACAGTAGCTGATGTTATGAAATACTTGCAGTGGCATAACAAAGATCTGTTGTAAAGGCCTTTTACTTTGTTCCATTGTATATTTTACTATTGTGTTTTATGCCTGCAGCTTGGCTGTATTGAAAGAAAATATTTCAGCTGGGCCCTGCTGGGTTTTTTTTAAAACTTGGTTTTGAAATGCTAGATAACAGTGAACTCAATCTATGGCAAACTCGTGACATTAACAAATGTGGGACAAATAACTTCACTGAGGCACATGACAGCGATGCAAACATTTTACTTGAAACCAAACCGATGAACAGAGACATAATCTGCTCTAAGAGTAAGTGAGATTAGGTTTAACTTTACTGTCACAGATAAAGCAACTTTAATGACTGGAAATTATATCCTGCAACATAATGCGAGCTGCCATCATATCAGAGGACCCCCCAGCAGGTTTGATTCCAAAATGGGAGAGGTGACACCATGTGCTTAAGCAAAGAGAAGAAATATGATGATTTACTGTTACTCATGTTAAAATGTATATGGAGTTCAGAGTCAAAAAACTCATCCTCTTCCACCTTTCTAGTGTATCTCAAGACCAGATAATATGTCATTCCACAATCCCTGGAACAATTCGAGATGAAGTTTAGTGCTGTACTGCTACCTCATATTATTGTGAGAGAGAATATGAAATTCTAATAATAATGTAGCAGTAATCTCCACAATGTGAAACAATGCCAACAAAACAAAATTGGAAGCTGGAAAATGGTTTAAAGAAAGTTATAGTGCTGAAAACAAAAAGATCCCAGCTCTAATGAAATACGTTAATTGAAAGAACTCTGATTTGTGTTTTCTTTGTAATTATATTTTAATTATGAAATTAATTAGTAAGTACTATAAATGGAATGTGAATGCCTAATCCATGTACAACCATGGCATACATGAAGAAAATAGGTATTAAAGGAGTTCCACACGCTAAATTTATGTTAGAAATACAGGGAGTTTTAAAACAACATAATAAGCAATTACTTATACAGTTGGCATCACCACTTGATACTATGAATGTATTTTAAATTAGCAATATTAATTTAGCCTTACTAGTGTTTCTATTTTCTCACTTTTTGGGGCAGTGCCAAAAGTCTTTCTAAAAGACAATTTTTTTTTTCAAGAAAAATCTGAACTTTCCTTAACATTGGGAAGAAGAATAAACGCCTAATGAACTGTAGTCAGGATACTAAGAACACCGGTTTTGTGACTGCTCAACAGCTGCTTCCAAATGATACAATTCATTTGATATCCCTTCAGGGGAGGGTGGATTAATCCCTTCTTAGTGTCTGAACTATAGATCATAGTGTTTAAATATGTAGATCTATTATTAGCAAAAACTATGCATGAAACTTTAAACATCATTTGAAGGGGTTAAATTTATTGGCACCTGCTTCAAGGATTAGGTCATTGGTACAGTCATTCCAAAGTCTACATTACTTGTAAAACTGGCCCATGAATGAAGATTTTAGTTATCTTGTTTCTATGGAAACCAGCAGTAATTGACACTGATTACTGAACTCAGGGAAAGTAGAATCTGAAAGTACATTATAAAGAAGGCACCTCTATAAACTATAAAGGTAAATTAGCTGCCAGAAATAACCATTTTATGTTTGGTTTATTATCTGTGTAAAGTAACTTTCTATACATAAAACCCAGTTTATGTGCAACAAGGTACTAAAAGGCTACTTTCACTTTTCCCAGATAATGTATCTATTAAGGTGTGAGTCTGGGTGTCTGTTTTTATGAGTAAATATGGTGCCAAACCGATACTTTTAAAAAATGTCAGATACCAATAATGGTCTACAATTTCAGAGTCCAGGCATACAGCATCAGTCTGACTACTCTTCTGTGTACACATTTGAAACTTATTACTTGAGGCTAAATATTAAACAGGATACTCTCCTGAGTGCATCTACTGGCAGCAGTATGATCGAATGTACACTGTCTTCACTAATGCATCTTGTCTGTGAGTATGGTGGGGCGAAAAAACTGAAATCACCAGAAAATGAGCTTTCAACCAGTGCATTTAAGGTTAAGCACATTTAAATTTAAACAATCTTAATTAATAATTTATTTGAGTTTTCTAAATAGGGAAGAAATGAAAGGGACAGGACTAGAGGTTTTTAACAATCATGTTTCTAAACCTTTCCTAAAAAATGATTTATTTATATTATTTACATGTTTTTCTTAATTATTTATGTCACTATGTATAGCATACATGATTTCTGAATACCAAATCTTATACTTGAAAATAGGCCCTGAAACTTTAAGGCTTCTCAGAGTTTTGTGGTAGGAAATTCTACATGGTTGCCTGTTAAAACTCAAGGCTTTAAAGCAGGGTTCATTAACTATGTTCTAGATGGACACAGCGGCCTCCTGGTTGTCCATGAACCCCTAAAACTGTGTGCACATTTTGTGTGTGTGTAGTAAATTTGTCTAGAATTAAGGTTTAAACATTTCAGCAATTCCTCGAGACTTGTGTGACCAATATGTAAAACATACTGTTACAGCAATTTTTAAAGAATGGCCCATGAAACTCTGGGAGTCTTTAAGACCCTTCTTGGGAGTCCACATTTGAAAACTATTCATATAACAACACTAAGACATTGTTTGCCTTTCAATTAATGGTGGGTTAAACTAATGGGCCATTAGCACACATCAAAACAGTGGCATGAAATTATACTACAGTCAGTGTATTTTCCATTGCCATGCACTGACAGCTTTAAAATCTTCAATTTCAACATACACATGATACAGTATAGCATTATTAATTTTATTGTACCTTGACCATTTAGTAGGTATGTTTTTAGTATTCTACATGGTAAAGTGTGAAGTATGCATAAAATACTTGTGCTACATATTCCAAAGTGGAAGAAGCCAAACTGAAAGTCTACTACATATTGTATGATTTTGATTACCTGACATTCTAGAAGAGGCAAACTATAGAAACAATAAAAAGATCACTTGTTGTCAGAGGTTAGGAAGGAGAGAGAGCTTATATGCACAGCTCAGAGGATTTTTAGGATACTGAAACTATTCTGTATGATATTATAATTTTATATACATGCCATTATACAATTGTCCAAATCCATAGAATACACAGCACCAAGATTATGCCAGAATGCAAACTATGGACTTGATGATAATGATACGTGAAAATAGATTCATCAGTCATAGCAAATGTACCATGCTGATGTGAAATTTTGATAGCTGGGGAAACTATGTGTGGAGACAGGGAGCACATGGGAACTATGTATTATACTTTCATCTCAATTTTGTTGTGAACCTAAAACTGCTCTGAAAAATAAAGTCTATTTAAAAAATCGCCTATAGGTAAAATTATCACACAAAATCAAGATGGAACAAATAATCTTAATGTAACAGAGTAGAAAAAGTTCATTGGTACAGCTGTAGATTTTGCATTGTGACTACTCCTTAGGAAACTACCACTTAGTTTTCTAAAACTAGGTAGTTTTGCTGAACTATTTAGTAGTTTTGCTGAACTTCTAAAATGTATATTCACATTTTCTGAAAAATACATTAAAATACTCCTCTCTTTTCCAATTACAAATCTGTTTGAGGTCTGATTTTTTTCATTTATTTCCATCAAAACAACATTTTGCAATGGACTAGATGTAGATGCAGGTATGAGAATATTAAGACATGTTAAGGGAATTTGAAAAATAAAAAATGAAAAATAAACAACATTGCCATTCTTCTCATTGTTTTTAAAAAGTGTTTATTTTTCTTAAAACTGTTATTTGGGTTACCTGTAAAGTGTTATTGTCATTTCAAAATGAAATAATGTGTAAATATTTTTAAATGTCACAGTTTTAATTTTGAATGTCTCAGTCTTAATTTTAAATAAAAATATATAAACCAAAGATCTTCAGAGTTCTCAAAAATTTTATTAAGAGTGTAAAAGTGTCTACAGACTAAACACATTTGGGAACCCTGAAACTCCAGTAAAGTAATGCTTCATATTGTTTAGTCAAAGTTTGTACCTTGTTAATTCAACTTAAAACATTTATCTGCCTAATTGCTCATTCTCTTCAATGATTTGGCATTCTACAAATTTAATAATTAATGTAAGTTAGCTCAGTTTAGTGAAACTAACCAAACTTTTACATATTTGTTTCCCAAGCTGCCTGGAACAAGATCTGCCCACTTGCACAGCTGTTTGTTTGGCTAACTTGTTTTACCAAGAGGATATGTGTTACTCTTCAAATTATGAGATTCAAGGTTAGTGCTTTTGGAAAAGTAAACATCATTTTTACTTTTCCAGGTGAATACTGTACCTTCTCAATAGCATACAGAGACCATAAGCATATTATGAAAATAAATAAGTATTAATATAAATGCAATTGACTAGTTTATATTGTGGAACAAAATACATAAGGAGACAAAATTATTCAGTTTATACAAAATGAAAACAAAATGCAAACACGTGACTAAAATGCCAGTCAATAGCCAGTATTAATATGTATGCCTCAGTCAAACCTGAGAACCATTTTTAGACAAATACATCATACATGCTACAAAATCATAACAAAACATCTTATATATTTTTCTAGACACCTTGATTTAACTTAATCACTTCATATTTAAGGGGAAATTAACACTAATGTGAAAAAAATTTATTTAAGATATTTATTGTCTGAAATCTTCCATTGTTAATGAAATACAAAAGGAACAAAAGGCCAAGCTGAAAGTCTGTGTTCACCTTTCTTCCTCAAAGATCTTAAGTGGTTTATAGCTTTCTCATTTTCCTTCCACCCGTCCTCCCTCTTTTCCCTTTCCCCCTTTCCTCCCTCTGTCCCTTCCTTCCTTTCTTTTTTCTTGCTTTGCTTTTTCTCCATAATTTTGACATTACAAGAATTGTGCCTATCAAATTCTTAATAAAACCAAATTTCAGTTCAAAAGGGATTAAACGCTATTTAGTAATCAATTGAATCATTTTACACGGTCATTTAAAGTTGGTGTAGAGTATCTTTCCATTTTCATGCCTTTTGTGATTTCATTTTAGCTTAGAGGACGAGCTACTCTGCATATTATTTTTATTTTTGTGAGGTTCTCTATTCACATATTCTGAAATAAATTATTTATAAATATTGAATCAAACTTGATAAATTGTAAGTAATAAGATGGAACTAAAATGTATCCCAGGCCAACACCGTTATTTTACAGATAAGGAAACTGATGGCATGTGACTTACCCAGAACCACAGAGCTAATAAATATGAGCAGAATGTTTAGAACACTCAGGCTGAAATCTGTTTATCATTTTTATTATAGATAGTAATTATCAGAGTGGTTGTAGAAAGTATTCAGCATATATTGAAAAATATTGTTAGTAAAAGAAAATTTTAATTTAATTATTAAGCAAGTCATAGACATAAACCAAGCTTATCAAACTATGGGAGAGCTACAGTGCGTGACTTTTCTTCAAACGTGGAGAGATAAGACATTCTGGGCACTGCAAATGGTGGATCAAAGTGGTGCCGGGCAATTGTGAGAAGCGTTTTTAAGTAAGACTCCAAGCAGAAATAGCTGCTTCGCATTGAAAGAGCTTTAACTTCCTTAGGGTCACCACTAACCACTATGGCAAGTATTAGGAGGTAGATTCTCCAGCCCTAAAACATCTTGTAGGAGCAGAGATGTAGAGAGAGTGCCTGCATTGTGGTGCAGTGCTGCATGGGCAGAACCACCATCTTCACATATTGGAACGCAGCAGCATCTTCCTAAAAGGCAGTTTAAAACGTCTTAATACTTAGTTATTGGGCCTTTAGTCAATGCATAAGCAATAATTAAAACTTAAAAATAAGAGTCTGAAGAAAGAAGTGGGCATCCTTATTATGTGGCCAGAATTTGTGGGACAATAACAGTATTGGAATCACAGAAGATTCCAGAGGCATCACTCCAGACACCATTTCTGGGGCCAATCTTTAACGATTTCATCACCAATCCCTTAATGAAGAAGAAATGAAAAATCATAGTAAGAATTAACTGTATTTTTCATATTTGCTATACAAAATATATTAAAATGTAAAATATCTTTGTAAAAATGAGTTTAGAAATTATCAGTAGATCTTTATACTGTTTTCAGAACAAATTCCTCCAATCGTTGAGGTACATATTCAGGTATTGGGATCAGTGGATTTTGCCTGAACATTTGAATCAGGATTCTGGTACTTAGAATGGGTAAGGTTTGATGGCATCTGCTCCTTTCCCATTCTCAATCATTGGCCCAAGTTCTGTTTACATCTACCCTTCTGTAAAGAATGCCACTTGTTTCGTGTTGCTTCTGTGAAGCTCTGCTCTTTCAGTGTTAATTATCCCAGGACTCATTGTTTTGATAATTTCAGTCTTCATCAAAATATCATATATCACAAGCATGCAGAAAACAGCTTTTCAGATGGCAAAATAATGCCTCGATGAGATCTTAGCAGAAGCTATTTGCAACGGTTCCAGAACTTCCTTATACATAACAAAGCATTATTTTCAAGATTTAATTTTGTCATTGCTTTTTGTTTTCTGTAAAGACTGCTTGATACAAAAGGTCAAGGTATCAGCAAAACATAGACAGATTTTTGCTGAATGACATAAACCTGTCAAAATGCTGAGCTTTGATGTTCCATTAAGTGATCGATGTAGATTACTAACTTTTGGCTAAATGCTACTCAACCAGATAAGGTCAATACCTGTTAGTTCATTGATGGAATAATTAATCAATCAATACAGGATGCTTGAAGTCAGGGAGAATTATTGCCAGGCTTGTATCTCCGGCTTTGGTCACAGAAATTATTTAAAAACATCCTTGCAACATTAACCCGCTCTGTACGAGGTTTATTTTAGCATTACGAACACAGAAGAAGGAAAGAAAAAAATTCCAGTGAGCAGCACTTCTTGTAACCTTGAGCTCCCCAGAAGGAAAAGCTTCTAACAAGCTGAGTGCATCATCATTAGTTCTTCCTTTCACATCATCGCACTCTGCTTGTAAAATAATTACATACAATTTTTCTATTTTACAGTTGGACCACATGACTCCCTGTTCTTTTGCACAGCAATTCACCCCTCCCCCAGATTGCCTAGTTGAAGGCTGGAACTGCTCACCTTTAAACATCTCAGCCGGAGGATTTTATGGTAGCTGGTTACAATATTTCCTAAGAGTTGTAAAATAATCCGTCTGGTTCACAGAAAAATTCTCTCTCCTCACTATTTCCTATTTCCAATGCAACCAAAATTTTTCTTCTTAGAAATGCAGAAGGCAAGGATTCTTTGTATTTTCAAAGCTGCATATGTTGTCATTTATTTGAACTCGTGAGTTTAGGACAATTCATAACACTTTGCTAGAGGTTACCACTGGTTCTCATTACTTACTGGTTCTGGTTCTAATTCTGTGAGATAAAAGCATCTTTTCTATATAATTTTATAAATCACTGTTACTTTTTTGCAGAACTAACGACAATACTTTTATTCATTTTAACAAATAATTATCACAAGTGTAGTATGACCCAGGCATAGTAATGATATTTACTCTCAAGGAGTTTAGACATACAACCAACACTTTGGTGCATTCCTGGTTTCACACCACTTGTATATCTCTCACTCCATTTAATCTTTCCACATCCATGTGAACTAGGGAGCAGAAGGATTATTATTGCAAGGTATCCATTAGGAGAAACTATATCTAATAAGATTTACTTCTTGCTAACATCAATTATTTAGCAAATAGCCTGGGTCTTCAGGAAACTAGTGTGGAAGTATTGGCAATTACTACTTAGATGATATAAACAATACCCCCAAAATGACATAGCATGAGGATCTCTACCAGTGATAAAATCCCTTTGTGTGAATGGGATTTCTTCATGTAAAAACACAAAAAATAGAGAAAAAATTAGAGAAAAATTAAGTTAAAATATGACTGCACATCCTAAACAACCACACTCAGCTGAGCTTTGCCTAGACAAGCCTTGCACACATGTGCCTGAACTTGCATCCACGTCCACACATCCCAGATTGTCCTCATAAATATGTGAGTGAAAACAAATGCCCTCTCTGCAAATGAGATAACAGCGTCAACTTCAAAGTTGAGAGAGGAGTGGGAATTGTGTTTCTTAGAGCCACTAGTAGCCTAGTAGAAAAGTGACCTCAGGACATGCCTTGAACCTGGTTGGGACATGTAAGGACACAAGTGTGCATGTTTTTCTCAGGACAGTTGGTGTGATAAATGGAAGTGGATCTTCTGCCCTCAGCATCACTTTTCTGGGAGGTCTGGAATTCCACCTCCATGCCTGCCCACATGCGTTCAAATGAGCTAGTGTGTCACTGTTTTGTGAATGGTGAACTCTGAGATGTGATGCTTCATTGCAATGCATAATCTGAACTCTCATATTTTGGGTTGGGTTGCCTTCAAAGTCGATCTTGACCCTTTGTTACTTCTCTCTCTCTTAGGTAGGGTCTATCTTCCCTCCTCATGAATCAGGGTTTTTCTGTGTTGATGCTGCCACGCAAATCTGTGTAGTTTTCTGACCCAGACCTTAAAATAAGGGCAACTTCCCTGGCAGACCTTGAAGCAGTCCCTCCGGGAGCCCTAGAACAACAGGTAAAAAGTCTGACTACTCTGAGACCATCATATTGGAGAGGCCGAAAGTAGGCTTTTTAGTTGACATTGCCAGCCCTCAAGCCATCCCTGCCCAGTCATCAGGCATGCAAGTAAAACCATGTTGAAACCTATAGACCAGTCAATTCACCAGCCGACTACAGTACCAACTGGCCTCAGTCAACACAGAAGAGAAGAGTCAACCAGTGGGGTCCTGCTTGAATTTTGCATCTACAAAATTGTGAACAAAATAAAATGATTATTTGTTACAAAGTGATAGGTAACTTGAATGGGAGGTAAACACAGAAAGTACTAGTAGGGAAGTGGAGAAATGTGACAGAAAAGAGAAGGAAGTCAATATAAACCATTAATAGGCCAGGCATGGTGGCTCATGTCTGTAATTCCAACACTTTGGGAGGCCGAGGCGAGTGGATCACACGAGGTCAGGAGTTCAAGACCAACCTGGCCAACATGGCGAAATCCTGTCTTTATTAAAAATACAAAAATTAGGCATGATGGTAGGTGCCTGTAACCCCAGCTACTTGGGAGACTGAGGCAGGAGAATTGCTTGAACTCAGGAAGCAGAGGTTGCAGTCAGTCAAGATTATACCACTGCACTCTAGCTAGGGGGCGACAGAGCGAGACTCAAAAATAAAAATTCGTTAACAAACAAGTTATTATTGTGGATAACTGAGCCTCAATCCCCCAGAGACCTCTGAGGCCATGTGGAATGGAGCTCAGGGTGGAAGGCTGTTTCTAGTACTAAGACTGGACACTTGCAGCTTGCTCTGCTTGCAGGCCTAATACGTCCTGAGGCTCCAGACAGAGTTCAATGTGTGCAATAAGAAGTTGAGAGTGTGTACATAAAGGTGAGTACCATGTGAAGTAGGCTAGACTGACAAATGTCTAATACAGGTATTGGCCCCATGTAGGGTTTTCACAAGCAGTTTTAGGGAAGGTATACTATTGTCACTCCTTGGCCCAGACTTTTCTGCCAGACATATTAGTGACTGCAAACCTGTATTGATATAGTTTACATATTTATACCCACCCAAATATCAGGTTGAATTGTAATCCCCAGTAGAGGAGGTGGGGCCTGGTGGGAGGTGTTTGGATCACTAGGGCGGGTTCTTCATGAATGGCTTAGGCCATCCCCTTGGTGATAAGTGAGCTGTCACTCTGAGTTCACATGAGATCTGGTGGCTTAAAAGTGTGTGGCACCTTCTCCACCACTCTCCCTCACTTCTGCTTTCACCATGTGATGGGCCTACTGCCCCTTCACCTTCTGCCGTGATTGTAAGTTTCCTGAGGCCTCCCTAGAAGCTGAGCAGATGCCAGCACTATGCTTCCTCTATAGCCTGAAGAACCATAAGCCAAATAAACTTATTTTTTTTATAAATTACCCCGTATCAGGTGTTTTTCATAGTCATGTAAGAACAGCCTGATAGTGTGTGTTCTGCTTTTATTTCCCACACCCAGTGACTTAATTACTCAAAGCCCAACTCAAACAGCATGTATCCCTAGGTGCCTTCATTGATCCATTTGAAGCAAAAGTCATCCCTCCTGTGCGGATACATTCCATGACAGTTAAAGATCTGGATCTATAGCACCGAACGTCTTATCGTATTTTGGTAGAGTTTAGTGTGAGTCTTTTAATCTCCTGACCTCTTCCACTCTTTTGATCTCCAGGAGTGAAAGGGACTGATTGATCAAGTCTTGTAGATCTTTCTTATTTGCCATACTGGCACCTAATCCACTGCTTGATAGATGACACACAGATGATGCTCAGCACTTGTTCATTGTATTATAATGGATTGAAATAAATGTTTCAGTTACCACATGCCTTTTCAAAAGGAATTAGATCTTATTAAAAATAAGGCAGTAAATTTTCTACATAACCTAACTTAAACATGTTTCCAATAAAAATCCACTGCATTGAGTGGGTCATATTTATTTGACAGATACATTCTAGTGAACTAGATGCACAGTTAACAACAACAATAAAAACAAATATTCTCTAAGGTTCTTGGTGTACTGCCAACTCTAATAAGGTTTTCAGTAAAATAATAATGATTGAAACATTGCCGGGGAGCTTAGGGCCAGGAAAATGTGCTCAAGGTCTCTGCTTGGGGTGCTACTTTTAAGTATTTATTTTTTTGAGACGGAGTTTCACTCTTGTTGCCCAGGCTGGAGTGCAATGGGGCAATCTTGGCTCACTGCAACCTCCGCCTCCTGGGTTCAAGTGATTCTACTGCCTCAACTTCCCCAGTAGCTGAGATTACAGGCATGCACCACCACACCTGGCTAATTTTGTATTTTTTTTGGTAGAGATGGATTTCTCCATGTTGGTCAGGCTGGTCTCAAACTCCTGACCTCTGTGATCCACCTGCCTTGGCCTCCCAAAGTGCTGGGATTACAAGCTTGAGTCATTGTGCCCGGACTTTGGGGTGTTATTTTTAGCTCATACCTAAATAATTTTGAATTATTACTCTAGGTAATGTATGCAGCATGAAATTGCTATTTGAAAGACCATATATAAAAATATTTCATTGTACCCCATGAACAGACAAAATTATTGTCAATTAAGTATAAAGAAAACAGACTATTAGTGTACTCAAGAGTTTATGAATTCCTATGTAAAAGAAAAAAAATCCTACAATACAAACAGACCTATAACAATTTTTTATCTTTTAATATGTTAATAAGGCCCTTGTTGCTGGGTAATTCCTGAAACCTGGAAAATCAAGTCAGCAAAGCCAAGAAGGAGCCTTGTGGCCATGCTGTTGAAAGTATCTTGGCCACAAACAGGCCTTCCAGTCCTCAGTCCTCCCAGTTGGACAGTTCAAAACTAACATGGGCCATCTGAAGGCAAATCCATTTATTAATTTTTGTTAATATATTTACTTTAAAATGGAATATAATTAAAAGAAAAAAATAAGTTTTCTTTATCCCTCTATTCACTTAACAGCCCGAGATGCAAAGTTCCAGGAGGCAGCAATGCATCTCAGGCCCTGCTGATTTGTCTCTGTTCATTCTGCAGCCTCCTTCTCCAAGCTTCTTACCTCATCAATTTTTTTTACCCTTATGCCATTGCTCGTACTGCCTCCTTTTCTAGATTTCTCTTTTCCTTTTACCCACTGATTCTTGTTCCTTTGTAAAGATTCTCGTCAGGCACCATCTTGTGCAGAAATCCTGACAATGTTAGATGATATGTCTCAGTGCTTTCGTAATACACTGTATATGACTTTGTGTTTACTACATTTTTACAGCTTTTTTTTATGGCATAATTTACATTCTGTGAAATTTACTCATTGTCAGTGTACAATTCAGTGATTTTTAGTAAACTGCAGAGTTGTACAAAATATCACCAGAATCCAGTTTAGAACACTTCCATCACTCCAAAAAGTTCCTTTGCCCCATTTTCTAGCAGTTTTTGATCCCATATCTAGCCCCAGTATGATCTGTTTCCGTCTCTATAGATTTAACTTCTTGCTGCATTTCATGTATGAGGAATCATACCATATGAAGTCTTTCCATCTGTCTTCTTTCACTTGGCATTATTTGATGTTTATTTATATTGTAGGATGTATCAATACTTTGTTCCTTTTGTTGCTATATAGTATCCCCTTGTAGGAATCTACCACATTTTTTTGATCTCTTCACAAATTGATGAACATCTGTTTCCACTTTGGGGTTATTAAGAATAGTGCTATTGTGAACATTCACATCTGAATGTATGCTTTTATTTCTTGTGGATGAATATCTCAGAGTGGAATTTCCAGGTTGTATGGTAAGTTTGTGTTTAACTTTTTGAGAAACTCTTTTGCTAAGAGGCAGTAACATTCCACATTCTCACCAGCAATGCGTGAAGGTTCTAGTTTCTTTGCATCTTTGACAACATTTGTTATTGTCTGTCTTTTTAGTGTAACGATCCTAGTGGATGTGAAGAGGTATCTCATTGTGGTTTAGGTATGCATTTCCCTAATTACTGATGTTGAACATTATTTTTGCATTCTTATTAGGCATTTTTCAGGGAAATGTCTGTCTGTATCTTTTGTGAATTTTTAAATTGAGCTTTTTTTTTTTTTTTTTCTTCTTATTGGACTGCAAGCATTCTTTACATATTCTGAATATAAGGTATTTGTCAGATATTTGATATAAAATATTTCTCCCAGTATGTGGATTATCTTTTCATTTTCTTCATGGTGTCTGTTGAAGCACCAAAATTTTAATCACATTGTTTTTGTAAGTCAGTCTTTACTAAAATCTTTGAGGGCAGAGGCTGCACGCATTTATTGATATGCTAGACTATTCACACAATTATTGAGAAACTGCTTGGGAGAAGCACCATTCTAAATTATTTGAATAGATTAACTATTTTAATCCTTACAAGAACTCTATAATGTAGGTACAGTTAAGACCGGAGTTCAGCAAAGTAAGTTCCTTCCAAGCTCACACAGAAGACGTAGCAAGACTAGGATTCAGCATCATGTGGTATGACCCTGGAGCTCAGGCCCTTGATCTGAGTATGACTCTGCCTCTAATTAGTGTATTTCCATGGGAATCACTAGAATTGAAGCACGCAAATGTGTACTTTCTTGCTAATTTACTAATTTTTAAATAGTGCCATACACTCATCAGACTCAAGGAAAAAACAACACAGTTTAAGTCTTTTGAGAATCAGGACCAGAAATTAAGTTATCACTAAATTCAATAAGAAGAACAATTACAGGGATCTATATGGTCACCAGAATTTAAGCTTTTTGATCATTTTCACTTTCCCAGAAATTATGAAAATGTTGAAAATCACGTAAAATGTCTCAAAATCTTTCTTTTGGAGAGCAATAATTGCAGGACATTGGACTTGCCTCAATGTCTCAGATTCCTCTTGAAGTGATAGTAACTTATTCCGTAGTATGATTATGAGGAATAAGTAACAATTTTGTTATTAAATACGTTTTATAAATATCAGCTGTAAAATTTGATTAACTGTACTTTATTTATTTATTAACAGTTAAGTATTAAATGAAATATTTACATAGAGGGCTTTTTCTAGTGTCTGGGGGCTAGTTGAGTGCTCAAAAAAGTAGCCGTAATAATTTTTGCCCTTTTTATCAGCCACGTCTTGCTTCTTTTATGCTCTGCTTTTGAGTTTTCTGATTTAATAAGCATAATCTTGTTATGAATTTACTCAAATATATTTACTTTTGGCCAATACCCTTACAAAACCTGAGGGAGGCAGTCCTCTCAGGTAGCCCGGTTTAAATAGATTGGAGCCTTAGAAAAGTTTATGAAATAAAAACTTTGACACTCTAAACCAGCTTCCTATTCCATAGTATTGCCAATGTGTTACCTAAATGAAATACTAACATTTAGTACAAGTAAGTTTTTAAGTAAAAGCAGCCATTCAGCTCTAAATATACAGTAACTTGTATCTGAAGTGATAAAATTATGTGAAAGTAAATGCAAATATTTTACTCAGTTAATTCATAAAGGCATTCTTATATTGAATATTTTAATGAAAATTCAAAATGAATAACTCAGAATTAAAAAAAAATTATAGCACATACAAGATTTCACAATATTTATTGGTTTGTTATTTTCATATTCAGACTTTCATCATTCACCAGTTTTTTAAAGCAGTGTTAAGGCATTTCAGAAATGCAACTATATTCAATTTGCTTTGATTTAAAACACAAAGAAACAAACAAAATAAGCCTATCATTGTGAAAAGGTAAGGAAAAGACCATTTATAAACACTGACAATCAAATGTCAATGCTGGTAAGTGTGGGAACAGCTAATGTCAAGTTGCCACACTGGGAATCGTACCCCACAAGTCCCAGAAATTCATGAGAGTAGAGAACAGTAAACAGCACAAGTGCTATTATAATATTATAGTGGAAAATTGACTATCTTTTTGCTGTCTGAGGTTTATATACCTTTGAACATAGTGACAGTTTTAAGCCCTTTAAGGAAATCAGAATTGATAGTAAAATAGCTAATGGCCAGAAATCACTTCCCACACCCTTGGCCTCTGCCTTCATTTTCCTATTAGGCTAACCCTTGGTGCATTCTCAGAAAGAGGTAGAGCATATTCCATACAGCCTGGGATGAAGTGGCAGGCATTTGGAAACCCTTGAAGAAAGTGATAGGCTTGTGTTCTGCTTTCACCCTGCCATTGACCACAAACAGACAAGCTCCTCATCCAAGTTTGTCACTTGCCTGGATAAGGGACCTGTAATGCGATTCGGTATGACAAATATCACTCCATCTGCATTCTCTTTTTCATAAAGGAAAGGCTTCCTCTAACGCTATTCAGTATGACAAATATCACTCTCCACTCTGCATTCTCTTTTTCATAAAAGAAAGGCTTCCTCTCTCTTATAAAAAATGTGTTAGAACATTTAAAATCCTGATCATTTGTGTGACTGTTAAATGTTGGTATAAAAATGCATTAAATGATTTCATTGACACATTGCAGAGAATAAGCAGGTATCTTTGAAACTTTCTAAAATCTTGTTTTTGAATTAAAGGTATGTTTTACAATTTATAT
Organism: Piliocolobus tephrosceles; assembly: GCF_002776525.5. Lineage (NCBI taxonomy): Eukaryota > Metazoa > Chordata > Mammalia > Primates > Cercopithecidae > Piliocolobus > Piliocolobus tephrosceles. The sequence continues at coordinate 66,935,293 of NC_045437.1, forward strand.
AGATTCAATGGATTCATATTTTAATATTGGTGCAGCCTGGTCAAATAAATTGCACAGACACCTGGAAATGACTTTGATAGACTTCACCCATTCCTGAGTGGAATGTATTCAATTAAAAGTGTGATTTGTAGACTGTTTTGTAAAACTGACTATTGTATCAGAAGCAACCAAATTGGGGTGCAAGCCCCCAAATAGAAATTGCTTAACATAGCAGTTTATTTCTTATTCGTACAAAGTCTGGTACCAGTCCATGGCTTTTCAGAGCAATTATGTACTCATGCTTAATATTCCTCCCACTCTGCCCAAGCAGCTAACCTGTCACAAGTGTCCTGGACCACAGTGCCTCTATAGCTGATGCTTCACAAGAGTCAGCTAGGTGGTCTTGCCTCTGCTCTTGTATGCTTTGGCCAGGAATTCATGTCACTTCTTCACACATCCCATTGCCCAGACCTAGTCTTGTGACTTTGCTTAACTGCAAGTGGTTGAAAATTGACTGCAAAGGTAGGAGAACTGTGTTTTGATGGAAACATGTAATATTTACTACCACAAGTTTAAATCCTAGTCTTTCTTTAGCCATGGCAGAGAACTGGAACAAACTCTGTGCTGGAATAAAAGATAAGATGATTATTTAAAATCATTTATCTTTTGGTGGAAATACTATTTTTGAGAAGAAAGTTTTATTAACTGTAAATTACCATAGTGGGGTCATTTATTTCAAGTTGCAGGGCTGGTGGCTATAGTTGTGTTCAAAAGGGTTGATCCCAAGAGCACTGCAAATAAACCAACAGCATGTTTATCTCCACCACAGAGTGTGCTTCTCAAAGAAATCAGACACCAATGGTTCATTCTCACTGTGTCTCAATCTGTCTAAGTTCCTCTGGACCGAAAGGATGAGAAGTGATGCTTAAAAAAAGAATCAATGATGTATCACTTTTAATTTTTTTTGTATTTTTAGTTGCATTATATATTGTGGAAATGCATGGGATACTTTGATACATGTATACAGCATGTAATGATCAAGTCAGGGTAATTGGGACATCCATCAACTCAAACATTTACCTGTTCTTTGTGTTGAGAACATTGCAATCTTCTCTTCTAGCTATTTTGAAATATACCATAAATTACTGTTAATCATAATTTCCCTACTGTACTATCCAATACTAGAACTTACTCATAATTACTTTGTGATTTTCTTGTTAAAATTGTAGGAGTCAGCAGGGTGCGGTGGCTCACGCCTGTAATCTGAGCACTTTGGGAGGCCAAGGGGGGCAGATCAGGAGGTCAGGAGATGGAGACCACCCTGGCCAACATGGTGAAACCCCATCTCTACTAAAAATACAAAAAATTAGCCTGGCATGGTAGCGGGCGCCTCTAATCGCAGCTACTCAGGAGTCTGAGGTAGGAGAATCGCTTGAACCCGGGAGACGGAAATTGCAGTGAACCGAGATCGCACCATTGCACTCCAGGCTGACAACAGAATAAGACGCTGTCTAAAAAATAAAAATAATATTAAAAAGAAGTAGGACTCATGAGATTCATCTAATTTTCTAAAATTACTTTTGAAAGCAATTTCATAACAGAGGATTTTATGAGCATACTGATTTGACCAGGGAAAGTTGGATAATCCAACCAATATCAGGAAAATAGATTTAAAAGTTTAGTATTTGCCTATATGCATTATTTTCCGAGTAGCAACATAAATGTTAAAAAACAGGATCTGGATGTCTTCTCCTACAAAATATCAGTTCATCATTGTCTAGAAAACATATTTGGTTTATGACAGCTTGGCATTTTTTTTTTTTTTAATTTACCTGTTGCTGTCTCTTCTAAATTTATATATACCTAGATAGAAGTTTCTATTTTATGTGAAGTTATCATTTTTTTCTAATCTATTGTTTCTCTGCTCCTTTTAATTTTAAAGATATTTGAGTAAGATAATAATGTTATTCAGAAATAGGTCATGTCCACAAATAGATCATGTCTACAGGCAATTTTATAATGAAATATTGTGTTAATATTGACATGAGAGAAAAAATGTCATACCTAAATGTTTTGTGGATTTAGCCGTAAGTCTACAAGATGCCTTGGTATATAGACTTACACAAAGTTTTGAAACCTATAAAAAACTGTTATCTGTAAAAGGTAAGAAGTCAAATTAAAATGTAAAGAAATAAAAGTTTGATAACATGTCTATGAACGCTATGGTAATGACCTAACTTTAGTATTCAAAGACACTTCATTAACCTTGGAAATTTTATAGTTGGATTTAAAATTTTATTTTTGTAAGAATTTCTTACTCTGTAGGACAATGGCTAAAAATTATAGTTCAAGGAAAATTAAATGAGCTATTTAAGCTAAATAATTTCAAACTAAAGTTTCTGTCAAATACTTGTGCAATAAAAAATTATATGCATCACAGGGTGTGATATATTTTGACACATAGTAAGTAATCTGAACTTCCATCTTGAGAAAATAGGCAAAGAAGAGCAAAATTAAACTCAGAAAAGAAAGAAAGAAGGAAATATAAAAGTTCAGAGTGGAAATCAGTAAAATAGATGACAGATAAATGAAAGAAAAAACCTGACACCAGCAGCATAACAAAAAATTGTACACTATGGTCAAGAAGGATTTATCCCAGGAATTCAAAGTTGATTTAAAATACAAAAATCAATTTATGTAATGCATTGTATTAACAGAATACAGAACATAACCTATGTGATTATCTCAATAACTGCAGGAAAAATCCACATCCAACAAACACCAAAACCCGTTAATGGAAATTGTCTCACACTAGTTTCTTATGGGAGCTTCCCAAACCTGATAAAAGGCAGCAAATTGGGAAGATAACAAAGATGTCCACTATTGCAATATGTATTTAAAATTGTATTGAATTCATTGGAAGTGCATTTCAAAACTACAATGGGATACCAACTTACACCCATTAGGATGGCTGTCATTTAATAATAATAAAAAAGAAGAAATAATAAGCATTAGCAAGGATGTGAATAAGTTGGAACACTTGTGCACTCTTGGTGAGACTGTAAAATAGTATAGCCGCTGTAGGAAACAGGATGATTTCTCAAAAATTAAAAAATATTATATTATTAATCAGTTCCACTCTTGAGCATATATCCAAAATAATTGAAAATAGGGCTTTGAAGAGATATGTATATACCTATATGCATGCCATTATTCATAATTGCTAAAAAGTGGAAGCAACTCAAGTGTCCACAGATACATGAATGTGTAAGCAAAGTAAAGTATATACATGCTATGGAATATCATTCAGTCTTAAACAGGAAGAAAATTCTAACGTATGCTACAACATAGATCAATCTTGAGGACATTATGTTAAACGAGGCAGTCATAAAAATACATATATTGTATAATTCTATTTGTATGAGGTACTTAGGGTAGTCAAAATCATAGAGAAGGACAGTAGAATGGTGGTTGCAGGGGCTGAAGGGAGGGGGAACTGGAAAGTGATTGTTTAATGGTGTAGAGTTTCAGTATTACAAGATGAAGAGTTATGGAGATGGATGGTATTGATGATTGTGCAACATTATGAAGGTATTTAATGCCACTGGACTGCACATTTAAAATAGTTAAAATAATAAATTTTATGTTATGTGTATTTTAACATAATAAAAAATATGGGGGAAACTGTATTGGATTTTATAGTCAATTCAGTCCAGCAAAAAAATTACTTTCATAATCTAAATTTTCAGATTGTTCATTGCTTAGCACATGGATTTACAACTCATTTTTGTATATGAATCCTGTATCTTGAAAACTTGTTGAATTTATTTGTTCTCATAGGTTTGTGTAGATTTCTTAGACTTTTTCTATACATAAGATCATGTCATCTGTAATTACAGATAGCTTTACTTTTTATTTTCTAATCTGGATTTTTTTTTATTTTATCTTCTCGCCCCATTACTTTAATAGTTCAGAATCTCCAGTACAATGCTGTAGAAGTGATTGAGAGCAGACATTCTTGTCTTATTCCTGAACTCAGGGCAAATACATTGTCTTTCACCATTAAGTAGGATATTAGCTATAGGTTTTTTCTAAATGTCAGTTTTCCCGTTTTACGGGTTTTCTTTCTTTTATTTGTTTGTTAAAGACTTTCATAATGAAGAAGTGTTGCATTTGTCGAATACTTTTTCTGTATCCATTTACTTCACTGTATGATTTTTGTCCTTAATTATATTAATATGGTGCATTATATTCATTGATGTTCAGATGTGAAATCAACTTTGCAATTTTGGGATAAATCTCACTTGATCATATTATCTGATACTTTTTGTTTGCTTCCAAATTCATTTTGCTAATTTATGTTAAAGATGCTTACATCTACGTGTATAAAATTTTTGAGACTGTAGTTTTTTTGTTCTTAATGTCTTGACTGGTTTAGTATTTCTGCCTTGAGGTCAGGGTAATACTACTCTTACAGGATGAGTTGGAAAGCATTCCTTTTCTTTTCCTATGTTTTTTGGAAGAGTTTGTGACAAACTGATGCTATTCCTTCTTCAAATATTTGGTGGAATTCACCAGTTAAGTCATAGGCTTTTCTTTATGGGAAGTTTTTTGATTACTAATCAATCTCTTCACTTGTAATAGGTCTATTCATATTTTCGGTTTCTTCTTGAGTGAGTTTAGGTACTTTGCATCTTGCTAGGAATTTGTCTGTTTCATCTAGGTTATCTAATTTGTTGCCATGTAGTTGTTCATAGCATTCCCTTATAATCCTGTTTATTTCTGTAAGATGAGTAATGATGTCCATTATTTATTTCCTAATTTTATCAATGTGAGTCTTCTCCCATTTTTTTATTGATTAGTCTGACTAAAGACCTGTCAAATTTATTGGTCTTTTAAAAGATTAATCTTTGGTTTCATTGATATTCTTTACTGTTTTTCTAGTCTCTATTTACTTTGTTTTTAATTGGTTCTTCTTTTTGTAGTTTCTTAAGTTGAAAGTTTAGGTTTTATGTCTATTAATTTGAGATTTTTCTTGTTTTGTGATCTAGGTGTTTATAGCCTCAAGACCTCTCTACCCACTGATTTAAGCTGCAACCCAATAGTTTTGGTGTGTTGTGTTTATATTTTCATTTGTCTCAAATTATTTTACTTCTTGTGTGATTTATTCTTTTTTCTCATTAGTTACTTATAAGTGTGTTTTAAAATTTTTACATTATTTGTGAATTTCTCCAGTTTTCTGCTATTGTTAATTTTTAATTTCATTCGTGGTGGTTGAAGAAGATACATTGTATAATTTCAGTTCTTTAAAATGTACTGAAACTTGTTTTAAGGCCTAGCAAATAAACTATCCTGGAGAATGTTCCATGTGTATTTGAGAAGAATGTGCCTTCTACTTTTTTCAGGTGAAATTTTTCTGTCAATATCTGTTATTGGTTAGTTTATGTTTTTCTTCAACTCTTCTATTTCCTTGTAATCTTCTGCCTAGTGATTCTATATACTATTGAAAGCAGGGTATGAGAATCTTCCTATCATTGAATTTTATATGTCTCCCTTCAAATACGTTATTATTTGCTTTTTGTATTTTGGGGCTATTTGTTACATACATACACATTTATAATTATTGTGTTTTCCTGAAATATTGACCCTCTTATCACCATAATGTATCATTCTTTGGGTTTAGTCATATTTTTTTTGGCTAAGCATATTTTGTATGATATTTTTAGAGCCATTCTGACTCTCTTGGCATTTTATAGTGAATCTCTTTCCACTTTTTATGTTCACACTATTTATGTTTTTAAATTTAAAAGGAGGGTTGTTTGTGGCATATAGGTGGGTCACCTTTTAAAATCCATTTTGTCAATCTGCCTTTTTATTTGAGTGTGTAATCTATTTACATTCAATCTAATTACTAATAAAGTCAGATTTACATTTCTTTTTTATTAAATAAGCATTTTCTATTGTATCATTTTAGTCCCTTTACTTTTTACTTTTAGTTCCTTTACTTTATCCTTTATTTTGAGATATTTTCTCGGTGGTTGCCTTGAAGATTACAATGAACATGTTGGTTTAAAATAAGTTATTTTGTTTTAATAGAACATTAATGCCAATATTATACCAAAAGTTTGCTCCAATATAGCTTTGTTTTTCCCCTTTTTCTTTCTGCTATTGCTATACAAATTATGTTTTTATATAAGACATCATTTTATAATTATTTCTTTATATAGCTTGTTTTTAGTCAAACAGGAGAAGAAAAGAGTTACAAACAAAAATACATTTATGTGTCTTGTGTTTACTTACATGGTTGCTTTACTGTCGCTCTTCATTTCTTCATGTAAATATGAGTTCTACCTATTGACTTTTCATGTCAGTCTAAAGGATAGCTTATAATGCTTTTTATATTAGGACGAGTCTATTAGCAAATAATTCCTTTCTTTTTATTATTATCATTATTTTTAATCTGGGGATGTTTTAATTTATCCTTTATTTTTAAGGAATACTTTTTCTGGATATTTAATTCTTGGTTGACATTCTTTTTCTTTCAGCACTTGGAATATGCCCCATTGCTGTCTGGCCTCCATGGTCCGTGATAAGTCAGCTGTTAATCTTGTTGGGGATCATTTACATGTGATGAGTTGCTGATCTTTTGCTGATTTCAAGATTCTTTGTCTCTGACTTTCTTCAGTTTGACTATAGTGCATTTTGACGTAGTCTTTTTTAGTTTATTCAAGTTGAAGCTTGTTGAGCTTCTCTGATGTGTTTATTAATGCTTTTCATCATATATAAAGTTTTAAAAAGATATTTTAAGCTAATATATAATATACAATATACTGTATTATGCATAATATATTATATACATTTTTACAGTTAATGTATATATTACATATTATATACATATTATATTATATATTATGTATATAATATATAATATATAACATAATATAATATATTATATAATAACATATCATTATATATTATATATTTTTGTGCATATTATATATATATATATTTTTTTTTTTTCTCTCCTTGCTTTTGGAACTCTTTTTATGTCTATGCTGGTATGCTTAATTGTGTCCCACAGGCCTTATTTTTCTATTTTTTCACCCTGTTTTTCAGACTTGGTAATATCATTTCACTCATCATCAAGTTTGTTGATTTTTATTTTCTTCTGCCATCTCAAATCTACAAATGGGAACCTTTAGTGAGGTCTTCATTTTCTATCAAATCCAGTATTCCTATTTAAAAAACAAATCTTATTTGTCTCTATATTAATGTCCTCTGCTTTAGCTTTCACTTTTTGCTTGAACAAATATTTACAATCACCAGAGATAAGAGATTAGGGCTTGATCAGGTTTTTCTTGAGCAGCCTTGCACATGAGCATGGCCTTCCAGGTCCTCAGGAATTTGTTAGAGCTTATCAAAACTCCCTATGGACTTCTTATTCTCCAGATTCTCTTTTTAAGGTTTTCGGCCAGTCTGCTGTTTGCTTTAACTGGTATTACTGCCCTAGCAGAAGCGATATTAAACAATTTCCACTGATCATTTTGAACAAATTACCTGGCCTTAAACTTTTTTATTAAATGCACTCTAAGTCAGGGAAAATAAAAACATTCCAAAAAAATGGAACTTTCCAAGTGGCTACCAGACAGGTCAAATAAGGACAATTTTCTGGGTATGGAGTTTCTAGGGGACCTCTAAATTCATTCTCTCCTCTGCAGTGGCTTCTAGATGGCTGATTTTCAAGGCTACTATGAAGCTGGTGAGTAGAAAATGGTAATGCAGTAAGTTGAAATGCCACAGGCTTATAGTTTATACTGAAATACAGTTATTTTTCCTGAAAAGCACTCCTAAGATTGTTACAAACTGTTGACGAATTTCCAATTTAGAAAAGGTTGAAATTTGGCAAATTTTCATTGCTCTCATTGGATTTCTGAGGCCCTTACTTCACCATTTTGAAAGTGCTTATTTTATTTTTAAGTGCTCTGGATTCATAATTATTCCATTTATTAATGGATTTCATTTCATCTTGAATAAATTCTTCATAGAACCCTCTGACTTAGCTTTCAAAGGTTGTTTTACAGCACCATTATTTGATACTGGTATTACTTTTGTTTGCATTCCCACTGTTCTTTAATGCTTTCCTCTCCTAGATTACTTTTTGTGTGTCTTGGTGTTTCCTTTCTTCAAAATATACCTGGAGATCATTTTTTCTGACTTCTTACCTGCTCAAACATGCCTTTATAGTTTTATTAAACTTGGCTAATAACTTATCTCTTAAAGTATTAGATTTTTGATTCAAAGTCCTTGGGTGAAAATTATCATTTCGGATAATACAATGAGTTTACTCTGAAAGTAAATGTGCACACACCTTTTCAAACATAGAACTGATATGCATGTGTATGTGTGTCTATATATATATAGTAGTGTATACAATAACAAAATCCAAACAAAGCTGTACATTTCAATAGATAGGGCAGAAACTCAGAAAAGGTGGCAATGGCCAGAGGTGGTAAATTCAGCATTGGAAAATGAAGGACGTGTAAATACCCTAGAGAAGATATTGAACATTAGCTATATTCACTGCTCGAAGTCTTTGGCTGAATCAGAGCTCTCACTCTTATGAGAAAAGACTTAAAGAATAAGCTTGAGCATTTATAGGGCTTCAGTTAATATGGCTGCTTAGTTGCTGCCTGGACTTGCCAGGAGGAGATGGAGAGAGCTTCTCAACAAGAAGCTAGAGTAAGCCAACTGCAGTATGATTTGAAAAACTCAGTATTCCCCCAGGAATTGTAATCATGACCATTAATATAAGACGCTCTTCTGATGAAGGCCCTTTGGAAGTGTGTGGAAACCATAAAAAATCTGCTATTCTCTGGAGAGAGAAAAAATCATAATGTTGAAGAAAAGCTTTAAGACTAAACTATCACAGTAAATGAGAAAATGATATGCAAGCCAACAAACTCTGTCACTAAAATAATAGTTGCTTAGAAAAAGCAAGTCATGGGGCAAGCTAAAAAATTAATAAAAGATTTCAAGTAGTTGGAACTGGAGTTCTGCAGGACCAGACCGCCAGCTGCAGGGCCTAGAGGCAGTGGTGATAGTGGCAATGGTGGTTGTGGTCTCCTGGTGGAGCAGCCAGGCCCAGATCATGCTGTGCTGGTTCACCACCGTGATCCTGTTGGCTGCCTTACCAGGGCTGGGAATGAATGTTGCTATACTGGGACCCACATTTCAATATTTTGCCACAAATTTGAACCAAAATATTAGTCATCTTCCTTTATTTTTTGTGGGTCCTTTGAATATTTGAGTGGCTCTGTGATTGGTGGAGTTCTTTTTGACATCATTTCATCTTTTTTTTTTTTTTTTTTTTTTTTTTTTTTTTTTTTTTTTTTTTTTTTTAGTTTTGAGAGTGTCAATGTTGGCTACCACAGTTGATCTTTTTCTTGTTTATTTTTTCAAGACAGCTCTACTACTGATTGTCATGATGTCTATCTTTGGTATTTCAATTGGCATTCTGGATACAGGTGGTGATGTCTCTATCCTGATCTTTGAAGAACATAGGATCTTCACATATGTAGGCATTACACTTTTGTTTTGCCTTGGGTGCCTTTTTGGCTCCACTGCTAGCTAAACTAACATTGGGTACGAGTGTCTGGAAACCACGCAGTCTGACTTTCACCATCCTGCACTGACGCTGACTCAGAATCTCTGTTTGGAGGACCTGATGATACGAGTTTGCTGTGGTCTTATGCTCTGAACAGTACTTATATTTTGTAGGTCCTATCTTTGTTTTTGCTCCGTTTTTAAAGACAAGCTCAAGGTGAGGAAAAGCAAAAGCATCTGCTCAGATATTTCAAAGAACTAAATATCACAATGCCGTTCTCTGTCTCCTTTTTCTGTTCTTCATTTCTTATGTTGGAGCTGAGGTGACATACAGCTCTTACGTTTTCTCATGTGCAGCCATTTATGCTGTTGTGAAATAAAGTGAGGTTACTTGGTTGAACACCATCTTCTGGGGGACCTTTATGTCCTTCAGGGGATTGGTAATGTTTTTGCTACATTTTTACAGCCTGGAACCATGATCGTGTCAAGCAAGATTGGCAGCCTGGCTTCATCTTTATATCTTGTGCTTTTTGGCAAGAGCCTAGTTTGTCTTTGCATAGCAACTCCAGTGTATGGGGCGCTGATGGAGACTACATTCTCCAGTGGTGCTTCTTGGATTGCACAGTACATGATGATGCATGAGACATTTGCAGCATTTTTTTTCTGTAATCAGTGCTGTCCTAGAAGAAATGACTACTTCTGTAGAAATTGGATTTTTTCAAAGAAAATACCTTGATTTGCCTGTAGTGCTGTATATATCTCTTTGGGGGTATTGATAGCCACCTGTGTTTTATTTCCTGGGATGCATGAATTAGCCACTTCACCTCTTAATCACCAGAGAAAAGTAAACAGAAAAAGTGAGGTCCAGATACTTTTGCTCTCCAGCTCTGGGCTAAACGACTATGAGGAAGAGAAATGAAGAGGAAGATGCAGAAAAATGGAATGAAATCCATTTTGAACTGACTGAAATGAATGAGAAAATGAAACATTCTATAATAGATACATCGAGAGATATTTTGATAGAGTCCACAGCTGAAGTCTCTAACCAATCCCTCTGAAACGTGTTGGTGTTTGAGTCCTCTTCGGTTTAATACTGGCAACTCCCCTGTGAGGCACTTGTCAGAAACCAGGATAACAGGGACTAACACTTAGAGTAGATGGATTACTCATTGACATCCTTGAATAATCACCACTTCTAATGAGGCCATTCAGAGGAGAGCATTAGCAGATTTCCACTATGCTTTGGGGATCAAAATTTCTAGATCCAATGATAGCAAAAGCCAAAAAATTGTAAAATGTTCTGTAATTCCCAGAGTCTTCCATAAATAACCAAAAGGTGTCATACATGCACAATAGGATCTTGTTATTAGGCTACTGTTTGGCATGTGGCTGATTAGGAAATATTTTATGGTCTTCATCTCTCAGAGCATGCAAAGAAGGCATTTGTTTTTGAGAAGCTGGGTATTATTCTCATGGAATGAGACCATGTAAGAGTTGAACTGATTTGCTGAACAAATTGCCAGGTCAATATTCTGCCAGGAAAGTTGAGGAGAGTAATTTCATAAAAAAGCGTCTCTGGAAATGGAGATATTTTAATTATTTGTTCTACCTTATTCTTAGACTTGGATCAAAGAAGGCTAATGACTCATTTGATTTCTCGTGTCTATGAAGAGAACACACAGCAGGGTCCAAGAGGCCTGGCTTTAAGCTTTGACTCTGCCTTTGGATTCTGCACTCAGTCATTAACATGGGCCTCATTTATCTCACCTCCTGACCCGTGATTCTAGAAATGAAAATGAGATGATTTCCAAATTGGGAATCCATAAGTTCTAAAGTTTGTGCAAGATGTCTGCTAAAAATTAACACAAGTACCAGCCTGTTCTTCATTCCAAATGAGAAGTGAAACAGAAATGTTAAATAGCATTAAGAATGTGCCAATGATTGGCCCCATGCGGTGGCTCACGCCTGTAATCCCAGCACTTTGAGAGTCCGAGGCGGGCAGATCACGAGGTCTGAAGATCGATGCCATCCTAACTAACACGGTGAAACCCCATCTCTAGTAAAAATACAAAAAATTAGCTGAGCATGGTAGAGGGCGCCTGCAGTTCCAGCTAATCCAGAGGCTGAAGCAGGAGAATGGCGACGCAGGAGAATGGCGTGAACGCCGGTCGTGGAGTTTTCAGTGAGCCAAGATCGCGCGGCTGCACTCTAGCCTGGGCAACACAGCGAGACTCCGTCTCAAAAAAAAAAAAAAAAAAAAAAAAGAAAAAGAAAAAAGAAAAAAAGTACTAATGAGCTATTGATTATGAATACATGCGAATCGATTATACTTAATATTTAATACTTTATTTGAATAACTATCTGAAGAATACATACTTTTTAAGTACTGCATTTCATTGATCCTAAGTTACACATCCCCCCCACCACTGTTTTAACGTCTTTGAAATCAGGACATGTCTTACAATCAGTGACCATTTAACATTGTGACAAAGTTTAATTGACAATTTTTTTTAACATATTCATCTATAAAATAATGTTTTACCAAAAAAAGATTGTAAAATAATTCAGTTTAGTGTGTGAGTTGGGTACCCGGGGAAATCATGCATTAGGAGTTAAAGTGACTTATTGAGGGGCAATTCTTGTGTAAGATAACGGAGAGAGTAAGCAATAGTAATCAGTGCAAACCTTCAGATACAAGTCTATGAGAGAGGAGGGGGCAGGAGGAAGGACTGGATAAAAAGTGTCTTAAACTGAGGTATAGCTGGTATTATGTCTCAGCAAACCTAATAGGAAACTCTATTGTAAAATTGCCTGTATAGGAGTCCTGTTATGATCAGAAATGTTTGAACAATAGACATCCCATGTTGTCTATCCATCGGTTACAAGCTTTCCAGGAAGAACACCAAATCCTAAAGATACCTGCAGGCAGAGAGGGTCAGCTCACTGCACATCCTGCAACAAATTCCCTCTTGAAGATGGAGCAGATTATGTACAGAAAGTATGAAAACAAACAAGTAGATATTAAATAAGTTTTATGCATTTGAAATTAATCAATTTGGAATCCTAAAGATGAAAAATATAGCATTTTAAATAATATAAACAAGTGAAAGAGACTCTCTAGATTGGATGTAGGTGAATAAAGAATGAATAACCAGAAAAGTTAATGCATAATTAACCACATAAAGCATAGGGAGAAAAATACATTTTTGAAATATTAAAAATGTATAAAAATACATTAGAAGGTAAGAAAAAACTTACTAAGTTTCTACCTAGAGATGCTAAAAAGAAGAGCCAATGGAACCAAATAAGTTGAAAAGAATAAAGATAATAATATAAATCAATGAATTTTAAAACAGGAAAATAACAAAGAAAATCGATAAAAAGCTGGTTAGTCACTAAAACCACTAAAATTGATAAACTACTAGCAAGGCTGAAAGAAAAAGAGATAAAATACAAATCATCAATATTAGGAGTGAGACAAAAGATATCACTATAGATTCCTTTCCAGAAGGAAAAAATGGAAATATTAGCAATAACTTTATCCTCACAAATTCAACAACTTAGAAGAAATGGACCAATTTCTTGAAAATAAAAACCCTTTAATACTTATTCCAACATATCTCAGTGTCAAATGCAAAAATTCTCAACACTTTATTAGAAAATTGAATTTCACAATGTATAAATATCATTATACTCAATGACCAAATGATATTTATTCCAGCTAAGTAAGCTAATTTAATATTTGAAAATCAACCAATACTTTCTATCATATCAACACGCTAAAAAAAATCTTATGATCATGTCAATTGACAGAGAGAAAGTAATGACAAAATCTAACACCTGCTCATTGTAAAATCTCTTAGAAAGTTCACAATAGAAAGGACTGCTCTAACCTGATAAAAAAATCTACAAAATTATCTAAATTTAAGATCATACATTAATTTCTTTTCTTTTCAGAAATAGGGTATCATTCTGTCATCCAGGCCAAAGCACAGTGAAACAATAGCTCACATCAGCCTTGAATTCCTGGGCTCAAGCAGTCCTCCCACCTCAACCTCCCAAGTAGGTGGAATTACAGGCACAAGCCACCACACTCAGCTTAACATCGTACTTAATAGGCTGAATGATTTCCCTGTAAGATCAGGTACAGGCAAGGGTACCCACTCTCACCAGTCTTAAGCAACATAAGAATGAAATTCTAGATATTGTAATTAAGCAAGAAAAATGAAAAACATACAGATTGGAACAGAAGAAATAAAATTGTATTTTCATATTTCTTGATATTCTACAAGAAAAATCCCAAGAAAGCTAAAAACCAAAACTTCTAGATCTCATATATTCAGCAAGGCCACAGAAAATAAGATCAACAAATACAAAGTCAATTCCTATAAAAATTCTAGGAATATTTTGCGTAGACATAGACACGTTTATTCCAAAATTTATGTGGAAAGACACAGATTCCATAATAGCTGGACAAAGAAAAACTTGGGAGGAATCACTCTACCTTACTTTAAATCTTAGAATTAAATAATAATTAATTATTGATATTTAATTAAATAATCCTACCTTAAATGACATAGCATGGTGTTAGCTTTGGCAGATGGTTAGACACATAGATCAATGGGAAAAAAAAGAGAGCACCCAAACTCATACATATATGCCCAACGGATTTTTGACAAAGGTAAAATGAAAAAAAAAAAATTGAGAAAAATAAGCTTTTTCTACAATTAGTGCTCGAACATTTGGATATCCATAGACCAAAATAATGAACCTTACCCTAAATTTCCCACTTTACACAAAAATTAACTCACAATAGAGCATGGACTTATATGTGGAACAAAAAGCTACAAAACTTTTTAAGGAAAAAAAGGGGAAAATATTCAGAATCTAGAGCTTGGGGCTGCTTGATAAAAGCACAGACTGTAAAAGAAAAAGTTGATAGTTTATATATCATTAAAATTAGAGGATTTTTCTTTACAAAAGACTTATGAGGATGACAAGAAGAAAATATTTGCAAATCATTAGCATGAAAATACATTTAGAATTCTCAAAACTCAACAGTAAAACAAACAATCCATTAGAATATGAATAAAATACATATATAGACACTTTACAAAAGAGAATATAAGGATGGCAAATAAGCACATGAAAAGATCTATTCACCATCAAAAGACACTAGAAAAATGAAAATTAAAACCACATGAGATATCACTGACACCTATCAAACTGAATAAAACCGAAAATAGTGATAATCAAATGATTGTGTGGATGAAGAGAAAGTGGATCATTTCCATTTCTTACGAAAGTGAGTAGTGCTACAGCCATTCTGCAGAACTATTTTTCAGTTTCTTATAAAACTGAACATGCAACATACATATAGCTCAGCAACTGCACTTTTCAGGGTTTATCCCATATACATGTAAACTTTATTGTCACAGAAACCTGTACACAACTTCATTCAGTCAAAAACTGGAAAACGTTAAGCTGCCTTGAATTGGTAAGCAGTTAAACAAATGATGATTCATCCATACCATGCAATATTACTCAGCATAAAAGGGAATGAACTGTTATACACACAACAACTTGAGAATTCTGCTGAGTGAAAAAAGGTTGTCCCAACACATTACATGTTGTGTAAATCCAGTTTTTAAACATTCTTGAAATGACAGAATAATAGAAATGAAGAATAGATTAATGGTTACCAGGGGTTAAGGAGAGGGGTAGTTTAAGGTAGGGGGAAGCGAGGTCATCGTGGCTATACAAAGGCAACAGGAGGGGTCTTTTTGATGACAGAAGAGTTTTATATCTGGACTCTTTCAATGTCAATATCCTGGTTGTGTTATTGTACTATAGTTTTGCATGATGTTACCACTGGAATTACTTGGTAGAGGTTTCATGGGTCCTGTCTGTATTCTGTTGTAATAGCATGCAAATCTATAATTTATCAACTGGAAAATTAAAAAAATAAAGCAACAGGGAGAATTGCGTAGATAACCTGGATTTCCAGAAGAGATTTTAGAAAATAGTAAAGAAACATTGTTAGAAAAAGAATAGTGGCTTATAATTTTCCAGATCTGAAAATAGAAATGAGTTTTTTGACTGAAGAAATCTAGTTATTTGCAATATGGATGAAGACTAATGAATACAAATCTAAAATTTCACAATTTCAAGGATACAGTAAAATTTCACATTTCAAGCATAGACAAAATCTTAGTTCCTGAGAGCAAAGGCAGATGGCATAGAACTGAATATCCCTTATGCTGAAGGCTGCCTTCTCAACACCAGCATTTGACTATAGACTTTCACTTAATTATTTTGTTTTCAGTAAAGCACCAGAGCCTTCAGCAATGCCTTGTGCCCCTGAACCACAGGTCGTGAGTTCCTGTGCTTGACTCTGGAATGTAAACTTCCAAAGTTTGTGCTGCAGGAAGAGTAGAAAAGATTGAGGTAGGGACAGTCTAAACTACATGGAGTTAAAAATCTGAGATTATTTATGGGCCATCTTAGTCTTTACATTGCTGTAAAGAAATACCTGAGGCTTCGTACTTTATAAAGAAAAGAGGTTTATTTGGCTCTTAGTTCTGCAGGCTGTGCAAGCATGGTGTCAGTATCTGCCTCTGGAGAGCTTCAGGCTGCTTCTGCTAATGGTGGAAGGAGAAGGGGAGCCATTGTGTAGAGATCACGTAGCACAAGTAGCAAGTGGAAGACCTGTTTACTTAGAATGCCATTCTCCCAAAGAGGGAGGCTACAGTGGATATCTATGAAGTCAATGGTTACTGTCAATGATAAAGAATAGACAGGCTTGCTCAAAATACAGAGAACTCTGCTCTGAGTTAGAGGACCTGAGAGTTATCATAGGTATACTCTGCCTCTCTTATCAGGCACAACACCCACAATGTTTCAGTAAGAATAAATGCAGTAATTTTCCTGCTAGCAAGAGAGGAAGAGCACCTAACCTAGCCCTCCTTGAAACAATTCTTTAATGAACTATCATCACTGATGGCCAACAAACAATTTTGACTCCATATTTGTTAACTTAAAATATGGGTATTTTCAAAGTCAGTCCAGGGTAGAAGCTATTTACGGAAAAGTCTTCTGCCAAGTGTGTTCCCTAATGTTCCCTTTATTTTTATGTTCCTTCTAAGTAGAAGTGGAATAACTTTATCCATTCAGAAATATATAAAACTTTCTGGTTTGCTAATTAAAAAGATAATTTTATTTCTCATTTTGGTAAGATTAGGAGATGGAGAGTGAAGCAAGCTCATACCGTCAAAGCTCCATCATGAATTAGAAATTTAAAAAAAATTAATTTTTCAAATCCTATTCATCCTTGAGGAGATAGCTCAGATGACATCTCTATCAAGTGTTCCCTGATCTTCCCACACTGAATTAGCATTGCTGTTGCTGTTGCTGCACAACTTGGTTACATTCTGTTACTTGTCATTTGGTCTAGTAACTTGTCTCCATGTATCTTTCTTGCTGACTCACTTGAGAGCTTTTGGAAGGTATAGACTATATTGTATTCATTACTAAATACTCAATGTTTAATACCATGCCTAGTGTAAGATTTATGAAATGAATCCATGACAAAAGAATAGCCAAAATCCTGCATCTTAAACTTCTGCCTCACCTAGGCAAGGCACATATATATCATTTATTTGTTTTCTAGGTATTCTCCGTACCTTTTGAAAGCTATTTAATGTATGAATATCTACAAAGCTACTTATTTCATTTATAGCAGAGTGCACTGTGTGCATGTGTATGTGTGTGTGTGGTTTTATCTGTAAAACATCTATAATATGAAAAGCTAAACTTCTATTTGGGCAGAGTATCTGTGGTATCATTACTGATTCACAATAACCAATCAGCTTTTTAAAGCACATTTCAGCAAAGTTATAGTGCAACATTAAAATACATGATTTTGTGATTTGACAAGTCACTCTGAGAAACTTTCCTTATTTATGAACACCTTTTATAGACTTAAAACTATTTCATGTGTGTTTATTAATATTTTTCATTAAACACAATTAAAATTCTAAATATGATTCAATGTGCAATAAATTTAAAATGGTTCCATCCCTTTGCTCAGAAATGTTAATCTCAACTCTAAATGCTATTGTTGCACTTGGTGCATGTGCACCTATTACCTAAACTGTGAATAACTGTGCATGTGCACCTATTACCTAAACTGTGAATAGGTGCATGTGCACCTATTACCTAAACTGTGAATAACAGTTAAAAGAGCTTCTTGTAGATAATTTAGCTTGGAAAATTTTTTGTTTTCTTAATGATCATACAAAGTCTTTATAACATATTTGTTCCAATTTTTATTTATATGGTATATGAAATCACTATCCCCAATCTATAATTCAATAGTATATTTAAAGTAAGTGAGTTTAGATCAATGGATCATCTAACTTATGATTAAGTTACTGAACAAAATTAAAACTTCTATTCACAAACACTAGAATACATTCTGCAAATAATGTAGGTATTCCAAACAACTTCAGCTTTCAAAATCATGCATACACCAGAACTTTCCCTTCTAAAGGACTTAATAGACCTTCTAAGGCTTTCTAAATTATATAGCATTTGATGCAAATTTGAGTGATCCTTCAATCCAAGAGTTGTAGACAATAAAAATGTCTATTGAATGGCAGATGATATAATGATTGTTTTACCACCAACTCCTAGGAACTGTTGGAGAAGGGTTATGATAAAAATCATGGCCTGGGCATATGATCTGAGAGGATAGTTAATGCTTCAGTCAGAGTCCAAATCAAAATCCAATGACTCTTTTTTTACAGGACCTATGTAGGAAGACTGGTTAATATTATAAGTCATGGCCTGGCAATGATTATTGCATATTTTTCAGTAGAGTTTTTTGAGTTTGTTTTCTTTTTAAATTGTCATGTTTCTCCTGACTTCCATCCCATCTACAAATAATCTGAAATCTTAGATTTGGTGCCTTTGCAGTCTCACATGTGTTTGCTAAGCTCTTTTCTAATCTGTAGAAATAAACCATAACTATTCAGGGTCTTTATCTTTCACATCCATTGATCACTTCCTTCATTTCTAAACACACCATGGAAAGTATGAAAATAGATAAAATTTTGTGTTCTTCTAGTCACTAGGTAACTACTATTTCACCCACACTTTTCTAGATTGGTTCAGTTTTAGGTAGTTAGTGAATGTGAATGTCTAATGGCTACTGATTTTAAGGAATAATGGAGAAGAATTCAGAGGGATTTCTTTTTTTCTCTTTCATATTCGTGAGATGTCCATTTGGCACATAGTCACCTGGATTCTGGCCCTCAGTTTGAGTAACATTACAGGAGGACTTCA
The DNA here is from genome assembly GCF_002776525.5 of Piliocolobus tephrosceles. Taxonomy (NCBI): domain Eukaryota; kingdom Metazoa; phylum Chordata; class Mammalia; order Primates; family Cercopithecidae; genus Piliocolobus; species Piliocolobus tephrosceles. Next base: position 66,954,220 of record NC_045437.1, read on the forward strand.
GGGCCCAATCTGTTAGGAAACGTTATTTGAAAATGGATGGAAATCCACTCTGCCTCCTCAGCTGCTTCAAAAGCACAATTGTGCATTTTTCCCCATCATCCACCTATCAAAATGCTATTCATTCTTCAAACCCTGGCTCAGATATCACCTCTGTGTCACCTTCGTGGAAATAAAGGTAGTTAATTAGTCCCTGCGCTCTACTGTTATTACATTTAAAGAAAATTTCTGCTTCATAAAAAGTCAAAAAGAGTTGAGAAAATCTTGAAGAAGAATAACAAAGCTTCAGTTCCTATACCCTACACCACTAGACAACACAATCTTTTGTAAAGTTATAGTGATTAAGACAGTACGGTATTGATGTAAGGTCAGGCAAATAGACAAATGTAATAAATTTGGAATTGAGAAACATACATTCACAAAACTGGGCACCTGATTTATAATAAAGGTGACATTTCAGGGAAAGGATAGCATTTTCGAAAAATGGTATTTGTTCAATCGAATATTTACATTAAATGAATCAATCTTGATCTTAAACTATATTAAAAAATTTATTCCTAACTAAATATAATTTTTTTAAAACTAGGCTTTTAGAAGAAAGGTAAAATATCTTTATGACCTTTGGGTTAAACAAATGTTTATTAAATAAGACTTAAAGAGTGCTAACCAAACATTTGATAAATTGGACAAAATAAAACTAAGAATTTCTTAGTTAACAATTAATTCATTAAAAGACGTCATTAAGAGAGTGAAAGAGCAAATCACCCTGTTGAAAGATTTATCTAAAGTATATATTTGACAGAGGACTCATATTCAATACACAATATAAATAACTTCTGAAAATCAACAGGAATAAGACCAGAAAAGAACATAGGAAGCACCATGGGCAAAAGATCTGAATATGTACTCATAAAAGAAGCTACCTAAATGACCAGTTAACATATTAAAATTGTCAACATCATTAATCATCTGGAAAATGCAAATTAAAATGTCAATTAACATGCTACTATATTCCAGAATGCTTAAAATGAAAATGATCAGTGAAAACAAGTGTTGTTGATGATGTTAAGTTATTGGAACTCTGATAAACTACTGATGGAATTGTAAATTTATATAAACCCTTTAAAAATATTTGACATCATCTATTAGAGAAAAACATATGTGGAGTTATTGCAAATCCCTTTTTACATATATATCCAACAAAAATACATAAGATGTTCACCAAAAGATACAAACAAGAATTCTCATAGTATTATAACTCATAATGACCCCAAACTTGAAACAACTCAATTTCCATCTATAGTAAAATGCATAAATAAACTATGGTGCATTCATTTAATGAAATACTATACAGCCTTGTAGTAATTCAGAGACTGACTGAATTGCAACTACTTACAACAACATGAGGAATCTTAAAAGCAGAATGTTAGAAGTTATACACATAGACTATATGCGTTCATATATAAGAAGTGCTGATTATATGATGATGTTCACTTTTGAAGACTCACTAAGCTGTATCCATAAGTTTTGCATTTAATTATATGTAATTTAGAAAATAGTACTCAAAAATACCTGCTATTAAACATTACACACCTGTCTCTACCCATAGACTGCAAGGTCTTTAAAACTAGGCCAGTGTTGGGTATGCACAAGGTTCTCAATAAATACGTATTCCAATTAAATTAAAAGCATTGTTGGGGAGTCCCAGGCGATATGGCCAAATAGGAACAGCTCCGATCTGCAACTCCCAGTGAGACCAATGCAGAAGGTAAGTGATTTCTGCATTTCCAACTGAGGTACCCAGTTTATCCCATTGAGACTGGCTAGACAGTGGGTGCACCCCACGGAGGGCGAGCAGAAGTAGGGTGGGCGTTGTCTCACCTGGGAAGCACAAGTGATTGGTGAACTGCTTCCTCTAGCCAAGGGAAGCCATGAGGGACTGTGCTGTGAGGGATGGTGCTATCTGTCCCAGATATTATGCTTTTCCCACAGTCTTTGCAACCCACAGACCAGGAGATTCTCTTGGGTGCCTACACCCAAGCCCTGGGTTTCAAGCACAAAACTGGGCAGCTGTTTGGACAGACACTGAGCTAGCTGCAGGAGTTATTTTCATACCGCAGTGGCACCTGGAATGCCAGTGAGATGGAACTATTCACTTTTCTGGAAAGGGGGCTGAAGACAGGGAGCCAGGTGATCTTGCTCAGTGGATCCCACCCCCACAGAGTCCAGCAAACTAAGATCCACTGGCTTGAAATTCTCACTGCCAGCACAGCAGTCTGAAGTCGACCTGGGACACTCAAGCTTGGTTGGGGGAGTGGTGTCTGCCATTACTGAGACTTGAGTAGGTGGTTTTCCCTTCACAGTATAAACAAAGCCACCAGGAAGACTGGGCTAGGCAGAACCCACTGCAGCTTGGCAAAGCCGCTGTAGCCAGGCTGCCTCTCTAGATTCCTCCTTTCTGGGCAGGGCATCTCTTAAAGAAAGGCAGCAGCTCCGGTCAAGGAATTATAGATAAAACTCCTGTCTTCCTGGGACAGACCACCTGGGGGAAAGGGTGGCTATGGGTACAGCTTCAGCAGACTTAAACATTCCTGCTTGACAGCTCTGAAGAAAGCAGTGGATCTCCCAGCACAGTGCTAGAGCTTTGCTAAGGGACAGACTGCCTCCTCAAGTGGGTCCCTGACCCCTGATCCTCCTGACAGGGAGACACCTCTCAGCAGGGGTTAACAGATGCCTCATACAGGAGAGCTCCAACTGGCATCTGGCAGGTGCCCCTCTGGGATGAAGCTTCCAGAGGAAGGAGCAGGCAGCAATCTTTGCTCTTCTCCACTGATGATACTAGGCAAACAGGGTCTGGAGTGGATCCCTGGCAAACTCCAGCAGACCTGCAGAAGAAGGGCCTGAATGTTAGAAGGAAAACTAACAAACAGAAAGCAATAACATCAACATTAAAAAAGAAAAAATAAAGGATAACCAAGCAAAAACCCCATCTGAATGTCACCAACAGCAAAGACCAAAGGTAGATAAATCCACAAAGATGAGGAAAAACCAGTGCAAAAAGGCTGAAAATGCCAAAAATCAGAATGCCTCTTCTCCTCCAAAGGATCACAACTCCTCGCCAACAAGGAAACAAAACTGGATGGAGAATGAGTTTGACAAACTGACAGAAGTAGGCTTCAGAAGGTGGGTAATAACAAACTCCTCTGAGATAAAGGAGCATGTTCTAACCCAATGCAAGGAAGCCTTGAACCTTGATAAAACGTTAGATGAATTGCTAACTAGAATAACTAGTTTAGAAAAGAACATAAATGATCTGATGGAGCTGAAAAACACAGCATGAGAACTCCGTGAAGCATACACAAGTATCAATAGTCAAATCAATCAAGAGGAAGAAAGGATATCAGAGATTGAAGATTAACTTAATGAAATAAAGCATGAAGACAAGATTGGAGAAAAAAGAATAAAAGGGAATGAACAAACCCTCCAAGAAATATGGGACTATGTGAAAAGACCAAACCTACATTTAATTGGTGTACCTGAAAGTGATGGGGAGAATGGAACCAAGTTGGAAAACACTCTTCAGTATATTATCCAGGAGAACTTCTCCAACCTAGCAAGATAGGCCAACATTCAAATTCAGGAAATACAGAGAACACCACGAAGATATTCCCCAAGAAGAGGAACCCCAAGATACATAATTATCAGATTCACCAAGGTTGAAATGAAGGAAAAAATGTTAAGGGAAGCCAGAGAGAAAGGTCAGGCTACCCACAAATGGAAACCCATCAAACTAACAGGGAATCTCTCTGCAGAAACCTTACAAGACAGAAGAGAGTGGGGACCAATACTCAAAATTCTTAAGAATTTTCAACCCAGAATTTCATATCCAGCCAAGCTAAGCTTCATAAGTGAAGGAGAAATAAAATCTTTACAGACAAGCAAATGCTGAGGGATTTTGTCAACACCAGGCCTGTCTTACAAGAGCTCATGAAGGAAGCACTAAATATGGAAAGGAAAAAACCAGTACCAGCCACTGGAAAAACATACCAAATTGTAAAGACCACTGACACTATGAAGAAATTGCATCAACTAATGGCAAAATAATCAGCTAGCATCATATTGACAGAATCAAATTCACACATAACAATATTAACCTTAAATGTAAAGGGACTAAGTGCCCCAATTAAAAGACACAGACTGACATATTGGATAAAGAGTCAAGACCCATCGGTGTGCTGTATTCAGGAGACCCATCTGATGTGCAAAGACACACATAGGCTCAAAATAAAGGGATGGAGGAGTATTTACCAAACAAACAGAAAGCAAAAAGAAAGAGCAGGGGTTGCAAACCTAGTCTCTGATAAAACAGACTTTAAAAAAACAAAGATCAAAAAAGACAAAGAAGGGCATTACAAAATGGTAAAGGGATCAATGCAACAAGAAGAGCTAACAATCCTAAATACATATGCAACCAATACAGGAGCACTCAGATTCATAAAGCAAGTTCTTAGAGACCTACAAAGAGACTTAGACTCCCACACAATCATAGTGGGAGACTTTAACACTCCACTGTCAATATTAGAGAGATTAACAACATAGAAAATTACAAGGATATTCAGTACTTGAACTCTGCTCTGGATCAGGCAGAACTGATAGATATCTACAGAACTCTCCACTCCAAAGCAACAGAATATACATTCTTCTCAACACCACATAGCACTTATGCTAAAACTGACCACATAATTGGAAGTAAAACATTCCTCAGCAAATACAAAAGAATGGAAATCATAACAGTCAGACCACGGTGCAATCAAATTAGAACTCAGTATTAATAAACTCACTCAAAACTGTACAACTACCTAGAAACTGAGCAACCTGCTCCTGAATGACTACTGGGTAAATAACGACATTAAGGAAAAAATAAATAAGTAATTTGAAACCAATGAGAACAAAGACACAACATACCAGAATCTCTGGGACACAGCTAAAGCAGTGTTTACAGGGAAATTTATAGCACCAAATGCCCACAGAAGAAAGTGGGAAAGATCTAAAATTAACACCCTAACATCACAATTAAAAGAAGTAGAGAAAGAAGAGCAAACAAATTCAAAAGCTAGCAGAAGACAAGAAATAACTAAGATTAGAGCAAAACTGAAGGAGATACAGACACAAAAAAAACCTTCAAAAGATCAATGAATTCAGGAGCTGATTTTTTGAAAAGATTAACAAAATAGATAGACCACTAGCCAGACCAATAAAAAAGAAAAGAAAGAAGAACTAAAGAGAAACAATAACAAATGATAAAGGGGAGATCACCACTGATCTCACAGAAGTACAAACTACCATCAGAGAATACTATAAACACCTCTATGCAAATAAACTAGAATATCTAGAAGAAGTGGATAAATTCCTGGACACATACACCTTCTCAAGACTGAACCAGAAAGAAGTCATATCCCTGAATAGACCAATAACAAGTTCTGAAATTGAGGCAGTAATTAATAGCCTACCAACCAAAAACAGCCCAGGACCAGATGGATTCACAGCCAAATTCTACCAGAGGTACAAAGACGAACTGGTACCATTTCTTCTGAAACTATTTGAAACAATAGAAAAAGAGAGAATCCTCCCTAACACATTTTATGAGGCCAGCATCATCCTGATAACAAAACCTGGCAGAGACACAACAACAACAACAACAACAACAACAAAAAAAAAAAAAAAAGAAAGAAAGAAAGAAAGAAAAAGAAAATTTCAGGCCAATATTCCTAATGAAAATTGATGCAAAAATCCTCAATAAAATACTGGAAACTAAATCGAGTAGCACATTAAAAAGCTTATGCACCCCAGCTTCACCCCTGGGATGCAAGGCTGGTTCAACATATGCAAATCAATATACGTAATCCATCACATAAACAGAAACCAATGACAAAAACAACATGATTATCTCAATAGATGCAGAAAAGGCCTTTGATAAAATTCAACACCCCTTCACGCTAAAAACACTCAATAAGCTAGGCATTGATGGAATATACCTCAAAATAATAAGAGCTATTTACGACAAACCAACAGCTAATATCATACTGAATGGGCAAAAGCTGGAAGCATTACTTTTCAAAACTGGCCCAAGATAAGGATGTCTCACCACTCCTATTCAACATAGTATTGAAAGTTCTAGCCAGGGCAATCAGACAAGAGAAAGAAAGAAAGTGTATTCAGATAGGAAGAGAGGAAGTTGAATTGTCTCTGTTTGCAGATGACATGATTGTATGTTTAGAAAATCCCATCATCTCAGTCCAAAATCTCCTTAAGCTGAGAAGCAATTTCAGCAAAGTCTCAGGATACAAAATCAATGTGCAAAACCCGTAAGCATACCTATACACCAATAATAGACAGACAGACAGCCAAATCATGAGTGAACTCCCATTCACAATTGTTACCAAGATAATAAAATACCTAGGGATACAATTGACAAGGGATGTGAAGGACCTCTTCAAAGAGAACTACAAACCACTGCTTGAGGAAATAAGAGAGGACACAAACAAATGGAAAAATATTCCATGCTCATGGATAGGAAGAATCAATATACTGAAAATGGCCATACTGCCCAAAATAATTTATAGACCTAATGCTATTCCCATCAAGCTACAATTGAGTTTCATCACAGAATTAGAAAAAGCTACATTAAATTTTATATGGAACCAAAAAAGAGCCCATATAGCCAAGACAATCCTAAGCAAGAAGAACAAAGCTGGAAGCATCACACTACCTGACTTCAAACTATGCTACAAGGCTACAGTAACCAAAACAGCATGGTACTGGGACCAAAACAAATATATAGATCAATGGAACAGAACAGAGGTCTCAGAAATAACACCACACATCTACAACCAACTGATCTTTGACAAACCTGGCAAAAATAAACAATGGGGAAAGGATTCCCTATTTAATAAATGGTGTTGGGAAAACTGGCTAGCCATATGCAGAAAACTGAAACTGATTCCCTTCCTTACACCTTCTACAAAAATTAACTCAAGATGAATTAAAGACTTAAATGTAAGACCTAAAACTATAAAAACCCTAGAAGAAAACCTAGGCAATACCATTCAGGACATAGGCATGGGAAAATACTTAATGACTAAAGCACCAAAGGCAATGGCAATAAAAGCCAGAATTGACAAATTAAACTGAAGAGCTTCTGTGCAGCAAAAGAAACTATGAGCAGAATGAACAGGCAACCTACAGAAAGGGAGAAAATGTTTGCAATCTATCCATCTGACAAAGGGCTTAATATCCAGAATCTAGAAGGTACTTACACAAATTTACAAGAAGAAAACAACCCCATCAAAAAGTGGGCAAAGGATATGAACAGACACTCTTCAAAAGAAGACATTTATGCATCCAACAAACATATGATAAAAAGCTCATTATCACTGGTCATTAGATAAATGCAAATCAAAACCACTATGAGATATCATCTCACGCCAGTTACAATGGCTATCATTAAAAGGTCAGGAAACAACACATGCCAGAGAGGATGTGAAGAAATAGGAAAGCTTTTACGCCATTGGTGGGAGCATAAATGAGTTCAACCAATGTGGAAGACAGTGTGGCAATTCCTCAAGGATCCAGAACTAAAAATATCATTTGTCCCAACCATCCCGTTACTGGGCATATACCCAAAGGATTATAAATCATTCTACTATAAAGACACTTGCACACGTATGCTTATTGCAGTACTATTCACAGTAGCAAAGACTTGGAACCAACCCAAATGCCCATCAATGTTAGACTGGATAAAGAAAATGTGGCACATATACACCATGGAATACTATGCAGCCATAAAAAAGAATGAGTTCATGTCATTTGCAGGGGCATGGATGAAGCTGGAAACCATCATTCTCAGCAAACATGCAGGAACAGACAATCAAACGTCATATTTTCTCATTCATAAGTGGGAGTTGAAAAATAAGAACATGAGGGCACAGGGAGGGGAATACACACACTGGGGCCTGTTGGGGGGTAGTGGTCAAGGGGACAGATAGCACTAGGAGAAATACCTCATGTAGGTGACCGGTTGATGGGTACAGCAAATCACATGGCACACGCATACCTGTCAAAGAAACCTGCACGTTCTGCACATGTATCCCAGAACTTAGAGTATAGTAAATAAAAGCATTGTTGACTGCTCAATTGGCATCATTGCTTAAATTCAAGTTAGTGAAAAGAGAATAATTCTTCATTCTGTGATGAATACATCAGTCAGGCCATCTCACAACTTTATAGAGCTTAAAATTGTTATCAAATTCCCCTTTCTCAGCATTTATGAATGTAAGGGTTCTTCAGTCTGTCTTTAGATAGGTAAATTGACCAAAATCTAGCACTAAACTAATAGATAAGTTCAAGGCACAAACAGCTCACATTCAATGACAAGTAGCTGATTGATTATTATTTGATGATTAGGACAATTTTCCCTCAAAAAATGTTTCATGAAAACATACTATTGTCATAAGGAAGCAATTTATGCTATGAAGAAATCATAGGCCACATGATTGTTCTAGGATACATTATCAGCAATTGTATTAAATGTATTTCACATTAAATAGTTAAAAATTATTATTTATTGGTGTTTTTCTTCCCAATAGTTAATAATAGGCTATTTACACCATTAATAAATGGTTCATTTTTTATTTACTAAAATTAGTCAATGATTAGTTAAGAACTAGTAATTAATAGTGATTAATTGTTATTTGATGATAAGTAAGTTTTTTGCAGACAAAAATGAAACCTTTATGAAGATATGCTACATGAAAAAAATTGATATATCACAAATCTCAAAGATTATACAAATTTCTGATAAAAAATTATTAGCAATTACATTAAATGCATTTCACATTAAGAAGCTAAGTAGTATGATTACTTGTCTTTTCATATGCCAATTATTTTCCAGTGAGAAGTGTCACTTGGTTAGTCATAGAAGAGGGCTATTTATAAAAAGATAACTTTGATAAGTAGACTGAAGACACATGGCACATAGTAGAGTCATATGGACCCCTTTGAAGCTGGCTTTTCAGGCCAGAGTTGTCGTTAACCCTAGTTAACCCATCCAAATTACCAAGAAATCAGGGGAAAGATCTGGGCTCATGAAACCTTATAATCTTCCTCCTAGTGCTTGGGCCATGAACAGGATTGTGGAACGGGAAAGTATTTTCTATCTCTAAGTAACCGAGACTGGTAGAGTTTACTCCTAAGTGGTGTTCTAATTTCAAGAATCTTCATGGGCAAAGCCATGTTCAATGGTTTGGCAAGTCAATATCTACCACTGTGGCAGTGGGCACTACCCACCTTGCACTCTTGAACATCATGTCATCCTAGGAACAACCTCCATGTAGATAGAAAACAGAAGAGTACATCAAGAAAATGGTGCTGTCCAATATTCAGTCATTTGTAACCCATACCTCCCTTTGGGCCTTCACACAGTTCTAGGTGAAAACCCCTGACCCTGCTTCCTCCAGGAAGCACCGTACATCTCAACCAAGATCACTGCTCCATTTTTTACTCCCCTCTACCTTACTATTTTCCCCTGTTCAGTTCCATTTTCTAGAATATATGACTTCCCAGAGTAGACTGTCTAACAAAGAAAGAGAGGAGTTGCCTTCAAATCTTAAGGGTGCCATAGTAACTGATTTGTACTCAAGAGCCTTAGATTTCTCCAGTGGGATCATTCACTGTTTGAAACCCCAAACAAGGCCATTCTCAGTGAATACATACACATGAAATCATAGCACAGGTTCTTTAGTTCTTTACCTCCCAAGCAGACTTTTTCATGTACTACTTTTAAAAAGAAAAAATAGATTCTTCACATCTGCCAACACGACTGGAAATATTTAGGGATATTTACTTGTAATCTTTTGTTATTGTATTTCCCTTTTTGTTTGCCCTCAGTCAAGAAGGCTCTTGGATCCCATATGATTAGTATATGGGTGAGCATAGCTAGTCCACGAGCCTCCCTCCTCACCGTCCCTCTTTAACTTTGGCTTTCAAAGCCAAATGCCTTAGGAAAACTGAGAGGGTTTGTATAGGAGGTGAAAGAAAGGAGGTGAATAGGTGTAGAGAGTATTTTGGAGAAGCTTTCCAAGAAATGGAGGAGATGAAAGCTTTAACTCACACTAGACTGAGATTCTCCTGGGCTATGAGCTGTGACAGACCATTGGAGAGGATATAGATTGTAAATCCTGAAAGTGTAGGAGAATCAGCTTTGTCTCTCAGCAGCTTAGTGAGTAGATAGCAGAACTTCAGGAAAATGGCTGTCTTGGCAAGGATGTCTGTGTTCTCACTGTGGCATGAAAGTATTAAAACCTGTTGACTTTACTGTGGCCGTATTAATGGAGACAGAGGGTGTTTCAGCAGAAACTTGGAGGATGGACTAATATGCAAAGGATCCTCACGCACATAGATGCCTTAATACTGACGAAGATTCTAGAACCCAGACAGGACTCTGAGGAGGAGTGATGATGTATAAGTCTTTGGAGTCAGAAATTAATTAAGTTATAGAAAATAATTTGCTGTTTCTCACTCAAGAATTAGCTTGGTTGCTACATGATAGACACCTGGACCCTCTACCAGCCCTCAGAGATCTTCTTATTCTGGACCAGCTGCAGAGTTTGCCAGTGTTCTTGAAACTGGCCATTTGGGTAGTTATATAACCTCCCTTAAAATATGAATGTGTGGAATGAGAGACATCAATCAGGTATTCTACGAACATAGCAGTTTCTAGACCCAAAGAAAATCACACCCAATTCCCTCAACTAATTGCTGAGATTTCCTGTAACAACCTTGCTCTTTGCCTAACCAGGATACTCCCACTCACAACAATAGTTTCTACTACTTTACCTAAACATCCAGCATCATTGTTATGTAACTGTGAGGACTGAATTTTGCTTCAGGTAACAGAATACACTAACAACAAGAACTTAGACCATACAAACATTTAATTATTGTAAATAACAAGAGGTATGATAGTAGAGGATGGTTGTAGCAGCTCAGTGATGTTACATGCTCAGTGATGTTTCTGTCTTTTCACTTTTTCCTACTCAGTGGATCAGCAATGTCCCTGCTCATGACCACAGTGGTAGCCAGAATTCTAAGCCTTGTCTTATCTAAACGTCCCACAGCAGCATTTTAGGTAGAAAACAGGACAGGAAGGCAAAAACAGAAAAAGGAACATTTTCTTTATCACTGCTATTCTGTCTACCAGCCAACTTTTTTTTACAGCTTAATGACCCATAATTGGGTTATGTACACACCCTTTGCACAAATCCTTGGGCAAAATGGAATATTCATGACTACTAAATAGGATTTATTCCTTGGGGCCAATTACATCATCACACAAATGACACTGGGGCTCTCCTAGCAAGAAAGAATAGAATAATGTTTTTTGAGTAGTGACAAAGAGTTCCTACCAGATGCTGTGGCCAGTAATTATTTGGACAAAATACATTCTGTATAATAGGGCTGCCAGGTTATCTTGCTCAGCATTGAGCAGCATAAAGAATGCCGGGCAGACAGAGCTGGCATATATGACTCTTTCCCTGACCTATGGACACCATTAGGCCATGCTAGGACCAGGAGGGCTGCTGCTTTAATAGCTTCAGATAGTGGACTCCACGATCTGTTTTTACTTCTTTTACTTCTTTACTTCTTTTCTACAGCTACTGTACTCCTGTACTCCACGTGTTATCACCTCTCTTTCAAAACATTCATTCTTCCCATCAAAACTCTGCCTTCCACCATGAACCCCTATTACCAATCTGATGTCCCAAGATGGGAAATCCAAGTTCTCATAGAAAAGGAGCCAAATTTTGGCAGGTTCTTTATGTATTGGGTGAGAGATTTGGGGTTTATAATATTAAATCCTGTTTCTGCCCTTTACATAGTTCCCTTTGCATCCTGATATTTTCTCTGGCACCAGGCACAAGAAATGGTAAGTGACATCCTTATCTCACCCCATCCCTAGCCTGCTTCTGGTGCTCTGTGCCTGTCTGCATTTTTCCCTCCACACAAGTAGTCTAGTAAAGAATAGGAACTGCCAGTCACTCTGTGCCAAGTCAAAATTGAATTTTTATGCCAAGTTTTGAGAGAGAAGGGTGTTGTGGGTTTCACTTGCCAATGGCAATAGAAATTGATTGCAGGCAGCAGCCAATAACTGGGGGAAAAAAAAAAAAAACCTCCACTAAGTAGCTATAACATTGAGGAATGCTGAAATGCTGATCACCTGTGGACTTTTCAGCTCTGCTGGAAGTAGCAGGATCAGCAGTATATATATATATATTTTTTTAATTAAGGGATCTTCTATATACTTATATCTCTTCTGCTATATTTCATGTTCCATCTTTAGTTTACAAAGTATGAAGCAGTAAAATTTGCTTTACTGTCACTCTAAGAATTTGGAATTACTTCATAGAAATTATACCTGCTAACATATACAACTTGTACTTAAACTAGTGTACCTTTTTCAGAGCTCCAACAGCCACAGTAATCATTGTTTCTTCCTTAAATTTTTCACCATAGTCATTTGCCCATTGATGCATGTATTTGTATTTTAAAGTACTCCAATCACTGTCCTCACTTTAGATTGAGTTTTCAGGATGTGATCCTTCCGTTGCTACATGAATCAGAACATGCTGGTTATATGCAAAGATAATATGAGTGGTACAAATACAAAGTTTAGTTTTGCTGTCAGCATAGCTCCTCTGTAATTGCTAATTTCTCTTGACAATTATGTTATTGACACATTATTGACATCAAGGAGGAGTTTCAATCCTAACTCTAAAGTGTCATTCATATGTTTCTGTATATCTTTCTTCATTTAGATATTCCACTCCCCCAACATAGCAAATTATAATCAAATGGACAGCAGAAATAACTAGATTAAATTTAGAATAAAGCAATGCACAACACACAATCATATTAGAAATAGATAATAAAAACAAATTCAGATTTTCCTTATGTTCTCATTTTTGCCATTATTTGTTTAAACATTGTACAATATATCCTGACATCAGCAAATGTAGTCTGGAGAATCCTACAAGCACTGCCTGATTATTTATTATAGCAGTAAATTTAAATAGCAACCAACAACAAAAAAGTAATAAATAAGAGTGTTGTGAATTCTGTACAATTTGTTAATTCACTTCACAGAACTTTTCTACTGTTTTTAATGCAGTGTGAAATTTACTGCCACAGTGGAATTGCTAGAGCCTTATAGAAAACAACATATATGCATAGCTAAAGACTTTTATCTAATAAAGTAATTTGGAATTTTCATTAGATTCTGGCTTCTGTGGGAGCAAATGTATGCAGTGAGGTCATTCTGTCTAGACAAAGTCTATTTAATTTTCTTACCCCAAATCAAACAAATTAGTTATCTATAGATCTAGGCTAATTCTACAACATCCAATATGGTCCCTCGCACCTGGGTATTTTGACTCCTACAATGAGATCATACAGCTTTATTTATACCTCATTGCCCTGATGACCTTCCAGTCCAACTTCTAGTTTTTGCAGAAATTTTATTTACTTTTAATGATATAATCTTTGCCAATCAGTTGATAATTTTTGTTTGACAGCTGTGTTGAAGTATTATACTACTTTCGAAAAATAACAATAACTGAATTGAAATATATTTATGAGTTTTTAAATAGACGAAGGTTTTAGTGGTGGCAAATATTTATAATTATTAATATTCATTTGGTTAACAAGTGTTTTGATGTAGGCATCTAAGTGTAGTAGAATAATAGTAAGTTGGGTTGCAAAATATTACCTAAAAGGGAATGAAGATTACTGATCATAAGATTTCATAAATTATATAAATCTTGTATTGATTTAATTTGCTCACATAAAGTTATATATAAAAATATACTAGTCTCTGCTAGCATATGGAATTTTTAGTCCTAGCTCTTAGCGTGTTTTATTGAGGGCAAGATTTTTGGAATTTTCTGGTTATATGGAAAAATTACAGCAAAGCTTTTGTCCATACACAAAACTGCAGTCAGTAATTTGTCCTCCACTATGGAAGAGTTTAATTCTGTGGATAAGATTTTCTTAAGTTCCATTTCTTAATATGCTGAAAAAATTAGTTTTTCTGAAACAAAAAATAGTTATTTTTCAATGATGCAGATTTTGGCCACGTTTGTCTTGCCTGAAGTCCACTTGACTGCTTTGTTTGTTGCTGCTCTGAGCTCTGATTGTTGTTGGTATTTCTTGATATTCTGAAAGCCTGGGCTATTTCTGACTAAAATTACAATGTGTAGTCATTAATTTCATCAGATTTTTAAGGTACATCCTTCTAAAAGGGCTTGTACTGCTGATAAATATAATCAGGTTTCCACATTCTTATGACTTTTAACATACACTGTATTTGGCTGCTTTTTGTGCATCTCAGCAAAAGCATATACATATATTTAATTTTATTGATCTTACTTTGTTCTGTTTGGCGCTGGATATAATTTACAGTTGTTATGACTGAAGTTTAATATGTTAGGTCATGCATTTTAGTTTTTCCGATTGGGGAAGGAAAGGGTGAACAACGGTAGGATCAATTACACTTTGTTTGAATTTATCTATTTAAAGACGCTATAGCCTCATTCAATATTAGAACACTATATTTGGATGATAGTAATGTCGTCATTAGCAAGTTTCAACATTATTGTTAAAATGGGGATAAATATAATAAAAATTAAAATATACTCAGAAAATTCCAAAAATCTTGCCTTCAATAAAGCACATTAAGAGCTATGACCAAAATTTCATATGTTAACGGAGATTAGTATATTTTCATCTATAAGTTGATGTAAATAGATTAAATCAGTAAAAGATATATATAGTTTATGAAATCTTATAATCAGTAATCTTCATTCCTTCTTAGGTATTACTTTTATAATCCAACTGACTGTTATTCTATGATATTTAGACGCCTATATCGAAACACTTGCTAACCATATAAATGTTAAAATTATAACTATTTGCCACCATTAAAACATTCATCTACTTAAAACTCATATTCTTCTTAATTATGGTAGGTTAAAAGCTTTCCTAATTTTTTTTGGTAATTAAATTGATTATTATTTTTATACTTCAAATTTGTACTTATGTAATTATGACAATTTATAAGGCTACATAAAACCCAAAATATTGATTATAAGATTACTGTTTTAGTTTGTGGGGTAGTCATCTAAGATGGATTTGTATATTCAAATGAATTATACTGTTATTTAGTATGATGTTAAATAATATTTTGCTAAATAACATTTTAAATTTTGCATCCATTAAATTAAAATAAATATTTTTTTTTTGGTAACAGGTCATTCGATAATTCAGTGCTAGCCCTTTGTTTTCCAAGCAGCGTGATAGCGGTAAGACACAGACAATAGTAGAATGCATGGAATCAAAAGTGGTATTGTTCACTTATCTATTCCAAAAGAGGGCAGCAAAACTCTGTTTTATATAATCTTCTGCCATGTGCAGATGCCTTCTGGTCAGTGGTTATTTTTGCATGACTCATTCCTGTTTTAAAATCAAATATTGTTTTCCTCTACTCAAAATACAAATTAAAAATAAATAACAAAACAAATTTATTGTGAAAAATATTTAGAAGAACATAAAAATAAAACATAATCTTACCTGAAGCAGGTAATTTATCCAAAGAAGAAAATTCTGCTAATTGTCATAATTTTCTTTGTCTCGCTCTTATCAAATTCAATTAAAACTGGAATCAAATTGTTTTAGCCTTCATTTATTCTATCTTCTTGTCATTACATCGTCACTGAAAAAATGTTTATCTAATTGTACATAAAGCATCAACACTATATTTCTGTTATAAAATTATTGCTGATTTTTAAAGAAAAATTATAATTTTAAACAGAATTTTGGCATCAAAAAATGAGGAAACCTTTTGAATGAGAAATCAAATGTGATTTCAGTAAAATTTTAGGTGTGTAAGTGACTGGTCTAATGATGTTAACTTGAAATATGTTTCCGTTTATCTTTATTTTGTTGAGTTTCTCCTTAAAGAAACATTGAACCCTGCACTCACACTAAATGAAGCATCAGAAGATTGGGCTTCAAAAATTTATTCCTTTCTTACATACACTTTATTAAGCTTCAACTTTTTATGCTTCAGCTCTGTGTAAAGTTGTCCTTTCTGTTTTTTTTTTTTTTTTTTTTAATAAAATGGGTAATCTTAAAAATATTGAGCATGCAATTAGACAGCTTTCAAATCTTGGAATTGAAACTAATGAGAAGTAGGAGAATGAGGGCTGCAAAATGTCTGAAAAAGTCAATTATCTTTAGGTTTCTGAAAAACAACATGAATTTATAGTCATTGGCTAGTACTTTCAAGAGGAATGAAGGAAAATAAATAGGGAAAAGAGAGCATATTGTGCTAAAGTAGACTATCTTCATGACAATGTCATCCTTTGTAGCTGTCCATGATAATTGATATGGTTTGGCTGTGTACCCACCCAAATCTCAACTTGAATTATATCTCCCAGAATTCCCATGTGTTGTGGGAGGGGCCCTGCAGGAGGTAATGGAATCATGGAGGCTGGTCCTTCCTGTGCTATTCTCGTGATAGTGAATAAGTCTTATGAGATCTGATCGGTTTATCAGGGATTTCTACTTTTGCTTCTTCCTCATTTTCTCTTGCCACTGCCATCTAAGAAGTGCCTTTTACCTCCTGCCACGATTCTGAGGCCTCCCCAGCCATGTGGAACTATAAGTCCAATTAAACTTCTTTTTCTTCCCAGTCCCAGGTATGTCTTTATCAGCAGTGTGAAAACAAATTAATACAATATGGTAATGAAATGCCAAATTTCTCACACATTAACTTTATCTATTTTGATTTAATTTTTTATTTGGTACATTTACGACTTTTAGAACCATCTTATCTTTCATAAGTAACTACATCCTAAACTTTTTACTTGTTAATGGAAAAAGCAATTCATAGACAACTTCATACACTAAGTATTGCATGTAAAATGATATCATGGTATGTAGCACACAATAAATGCTCTTTATTATTATTGTTATTTTATAACTATCATCTTTTCTTATCTCAACACAGAAACTCACTTTCATAAGTCATCCTGCAGAATGTTTCTTGACAAGTATGTGTTACTTCAATGGGAGACAATGGGATAGGATTACCATGAGCTAGCAGGTGTGTTTGCACAGCCCAATGAATAAATATTTATAGACAACATTTATTGAGCAAGTATTATGTGACAGGCACAATGCTAAGTATGTTATGCGTATTATAACACTTAATCCACCCAGGAGGAACCTGAGGTTTAATAGTAGAGTGATTTCTTGTTGTGAGGGGAAAATATTGATCTGCTTAACTTCTGGGTGAAAAAGAACTAGTTCAAGGCAAATAGTGGAGTTAAGAGTTCCCTAGTCTCATCTTTCTATTCTGGCCTGGGTTTTTACTCCACTTGAAGTGCTCAATGCCTTCTCATTTTTCTCATTTTTTTCTTACAGCTTTCAACCTATGTTCTTAGGAAAAGATCAGAGTTTAGCCCTCTACTCTTTAATATAATTTTAAGTTATTATGTTACTTTTCCAATACTCTGCATTTTAAGACATCTAGTATTGTGGATTGAAAGTTTTGTCATAAGTTAAGGGGCATTCTGATATGAATCAATAGATGGGAGAAATATTTGGTGGTTTGGGAAGGGTTGTGGTGGCAGCAAGGTGCTCTTTCAGTATTTTCCAGTCACAACATATGTACAATCACACTTAAGACAACAGATAATTGCAGTCCACACAATCGGGCCTAGTAGCCTAGGCTATAGTACATGCTTAATAAATTGTTGAATGGGTAAAAAAATACATACCAAACATTTTACACATATTGACTAATTTAATTCACATGATAATCCTTTGAAGTAAATATTGTTCTTATTTTCATTTTACAGCTGGGAAACCTAAAGCCAAGAGGAGTTAGGAGGTTGCCTAAGGATGATAGAGAGAATATTACAAATCTTGGCATTCTGGCTCTGTAGTCTAATGCTCTTCACTTTTGTTTTCTGTTTCTCACTTTCTGTCTCTCTTTTGCAGAGTTTCATCCATCCTTGGTACTCTTCACATCGTAGTCTCTACTTTCTATGTAAAGGATATCATTTTATTCCTTGGTCACGACTACTGATTAAAGTACATAAATTTAAATTTCCGTACCAACTTGCTATTGTTATTTTCAAGCATCTACCAACATCACATGGGTCTCCCAAAACTCTTCAACCCCAGCAAGTCCCAAACTGAATTTATTATCTTCCCTGCCAAACTATAATCTTCTTCTTTTTCATCATCCACTAACCTATTAAATATTTTTGAAACTTAGGGTTGCATGTGACTCTTAATTCTCCCTAACAACCTACATCTGTTGAATTGCCAAAGCTATTCTTTTAAGGTCTTTAAACCTGTCTTTTTTCCTCTCCTTCTCTACTGCTAAAATCATAATTCAAACCTTCACCTTGTATCACCTTGATTATCACACGAGTCTTTTAATTGCTGTCACTGACACTCTCTTTTCCCACTAATTCTTTCCCACAGTCTGTCACCATTGTTATCCGAAAAGTTATACTCTCATAACTTTACCTGCTTTAAAACAAGCCATCAGCATCATGCCATTACCCACAAGATAAACTTCCTTTTGTGACATCTAAGATCTTCCACAGAAGTGAGGGGTTCCTTTGTCAGCATCGTCTTCTGCCTCTTCTCCTGCATGTCCTAGCCTCCAGCCCAACACGGTTTCACACTTCTCTTGGTGTGCTCCTCTTTCACATCCCTAGACCCTTGTTCACTCTCTTTCTTGCCTTTCGTGCCTTTGGTTTGCTCTTGTACTCCTGGAAAATTAGTTTATCTTTCTAGCCCTGCTAAAATTCCATGGATTCCTTTCCTAACACCTTCAGGAATAATTACTGACATTCCATGGCATTTGAAGTTTTCATTATTGAATTTTTATTTTGAGATGTTTGATGAAAACAAAAATAGCTAACATATAAGAAATGAAGAAGAATTATAATTGAATTGTGATTCCATCAAACACCTGTTGAACTAGATTATGAAAATTCTGTTGAAGCTACCTGGATGCACTTCCTCACTGACACCATCTGCCTCCCATCAAGTTTAATCACTATGTTGAGTTTGGTGTTTATATTTCTTTTGCACTTTAAAATAGTATAACTAGGAATGTGTGCATCTTTAAAAATAGAACACATACACTTTTTAGTTTCTTTTAAATCCTATCATATTGTATATTGTCTACTGCAGTTTCTTTTGCTTACTCAATACTGTATTTCTAAGATTCTTTGTGGTATTGCCTGTGGGCTGAGGGTAATTCATTTTCACAGTTGTATTATATTTCATTTTAAAACATGTCACGTGTATTTGTGTTTTTTTTTTCTTTTTCTTTTTGATATGGAGTCTTGCTCTGTCACCCAGGCTGGAGTGCAATGGCACAATGCAACCTCCACATCCTGGGTTCAAGGGATTCTCTTGCCTCAACCTCCTGAGTAGCTGGGACTGCAGTCGCCCACCACCATACCCTGCTAATTTTTGTATTTTTAGTATAGATGAGGTTTCACCAGATTGGGCAGGCTGGTCTCGAACTCCTGACCTTGTGATCTGCCCACCTCGGTCTCCCAAAGTGCCTGGATTACAGGTGTGAGCCACCGCACCAGTCCTATTTGTATATTTTCTTAAAGGTAAATGCTTGAGTTCCTTTCAAGTTTTGAATATTATGTTATGAGCACTGTTGAGCATTCCAGAAGTGAACATGTGCAAGAATTAGTTTAGGGCATATATCTAGGGGTGGAATTGCTATATATAAGATTACATGCCTATTCAACTTCAGAAGAAAAAGACAATTTTTTTTTCCAAAATGGGTCTGTCAGTCTCCACTCTCATCAACAGTGTATATTTCCTTATTGTGGGAAATTTACATGCTGGTATCTCCCAATAAGCAATGATTCCTCAAAGTGAGACACTATATCTCATTTTCCCTATTGTTAGCTGAAATCCTTAGACCAGAGCTTGGTGCCTAGTATGTACACAGCAAATGTTAAATGATTACATATACAATAGTTTAAGCATCATTAAAAAAATCAAGGAAATAGAGATGAAAGCTAAGGACAAGTGAGGAATTTTTTTATTACTCAATTTAGGCATGATTTTAATTTAGCCCGAGATGTTTTACTTTTTCTTCCCCCATGAAATGGTACTAAAACCAGTGAGCCAGGACTAAAAATTAAATTTGTCTTTTCAGGAGAACTGCTATTTAGTATCTGCTATTTTACATGGAAAAAATCATTAGTGTTGTGAATATTTTATAATATTTGTTGATATACTATTTTGGCTCTAGAAACATTTTATATTCATACTACTTGTGTTTCACACACACACAAATCCTGTTAGGTTTTATGGAAACTTTTTATGTAAAAGTGTGCTTTAAAAAATGTTCTTTTATTCTGTTTCTTAGTCTTGTTAGTAAAGAATATAACATAGGTTTAAAAGAGGAAGTCCTCAGCATTTATAAAGCCTTACTTTCCACAAGTGCACTTATATAATAATATTAGAATAATATTTGCCCTACACTCCCTGTGAATTGAGAGATTTGATGAGATTGCTCTTTCGACCCATTTGGCTGATGAGAAAATGGAGTCATGAGTCAATAATCAGCTTTGTTCATGATGTGGCTCTTCTGACTTAGGTCTGGTACTCTATTAATATCAGTCACCGAAAAAGAAGATATTTTATTTTTTTCTAGATTAATATTTTACTGAATAGCCCACCATCACCGCTTTATTGAACATCTCATCTGTACACAATTACATGATATTTTAAGGTGTTGGTTTTCAGCTGATTTTGTTTATCTAAAAGTGTTCTGTGGCTTTTCCTTATATATTGGTTACAGTTACCTTTTTCTTAAGATATTTTGAATTCTTAAACAGTAATAGATATTTTATTTTCTGCCTGTTTATCTTACTATTTAGTGCCTAACACTACAGTACGCATACCCTCCAAAACATAGTTTAGTGACAAACAGAAGTTGGGAATTTTTCATAAATTGGGAAGAGACTTTAAATCTAGGTTTCTGTAAGACTAAACCACCAGCCATTTTATGGCAACCAGTGCTCCAGGAGAGTCCCCAGAGAGTTCTAAGTGTAAAAGAAAAGAGATCAGCTTATCTCACTAAATGGCACTATGCCTTGTAAGATTTTATTTTTTGAGACACTCAATGCTTTTCATTTTCACTTAAAATTGTTTCTGATTAATATTTAAATAAATGTAAACACTAGTTTTTACTAAGGCTAATTGTGAAATCGAGTACTCCTCACATAGGGAGTTTTTAATTTTGCAGAGGCATTTTGTCAGCAGTTTTTGTGCTATTTAAGAGATCAGTGCTTAATGGGATTAAGTTGGATAATCAAATAACAAACTGAGATCTGGGTACATGGTTTGATGCCTGTGGAGTACTTCTTTGATGAATACAAATGAAAAGTGTCTTGTGGTTTGGGGTAGAAGTTACCATGCCACTATGCATGGTGTTTCTGCAAAGTCAGCACCTTGGCATGAAATTGAGACTCAGATGGAGGAGTGGACTAATATGAGAAGAAGAAACCTGGCAAGGTTTCACTTTAGTGGAGTGGAAAATGCTGTGTGATATTGTGAGCTGATCAATGTTGGATTTGGAAATTTTGAAGAAAACCACCTAATGCAGACATTCATGGTTTAAATCAGTTTTTAGTTCCTTAACAGTCTGCATCCTGAACTAATTCTTTGATCAATAATTTGCGTAACCCCTTGCTTTACTTTTGTTCCAGATCTGGCCTATTTTTCCTTCCAAAAGGATAGGAATATGCTGTCTATGTTTATAGTGTCATGTTCTATTTTGTCCTAAGAGTTCTTTTTTAATGTTTATTTTTTCCAAAAATAGTTATTTGCCTATTCACTGTTTCTTCTTTTTAATGAAAAACATAATGTAGCTTTAAAATAATTTATATTGGGAAGAAAAATGTTCATCTATTATCACATCATACTATTATTATATGTGATTATATACTGTAGATGTGTATGTAGAATAGATATAATAGTTGTATACAGAATGGGTTTATGATTTTTTTCACTGAACTTTATATTAAGCTTATTTTCTCATGACTTAATTTTTAATAAAATCCAAAATATCCCACTGAGTTTAATCATTATTTCTAGCCATTTGGTTTTATCCTTCCCTGATACTTTGTATTCTTTAACTTCATAGTATCCAAAGATGTGGTTATTTATTAGAATTATCTCACAAGCTTGCCTTAGGAAATATGTTGACAAAGACAAAGGCTTTCTTAGAAGTGTTCCACCTCTTTGTAAAATACTGTCATTTCTATCCAGCTCTCTCTTTTCTAATCACCACCTATACAATTACTAATGTTCATGTATGTGGTGTTCCTCGGAGAAAAAAAGGCAAATGGCAAATCATTAGTTTTCAAAAGTATTAATTTAAAGTACAAACTTTACAGAAAAATTTAAGAGATGGTTTTGTAATGAATTCTTTATATTGCATAATCATGGCAGCTAAATTGTTCTATTACCCAGAAAATAAGCTTATGCGAGTAACCTTACTCTCTCTATTCAAGTACAGTCAGAGCCGTGGTTCTTGTCTCCCATTCATAGAATGTATAAAGCTTCACCTTCAAAATAGGCTGAAGCCAATTTATAATACTTTGACTCTTCTTGTGGGTTCTTCATATTCTTACCACACACTATTTTTACATGTCACACTAGATTCTAGCTTACATATGCAATATAGTATGGAAAGTTATCTTTGTAGGAAAAGAAAACTATGTATAAGAAATACAACTTAAAATGACTATTTTATTTTGCTCCTGGGCATTCACAACTGATACAATTTTATGGAGAACCAATTTATAATGTTTCATTAAGCATTTCAATAGTTTAAATAATTATTCATCCAATATAAAAATTGTTCCAGAAATATGAGTTGACTTGACCAGTCCATATACACTTTTCAGTCCATATACATTTTTACTAACCACAATGTTAACATGATAAATTTTTCATACATTTTGTGTTTTGAAATAGATTTTTCTTAAGTGGAAAGAGACAAATTGAATCTCCATTGTGTATAACATCATGCTTCAATCCCTGTCTAATATATCTGGTTTATGTCTGCTTTAAAAGCAAGTAATTGGGCACAAATTATTTCTTCATCAAACACAGTATTATGAATTAATTTCCAAATAGTCACAATTTTTGTTGATCATTTTTGCTGATTTTACGCTTTGAAATTGACTTTTTTTTAATTTTAATTTTTATTTAATTATTTATTTTTTTGAGATGAAATCCTGCTCTGTCGCCCATGCTAGAGTGCAGTGGTGTGCTCTTGGCTCACTGCGACCTCTGTCTCTGGGTTGAAGTGATCCTCCCACCTCAGTCTCCCAAGTAGCTGGGACTACAGGTGCGCACTACGACGCCCAGCTGATTTTTGTATTTTTAGTAGATACTGGATTTCACTATGTTGGCCAGGCTGGTCTCCAACCCCGACCTCAAGTGATCTGTCCACCTCCGCCTCCCAAAGTGCTGAGATTAAAAGCATGAGCCACTATGACCAGCCAAAATTGCCTATTTTGATTTTATTTTACATATATGAATATTTTTGGTGGTTTTATTTGAGTGGGAAATTTTGCCAAATAAATAGCAGGCTGGAGTGCAGTAATGCGATCTCAGCTCACTGCAAGCTCCGCCTCCCGGGTTCACCTCCCGAGTAGCTGGACTACAGGGGCCCGCCACAACGTCCGGCTAATTTTTTTTTTTTTTTTTTTTTTTTTTTTTTTGGTATTTATAGTAGAGATGGGGTTTCACCGTGATAGCCAGGATGGTCTCGATCTCCTGAACTCGTGATCCACCCGCCTCGGCCTCCCAAAGTGTTGGGATTACAGGCGTTTGAGCCACCGCACCCGGCCTCTCTCTCTCTTAATCCCTCTCTTTCTTTTCTCCCTGTATTCTTATATCATCCTACTCTTTCATTTGCTGGCTGTTAGACTGGTGTAGTCAGATATTTCACAAACAAAGTATCAGGATTGTGAGAAGCTTAGAAGAAAGCAGGTGTGGCAAATTTACGTTGTGCCTCAGAGCTGTATTTTGAGGTATACATTATTAATATTAAGGGCAATAATGTAAAGTAGGGCTACATTTCACAGATAAACCCTTTCATCCAGGATATGGCCACAGAGAACAGATACAAATATACATATATTTTCTTATATTGTTTTATCCACACATAATTCTATCATTATGCTAATAGATGCCAGAAGAATAGAACAAAGAAAAAAGGTACATGATAGGTTTGAGAAATTAAGGATCCTGGCAAATTCTTTGTAACTACTCCCACCGTTAGGTGAGTCTTAAATATCCACCCACTCGAATCTGGGCTGGACCTCTACTACTTTGTGAATAAAATATGTTAGGAATGATGCTGTACATGCTCTGAATATATAATTTAAAAAGACAAGAAACTTCAATTTTCTGCTTCTTGAAACCTAGCTGTTGTACTGTGAGAAAGCCCAATCAGCAATGAGGAGGGGCTCATCTAGAGGATGGCTGAGAGTCCTTGCCCACAGCTCTTGTTAAGCTCCCAACACACAGACAAATTAACTTTCTAGGCGTATGAGTGAATCATCTTGGAAATTCACCCTCCAGCCTCAACTGAGTGGCCCCAGCAGATGCCATACACAGCAGAGATGAGCTGTCCCTTCCAAGTCCTCCTCACATTGCAAAATTATGAGAAAATAAATGATCATGTTATTTCAGCCACTGTGGTTTTGGATGCCTCATTACGCAAGAAGAAAAACCTGAATCCGTGGGATCTAATACTGTAGAGGTCAGATAATTCAGCCTTTTAAAAAAGCCATGTTAGGAATATTTGCTTTGATTCAAAGTACAAAGGGAAACCTTGGCAGTGCCAGAGGATCTTATTTGCATTTTAAAAAGATTGTTGTGACTGTTCTGTTTTGAGTGGATTGGAAATGTCATAGTGAAAGAGTAAGAGAGGATCTATGGAGATCAGTTATGAAGCTATTATAGTTGTCTGGTGAAAGTTGATACAGGTTTGAGTGCAGAAAGTGGATATAGTAAAAATAGAACAAAGTGGATGGGTTTGGCAGATATGTCTGTATTGAAAGTGAAGGGATTGATGGCAATGCCACTTTGATAATGTTGATAATACAGAGAGATCTTGCTCCTCTCTTAGTCATTTTATAGTCTTTCATTTAATCTGATTTGCCCACTTATTTATTTGAGAATAAACTGTCAATGACTCTAAGCAGCTGGGAGGATCAGAGAAGATTTCTATATTCTCTGACAAAATTTGTACCAATACAGAGTTCATTGCATCTCAGTCTAAATCTGCCTTTCCTGTGGAGTATGAGAGGAGAACGAAGGAGGAGGAAATGTGTGCTATTCTGGCAGAGGAAAGCCATAACCCAGTTTGGTCCATGACACATATTGGTTGGTTTAGTGAATGCTGCTTGTAATCACAACTCATATAAATATATAGGATGTGTATTTTGGAGATTAGATAGGAAGTTTTTCCAGCAATCCAAATATGAGTTTGCATATGAAAGAGTGAAATTTCAGGTGAAAGAGATGAAGCAAATTCTGAATAAACCCAGAGAGAGTACATAATTGCCAACTGTTACTCCAGATGTTTCTTGGAATTATTTGGTCATTTACTTGAGAAATCTATATACCTATTCAAACATTTATTGAGTATTCTATTTGCAAGGAATTGTGTTTCTCATTGTATGTGTGTGTGTGTGTCTGTGTGTGTAGCCTTGACTACAATGATTCTTCATGACGTTCATATATTTACAATCTGGTGAAAGAGATACAACATTTGAATTTAACAATTTGAATAACAGCATAGTACAAGCAAGATGTGTTAATAAACAGTTCAAAAATTCTAACACTTAGATTCATTTCTAGCCTGAATTTTCTCCTCAAAAGAAACTTTAAACATTATTGTTGGTAATCACTTAATATTTTTAAATTTCTACGAGATCAACATCTTTGATATTTTGAAACAAATCCTGAAAAATGCTATTTGCTCTGAATCTAGTTAATCTCTTGCTTAGTGAAAAGAGCCATGGGCCAAAACACCTGAGTGTTAAATCACTTGCTATGTCACTAACTGATTTTGAGACATTAGGGAAGTCATAATCTCCCTATGCCTCTGTTTTTTGTTTGTTTGTTTCTTTAATCCTATAACTACCTGGCTTAGTTATCAATCAAGATTATAGAGTAGATTAAAAGAGATGGCAGTAAATGTGAAGTACATTCAAAGGCAAAAGCTCCAAATAATTATGTTTAAAATAAATCACTTGTATTTATTTTTAAAAAGGATGTCATAAAATATCTTACATATAACATATAATGTATGTATATGTACTTGTTCAGGTAACAGTGAGTAGAACCAGATATGAGTGTTTTTTACTTCTATGTATGAGACAGTGCTTTACTAAACAACCCCCCTTTTCATTTGGGTTAATGTTTAGGACAGAAGAAACAAATAATCAGGATTGGAATACATAGAATAGGTAAAGAGTTGGACAAGACTAGAAGAGCTTTCTGCCTGTGTGCCTTCTTACTAATGCTGTTGATGAGAACAAAAACTTATAAATATAAGGAAAATTTCTGGTTATTCAATTAACTTGGTGGAGGAATGGAAGAAATTAACAGTCTTGCTGCCTAGCCTAAGAAATTGCAAGCCAATAGCCAGGCATCAAATAATCTGCAGTTTGGGCATGGGTAAGCTAGAACAAGCTGCTGCTAGAGACTTATAAACTTTCTTTTTTCAAACTCCTCTCTGAAAGTTTCTGGCTAAGCCGCACAGTGGATTAGCTAAGGTAGATGTTACTTTTCTTTTTTTCTTTTCAACATACAAGAGAAGGGTTTTCAGCATGGTATGATTTGTACTTCTTTGGTCATATTTGGGAATTTCTAGATTCCCTGTTGGAGTGTTTATATTCATGTGAGCTTTGATTGAACCATGGGATAATAGTTTTCAAACTATTTCATTTTACTTTACAAATGAATTGATGCCAATTTCATTTGGTACAATAGATCTCAGAATTTCAAAGTGAGCACTTGTTGTTTTCCATATGTATTGTATTCCAAGTTTTTACATTAAAAACTAACAAAGTATACGAAGTTTCAGTTACATAAGATGAGTAAGTTCTGTATTAAAAGAGATTCCCATCCCTAATTTACAGCATGATGACTATTGTTACCAATACCATACTGAAGCAGGAAATTTCCCCTGACCCCTTTGCAGGTGGGAACTGGAGTACACGGGTGCTAGAACTAGCTGGCCACTTCTGAGCTGGCAGGGTGGACTCTACTCTCTGGGTCCCACTGTGTTCCACCGGTCTCAATAGGAGGAGCGCAGGTGAGTGGGTGCAGGAGCTGGGGTGAGTGCTTTTGGGCACTGCAGGAGGAAAACTCTGTGTGGGTCCTGTGGCAGCATCTAGCGGGGGAGTATCTGTGACACCTGAAGCCCCAGAAGGCATGTTACAATACTCTTTTAGCTTTGCTGTCCCTGGCTTAAGTGTTAAACAGCTCAGTGAGCCATCTGCCTTTTTGCATGAGGCAGTTGCTCTCCACCAATGAGGGCAGAGGGTCAGTGTGACAGCCTTTAGCATCTACACCTGTGGCACCCGAGCTCTTGTTTGGTGTCCAGAAAAACTAGGTTGCATGAATGAATTGAAGGGTGGTGAAGGAAGAGGATTTTATTGCCGATGAAAGTGGCTCCTGGCAGGATGAGGAGCTGGAAAGGGGATGGAGCAGGAAGGTGATCTTCCCATGAAGTCTGGCCGTCCCCAGCAGGACTCCTCTCTGAATCTGTGCCTCTGAAGTCAAGCTGCTTTTCTCCAATGTCAAACCGTAGTCTCCAACATCTTGCTGCTTCTTTTCTTCTCCCCTTTGCAAGTGGTTCCTGGGGGTTTTATGGGCACAGGATGGGGTATGGGCTGGACAATGAGTAGTTTTGAAAAAGGCAATGTTTGAGCAGGAAAACAGAAATGCATGTTCTCACTTGCATGGCCCATCTCACTGGGCTATGGCTCCAGGTTTGATGGTGGGACCCTCACTGGGACCCACCCTCTTCTTCCCAGAATTTCCCTGGTCCTGACCCTATCAATATTATATACTTGGAATTTACTAAGAAAGTAGGTGTTAGTTATTCGCACCACACACACACATACACACACACACGCATAGCCCTACACAGTAACTATGTGAGGTGATGACACGTTAATTTACTTAATTGTAGTAATAATTTTACAGCATATACATGTATCAAAATATCACATTGTACACTGCAAATATATACAATTTTTGTCAAGTGTACCTCAATAAAGCTGAAATAAAATAAAACAGCTTAAAAAGACTATCATGTAGTCACATTATGATGGGAAATATGTTATTTCACGTTACACTTTTTTTTTTTTTTTTTGCATCTAATATATTTTTGCATGAGCAGCATACCGTTTTTACTTCACTCAAGTCTCAGTAGGCCCACCTGGGCTTTCCCGTATCTGATAGGAACAACATGAATTTCACTTTATATGATACATCTGTAATAGCTAAATATACCATTAAGTAATGGGAACTATTCCCTTTTCTTCTCCTAACATACTTTTTACAGAGTTCTACAGTTTACTAGTGTTCTTAGCAAGTGGGATTGGCAGCTCTTGCTACCTAATTGGGCTACAGTTTTCATGTGACACATAGAAGAGGTTATTTCTCAGGTAAAAAATGACCCTGCAGCTAAATAACAGGAATTTAACCATCAAGACTGGGGACATGAAATTATGTGTTTTCCTACAACAGTTGATGACACTGTTAGTACTTGAAGTAGAAAAAAGAAATAATACTCTTTGCAGACCTTAAGTTGGTAGAGAAAGAGCAAGATATATTAATCTCTGAAAAACCTTACTTTTCCTTCTGCTAATCAGGAGTAAAAGTCTCATGTTAGTAGCTCACAAATTCTGCTGAAACAGCTGGACAATATCTATCTGATGACAGAACAACAATCAGCTGGAAATATTTGCAGGCTATTTAGGCACTCTAATAAGTTTAAACCAAATATTTATCTCAGCTGCAAGGAAGGAAACAAATGGTTATCATCTGGTAATGTTTTCTATCAAAATATTCGTTTTTTTCAACTATAAAATATAAGTATTAGGTTTTTCTGAAAAAATATTTTATTTGAAAAGTACCTGTCATTTTAGATTCTTTCTTGAATAATCTTTTTTATGAAGATATTGCAGTGGTTCCACCATAGGGGTATATATTTTTTTGCAGCTGTTCCTATTATCCTAAATAGTACAAATTTGAGAAATTTTTACTATTGAGAAATGGCTATTCAAATTTGTAAATTTAACCTGTGACCTCAGAACTTTAATTCTGAGTTTGCTGGCCAATATAATTAAGTGGGTAGATTTGTTCTAATCATCTGATCAACCTAAACTATTGTAGACAATATTAATATCAGGTTTTGTTTAAAGTCAACATTTCAAATCTAAAATCAGGTCACAGGCAGCAAAGTGACTTGCCTTATATGGAGTAAAACTTAAAATTCTTATCCCTGATTCACTGTAATAGAATTTCAGCATCTTTTTAATTTCTTGTTTTAAAATTTGCTTGTATTTTTACATTCCTTTCCTTTTACTGAACAGATTCACATTATATCATTGTTAACCTCTTATTAACAATATTTATTCCCACTTGGTGTCTAGATCTGATGTGTCATAGACTTTGAGTAGAGATTGTTCAGAGAATAAACAAGTTTTTCTCAATCTGGTTTTTAAAAGTAGCTCATTAGGAATACCCGCTTATGCAATTTTTTCTCTAAGATATTAATTATTTTGACTAGTATAAGACTCTCATTATCTAGTCAACCGGCATGAATCACTGAGAAATAAGTATGTTAGAACATTTAGCCATTATTGACCTGAAGAAATTTTAAAATAGCATGTAAGAGGTTGTTGCCATCATATCCTCTTATGAATTCCAAATATTCATTTCTCTTTATATATGTCCTTGGATTTCAATTTAGAGAAATAATTTACTGATGATAATTTGTTCCCCTTCCTCATCTGATTAAAAAACCAATTCTGATGCACTGTTTCATGAATGCCTGTGTGTGTATATATACACATATATATGCATATATATATGTAAGTTACAGTATATACTGTGAACAACAAATGGAATGGAAGCATTGTCTCCATTAGTTATTATTGTCACCCAAGTAATTTGCTAAAATGTAAGTTTTTATTAAAAGAGAGTTAAAATTTCTCATCTGCTAACCAGGTTAAAAGAAGACCCAACTCTCTGCAGACATGTTTTTAGTTTAGTAATATTAAAAGATACATTATTAGTCAGTTAGTAATCAAAAGACTCATTTCACCTCTGGCTGTGTTGTTCTAAGCTAGATTTATTTATTTCCACAAGAATACAATAATTCAAGGTAAGATAACAGTACAGATATTACATTTATCTGGAGAATTGTGCAAAAATACCCATGCTTGCACCCCACCCCAGAACAATGGATTCAAAATCTCTGGGGAGAAGTTCTAGAAATGAATAGTTTTCCATAGCTCCCGAGGCTATTCTAATGATCAGTCAAGTCTGAAAAAGATTTCATTAGGCAGCCTCTTTGAGTTTTCCTTTGCTTAATTTCAATCGTTTTTTCATGTCTTATGAGATATGTTTCTTCTCTGGCCTAGAATATATTGCCTTTTTCTTGTCTAAATAATTGCGGATTTTGTACACCAGAGAAATAAAAAAGAAAAACAATTGCAGAAAGACCCATCACCTTCATGAAGCCAGACTCTTCTCAAACTTTAAATCAGAAAATCTTATGCAACTAAGAATATAAATATTTGATTTTGATGTATATTTATTTTGCCTTCAGACCATAGAGTTCCTGAATCCACCCAGTTCTTAAAACAAGAGCAACAAAACAAACAAAAGCAAAGATGAAAACTTAACCAATAAGTAGGAACTTATAAAATATTTACTACCTGATTAATTTCTACCACTTGAAATTTCTCCTCTTTATGGAAATTCTTTCACAGTGAGCAACTATCCTAGTGTGCTGAGGACTGAGGGGTTTCCTAGAAAGTAGACTTTCAGTTCTAAAACGAGCAATGTCTCAAGCAGACTGCTACAGTTGTTCACTCCACTTCCATTACTTTGATTTAAATTTCCTGACCCCAGCTCCTTGAACAAAGGAAAGCCTAATTGAGAGATTCCTCTTAATCCATGTAAATTTCAGAAATTCTAAACGTGGAAAAACTATTCTTCCAACTGAAAAAAGAGCATTTTAGGATTTAATGCTTCGGAAAAGTAAAACAAGAAGGTTGAGCTGGGTGTCTAAACTTTCTCTCAGCTGATATATTGTGTTCTTGAAAAGAAAAAGAAAAACGCTACTTTATACATCATCTGAGACTTTATAGCATTTTAGAATTTGATAACAATCTAGCCAGACCATGATTATATACCCTAATTAATTAATTTAATTAATTCAATTCAATAAATACTGGTCATCACTGGAGATACAGAAGTCATTCAGGTATAGTTCTCGCCCTCAGAAGTTCACAGTTTGGGAGACCATCCACCTTAGCCAGGGACTCTTGGTAGGAGACAAGGGACATGCTCTTAGCAGGTATAAATTATTCAAAGTAGTTGATAGACTGGTCTTTGTGGTCCCCACATCCCCCAATTCTTCAAACAAACACAATTTTTTATCTGTTTGTTTAAATTTTAAGGAGTCTAGACAGGTTACTTTGGCAAACATTTGAAATAAGTTTGCTGACAGGTACTTTGCTGTTCCCATAACAAGAAAACATTGCCAGGTGACCTGTTGTTATCTTTTGCTGATATTTGTTACATGATCATATCAGGTGTTTAAGAAACCGGTGCAAAAAAAGAAGGAAATTTCTTCAAGGCATATTTTGGTAAAATAGCTGAGGAAGAAATGAAAAAGAGGTGCAAGCTTTCCATTTTGGATTGTAAACTGTCCAAAATTTTCAGATGACAGGAGCTTCAAATATAAATCCTCTCCTTACCAGGTATGATAAATTCAGTATGCTATTGAACTTCCCTAAACCTGTTTTTCATTTGTGAAATTGCAGTGATCATTCTACCTCTTTTATGGAGTTGGAAAGATTAAATGCAATAACTCATGGAAAGGATTTAGCATGATTCCTAGTACATAGTTAAAACATGACAAATGTGTGCATGCACTAGTTTAATTGGGAATCCTCTGCGCCTTCCTTTAGTGTGTCCTGGGGATTACCAAGCCCTTTTGCTCTTAACAGATATCAAATAATTAGACATGATCTATAATTTTCTGTATTTCCAAGGTCTTTTGTAATTTATGTGCATTCAAAAATTTATATGTGTATGTATATTTAAATACTTGAAATTTAAGCTTCATTTTTTAATACCATTATAAATAAGCTTGGCAGCAGTAAGGAGTACATATAAATGCAATGGAAAGCAACTTGGTCTTTTTATAAAGACAGAGAAAGCCAGGTGCAAAGGAAAGTTCCTGGATTCCAAAAGCAGACATAGACTGGTTGCTGTCCAACAAACAGGAAGCAAGGATGCTGAAGGGGTGAATGGTAGCTAGTGAATCAATGCTGGTGATGTTGGTGTTCTAAACTGGGGATTCTACAGTCATAATCTCCATAATTATACCATCTTCTGCCTTTTTCATGGAACATGGTACCTATGGCCTCATTCCTTGGATTATCAGGAATTGGAATTAACAATGCTTAAGTTGTCTTATTTTTAAGATGCACTCCATAAAAACCAGCACAAACATTACCTTTTAGTTTTCTAGCTATCAAGTTTTAGCGGGGTGTTATTTTTGGTAGCAAAAGGCCTTTGACATTTCTTAAGAATTGCCTTCTTTTGTTACATCAGCCTCCGGTCACTGAAGAAGAATAGAGGCTTTGAGGTTGACAAAGATGAAGAGGTGATTTGTGGGCCAGTGCATCAAAAAACGGAACAGGTGTATGTGAGAGAAGCATCCTTCAGCCTGATACTCTGCACAGATACTTCTTTCTTTCAAGGAGCGCAGAATGTTCATGAAGCATAAAAAGCTTTCAATCTGTTCCTGACATAGAAAAAATAGCTCATCCTAAAACAAGAGTTTCCCCTAATTGCCCAGTTTCTGCATCTAGAGTGAAGTGGATGAATAATTGAATTTAAAAGAACATAGAAGTTGGAAAAGATGAAAAACAACTTTGTTGTGCCATTTGAAACTCCAAAACAGATAGCTTGTTGTTTTGGGATTTTTTTGTTTGTTTTGTTGTTATGAAATGAAAATATGGTTGGTTTGTTCCTTTAAATATATCCTGATGAGAATTTTGTGTTTTGAGAGCTGAACAAAATCAGAGTTTTCAAAAATCCTTAGCTTAGTAAAATTCAGGGATGCGCATCGCTTTATGTTATTAAATGAATGTCTGCAGCCTCAAATAAAGCAAAAGAGCAGATGGATTATCTGAGAATAGAGACAATTCCTTTTACTTTTATGAACTAATATTGATAAGTGCTCCACCATAGGAACTGATTTTCTATTAAAATGTTCTGATTTCTCTACGGTGAGTTTCACATTTTATACAATACAACAAACTGACTACTTAATAGAGGATTTTCTTACTCAGTGTGTCCTGTTTGGCTTTTACCCTAGCTGTGTGGTTTCTGTTTGTTTTTCTATCCCCAGAGACTCTTTCTTACCCAATTGTGACATTTGTCTTCATATAATTTTATCCTCGATTTGGCTGATTTGTCATTAGAGATCTTTAACAGATCTAAATTACTATGTCTTCTCCTCATCTTTCAGGAGACTATGTTAAAATGCTCTCATCTTGAGCTGCCTAGGTAAAAAAAAAAAAAAAAAAAAAACTTACCTTGGCATCTGGTTATGTATTTTTCTCTTTCATTAGAATATAATATGATGCTGCAGTATGTCAAGTTTCTCTATAATACAAATATGTATTTTTAACACTGCACTTCTAGGTTTCAGGATCTTGAGTTTCACAGTGGACAAGAACAATTGTACTAAACTCTCCTTTATCTGTAAACAGTGATTTATTAAGCCTCTAAGAGAATTAAGAAGAAATCAGAAGCTGGGATGTGGAGTTGCCAGAGAAAAAACTACAGTATTATTTGGAAAGACTAAAGGGCACCTAGAAAACTATCATTCAATATCAACTGAATCTCCTTAAATTGCGTTTGCAAGTTAAAGTTTATATTTTCACAGCATATGCATTGGTAAGAGTTTCAAATAGGAAAATTGGGTGAATCATTGTCTTTGAGCAAAATCTATACCACATCAAGGGAATGAGTTTTATGTCACCAAGTTTCTTCTTTTTATTATAAGTTTTAAATATAAAATCAGTTTTCAGTGATGTGCTCAGGTTATGCAGCTTTTCAGAATATGTTTTTTTCCCAAGGGGTCATCTCATTTGGGGCATAACTGCAGACTTCACTTAGGTGTAATTTCATTCCTTCTTCTTTTACAAAGTCACAGGTTAAATTCAACGTGACAGTGTGAGTGATATGCTTGCTAAATTTTCACTAACATATGCAAATTTAGGGAGGAATTATTTATCAGGGAGTAATATGTTTAAATTCTTTAATAAAGGAAAGTCTAACAAGCATAAAGAAGAGCTGTGTATGAAATGGGTGACAGATTGGATCATTTGCTAAAGGAAATCACCTCATGTAAAAATTCTAGTGCCACAGAAAATATTATGCATGTCAAACTTACTTTCTTGATTCTGATAGTAGGAATACAGTACAGCAAAGACCTCTTTGGCCTTCCAGTCAAATTTCTGTATTGTGATTAAAGAGGAGGAGGCATCCAACCCAAATGCGTAGGATTGTTGCCCTTTTGCTCTACCTCCCTGATTCAAATTGTACATGTCTATCAATGACAAAAGTCAGAAAGACTTTCCCATGGGATCAGTGGGCTCTGTGTTTGATCTAAGCTGACTCCCCCTGTCTGTAAGGAAGGTTTACCAAGTTAATGCTTATCTATTGCTCAAATGTCTTTTTGTATTTCCTTTCCTGAAGATTCAGATCCACTGTTTTACATCTTTCTTGATCCTTGAATAGGAAGACAATTGTCTAAGAGGCTAAGTCACTCCAGCAAAACCATTTTGTTTGAAGCTGATGATTGTAAGCTTATACTTCCTAGCACCTTAAAGTTTGTAAAGAGCTTCTACATATATCAGTTTGCACTGGAGAGTAAAAAAAAAGTTCTCGGTCTCTTTCTCTTTCTCTCTCTCCCCATATGTATTATATATATTATCATATATATTATATATGTTATATATTCATATACATAATATATGATATATATTATATATATTCTTCCTTTCAGATCATTGTGCCTATTCATTTTTACTGTGAATAAAGATTGAAGTGTTTCCTTTCTTTTATTTTTTTATTTTTTAATTTGTGTTTTTTAAATTTTAATAGGTTTTTGAAAAACAGGTGGTAATTGGTTACATGAATAAGTTCTTTAGTGGTGATTTCTAAGAGTATGGTGCCCCCATCACCTGAGCAGTGTACACTGTATCCAATGTGTAGTCTTTTATCCCTCACTCCCCTTTCTCCCAAGTCCCCAAAGTTCAATGTCTCATTCATATGCCTTTGGGTCCTCATAACTTAGCTCCCATGTATGAGTGAGAACATACAATGTTTGGTTTTCCATTCCTGAATTATGAAGTGTTTCCTTTCTTTTGATGATGTTTAGTCATGATTTTGTCTGGTTTGTTTTATTCTGGTTTCTCTATTTACTTCACATGCCAGTAGACAGGTCTTCAGTTTTAAATTAAAAAAGGGGCAGAACATGGGCCAGTTTATTTCTATATATATAATTATGTGTTTTATATGTATTGTTTGTGCTGAATTTTTTCTTGGTGTAGCATCTATCCGAGCCTCTGGAGGTCACTGATTCCTCTGGATAGTTCTGTCACCTGAGGCTTGAGCCAGGCAAAATGATGTCAATTCTTTTTCTTATTTTTCTTTTTCTTTTTTTAATGTATTGATGAATTTATGCAAATTCAAATTGTTGATTTTCTAACGTGAACTTTCCATTATGGTTTTGAATTTGCATTATAAAGCCACCAAATGAACGTTTGTAAACAGGCTTCCAATAATGGTGATTTTCATAATGAAAGTTTCATTTGAGTTCCAAGTTGTTTGACTAATTTGATACTTGCTCAGAATACTTGCCTATTTATTCTATATTCTATAATTTTTATAAGGACCAGTTATATAGTTTCATCTTAAAAACACAATTGCTTTTTAGGGGCCAACATCTTTGTTTAATAAAATAAAGGCATTGAGGTAGATTTTTCCTCTATCTCAAATATTAATATTAATTCAGCTAAACCAGAAAACCTACAATGTGTTTCATTCATGAAATTAAATGTGTTGCTTTTATAGTGCTCTCACAAGATTTTTAAACTTCATTAACTCCAAAATAAGGGTAGTTTGTTCTGTCTGATACTAGGACTATAGTATAAGCACAGTGTTTCAGCACCTTGTAATACTCTGATAGAATATTTCGAGGGAAACTCCTTTTTTTCCCCTCAAAGCCCCGGAATTACAGGCATGAGCCACACATCCAGCTGGGAAACTCTTTTTAAATGCAGCTATCTCTTCTACTAAGTCTATGAGCTTTTTGAGGGTAAAGATGTTGTCTTATTTACTTATTATTCCTTAGAGTCCTTTCTTAGTAAATATTGTGGTCTAGGAACAACAAAGATTCTAAAGGAATAAGAAGTAAGTAAGCTTAATTTGGAAAAAAATAATGAACAATTTTTTCTTTTTCAAACCACTCTACTGTAAGATTATTTGGATAACTTTGTCTTTACATATGTTTTGTGATGTTTTATTCTTCCTTTCTCCAGTTACAAGATAGTGGACTTGAGCACAGGTAAATAAAATAATGGGATGCTACAATCCTAACTTAAAGTGCTTAGGTTCTGGTCAGTCTTCTGAGAAGTTCATTTTCCACAGAAGGTGACTAATATGGTTTGGCTGTGTCCCCACCCAAATCTCATCTTGAATTGTAGCTCCCATAATTCCCACATGCTGTGGAAGGGACTCCATGGGAGACAATTGAATCATGGGGGCAGTTTCCCTCTTGCTGTTCTCGTGATGTGATGGCTTTATAAGGGGAAAACGCTTTCACTTAGCTCTCATTCTCTGCTTGTCTGCCACCATGTAAGATGTGCCTTTTGCTTTTCACCATGATTGTGAGGCCCCCCCACAGCCACATGGAACTGTGAGTCCATTACACCTCTTTTCTTTATAAATTATGCAGTATCAGGTATGTCTTTATCAGCAGCATGAAAACCAATTAATACAGTAAATTGGTACTAGTAGAGTGGGGTGCTTCTATAAAGTTATCCATACATGTGGAAGTGACTTTTAAACTGGGTAACAGGCAGAGGTTGGAACAGTTTGGAGGGCTCAGAAGAAGACAGGAGAATGTGGGGAGTTTGGAACTTCCTAGAGACTTACTGAATGGCTTTGACCAAAATGCTGATAATGATATGGACAATGAAATCCAAGCTGAGGTTGTCTCAGATGGAGATGAAGAACTTTTGGGAACTGGAATAAAGCTGACTCATGCCATGTTTTAGCAAAGAGACTGGCAACACTTTGCTCCTGCCCTAGAGATTTGTGGAACTTTGAACTTGAGGGAGATGAGTTAGGGTATCTGGAGAAAGAAATTTCTAAGCAGCAAAGCATTCAAGAGGTGACTTGGGTGCTGCTAAAATCATTCAGTTTTAAAAGGGAAACAGCATAAAAGTTCAGAAAACTAGCAGCCTGATGATGTCATAGAAAAGAAGAACCTATTTTCTGAGGAGAAATTCAAACTGGCTGCAGAAATTTGCATAAGTAACAAGGAACCAAGTGTTAATCACCAAGACAATGGGGGAAATGTCTCCAGGGCATGTCAGAGACATTTGTGGCAGCTTCTCCCATCACAGACCCAGAGGCCAAGGAAGAAAAAGTGGTTTTGTGGGAAAGGCCCAGGGCCCTCCTGCTGCGTGCGGCCTTCCAGCCACTCCAGTCATGGCTAAAAGGGGCTAATAGAGCTCAGACTGTGGCTTCAGAGAGTGCAACCCCCAAGCCTTGACAGCTTCCACTTGGCGTTGAGACTGCAGGTGAACAGAAGTCAAGAATTGAGGTTTGGGAACCCCTGCCTAGATTTCAGAGGATGTACGGAAACACCTGGATGTCCAGGCAGAAGTTTGCTGCAGAGGTGCAGCCATCATGGAGAACCTCTACTATGGCAGTGCAGAAGGGAAATGTGGGGCTGAAGCCCCTACACAGAGTCTCCACTGGAGCACTGCCTAGTGGAGCCATGAGAAGAGGGTCACTATCCTCCAGATCTCAGAATGGTAGATACACCGACTACTTGCACCATGTGTCTGGAAAAGCCTCAGACACTTAACACCAGCCCATAAAGCAGCTGGGAGGGAGGCTATACCCTGCAAATCCACAGGAGCAAAGCTGCCCAAGATCATGGGAACCCACCTCTTGTATCAGTATTGGGGGAACCCACCCCAATATTTCAACGTAGGTTCTTTCAATTTTCCATAAGTGTCAGCTAGATAAGCCCATGCCTCTAATCCACTTGTTTCTTTGTTCTGGCATAATAAGCATTGCATGGAAGTTTCAAGAACAGGCACTTGAGATGGAGTCAGCATAGAAGTGACAGGTAAAGTACGTGTAGATAAGGGAAACTAAGGTTGAGGAGGTCAGACTGGTATGAGATCATGAGAAAGGGGCATTGCGGGAGGGCCTTCAGAATTACAGGTAAATTGTAGTTTGGTCCTGGAGCCATTAGATGGCTCCAGATGCAAAGGCTGCAAAGGTTTGAAGAGGGAAGCGTTAGCATAGACATGGTCCCGCGCTGTCGGGGCTGTGGGAGCTACAAGTACCGGCTCTTCGTGAAAAGAAATAAGATCATTTGGGGGTTATGTTAAGCCAAAGTCACCGGGGTTAGATATTGAATCCTCAATATCATGAGGTAGGGGAGGAGTAGGTGAAGGGAGAGGCTGAGCAGATAATGAAGGCCGAGTGGGAGAGGAAAGCTGAGGAAGAGATAGAGGGTCACCAGATTCAGAAAATTGTGGTAACTGCAGGGGGTCGCAGGATTGGTGTGTCATTAAGACCGTATGTACCAAGGCTCAATCACCCCAAACAGTGATGGGAACATAATTTCCTGTCGGGACCAGTTCCCAGAATTTTGCACCAACACCATCTCATAATTGCACATCTAATGTTCCCTTTTCAGGACACCAAGGACAGTGTTCTTCCACCACCCTGAATAGGGTGACCATATTTTTCATAGGTACCCAAATTTCCCCCCTGTTTTAGCAGGAGTTTAATATAGCAGAGATAAGCATAATGCTGAGACTCCACATGATCCATAGTTACCCTGGACAATACACAGACAACTCACCAATCATTAGGGAGCTGAATAAGTTTCTGTGAACTGGACCGATGAACGTCTCTATGCACCTACCAAAGGGAATTAGGTTCCCACATGCACTTAGAAAAAAGAAAACTAAACCATGTTGGTGCACCAGATATTGGGGGAACCTGCCGCCAATATTTCAAATCAGGTTCTTTCTATTTTCCATAAGTGTTGACCAGCTGAGAAATAAAGAGAGACAGTACAAAGAGAGAAATTTTAGAGCTGGGCTGCTGAGGGTGTCATCACATATTGGTAGGACCATGATGCCTGCCTGAGTCTCAGGCCAGCAAGTTTTTATTAAGGGTTTCAAAAGGGCAGGGAGTGTAAGAACATGGAGTAGGTACAAGGATCACATGATTTAAAGGGCAAAAAGCAGAACTACTAATAAGGGTCTAACAAAGATCACATGCTTCTGAGGGAACAAGACAAAGGGAAAAAGCAGAACCACTGATAAGGGTCTATGTTCAGCAGTGCATGTATTGTCTTGATAAACATCTTAAACAACAGAAAACAGGGTTCAAGTGCAGAGAACCAGTCTGACCACAAATTTACCAGGAGGAAGTTTTTCCCCACCCTAGTAAGCCTGAGGGTACTTCAGAAGACCAGGGCATGTCTCAGTCCTTATCTCAACTGTATAAGACAGACTTTCCCAGAGCAGATGTTTATAGACCTCCCCCCAGGAATGCATTCTTTCCCCAGGATATTAATATTAATATTCCTTGCTAGGAAAAGAATTTAGTGTTATCTCTCCTACTTGCACGTCCGTTTATAGACTCTCTGCAAGAAGAAAAACATGGTTCTTTTTGCCTGACCCTGCAGGCAGTCAGATGTTATGGTTGTCTTCCCTTGCTCCCTAAGAATCACTGTTATTCTTTTCTTTTTCAAGGTGCACTGATTTCATATTACTCAAACACACATGTTTTACAATCAATTTGTACAGTTAACACAATTATCACAGTGGTCCTGAGGTGACGTATATCCTCAGCTTATGAAGATAACAGGATTAAGAGATTAAAGTAAAGACAGGCATAAGAAATTATAAAAGTATTATTTGGGAACTGATAAGTGTTCATGAAATCTCCACAATTTATGTTCCTCTGCTTCGGCTCCAGCCAGTCCCTCCATTCAGGGTCCCTGACTTACCACGACATATCAGTGTGACCTGTATATGAGACATGGAGTAAAAGGAGATTATTTTGGAGCTTTAAGATTTGACTGCCCTGCTGGATTTCAGACTTTCATGGGGCCTTTAGCCTCTTTGTTTTGGCCCATTTCTCCCATTTGGAGCAGTTTATTTATTCAATGTACTTCCACTGTACCTAGTAAGTAACTAACTTGCTTTTGATTTTACAGGTTCATAGGCAAAAGGGACTTGCCATGTCTCAGATATGATGTTGAAGTGTGGACTTTGGGTTAATGCTGAAATGAGTTAAGACTTTGGGACTGTTGGGAAGGAATGTTTGGTTTTGAAATGTGA
This sequence comes from Piliocolobus tephrosceles, assembly GCF_002776525.5. Classification (NCBI taxonomy): domain Eukaryota; kingdom Metazoa; phylum Chordata; class Mammalia; order Primates; family Cercopithecidae; genus Piliocolobus; species Piliocolobus tephrosceles. The sequence continues at coordinate 66,995,349 of NC_045437.1, forward strand.
GGACTTGAAATTGAGGACGAGCCTGAGGTGGAACGATATGGTTTGACTGTGTCCCCATCCAAATCTCATCTTGAATTGTAGCTTCCATAGTTCCTTTGTGTTGTAGGAGGGACTGGGTGAAAGATAATTGAATCATGGGGGTGGTTTTTTCCATACTGTTCTTGTGGTAGTGAATAAGTCTCATGAGATATGATGGTTTTATAATGGGAAACCCTTTTCACTTGACTCTTATTCTGTATTTGCCTGCCACCAAGTGAGATGTGTCTTTCAACTTCTGCCATGATTATGAGCACTCCCTGGGCATGTGAAACTGAGTCCATCACACCTCTTTTTCTTTATAAATTACTCAGTCTCAGGTATGTCGTTATTGGCAGCACGAAAATGGACTAATACAGTGACACTTCCTATAATTATGATTTCATAAATTACATAGGCAGAATTGGAACATTTAGTACCTATCTGTGTTCTTTCCTTTATAATTTGACTTATAACCATTACTTTACATATACTTGGCTGGGGGTGCAATCAGGAAGGAGGAAAGAAAACATATTCTTAATTCAGTTACAAGTCACTTTTGGAAGTAAAGTAAAATGACCTCCAGATTTAGATGAGTTTTAGAACACAAAATTGGGTCAAGAATATTTGTTTGTCAAAGAGCAATGATTTCTTTGTAAGATAGAGTCCAGGGTATAATTCAGCCAGAGAGTAACTGGACTACATATTTGTAACCTTAAGTGGATTCTTCAGTTAGTATATAATCTTTCAAGGAAAATTTGGAAGATCTCCTACTTCTAGTCACCAACAATGGGATTGAACTACAACCAATCAAACCCCATTACCACACCTGATTAAAAAATATTTTGATGTGAAGTGAGAATGCTGTTGAGAAAAGATAAGACAGCTAGGGTTTGCATGTTTAATATCTACTCATCTATGCTGCACATAGTCAAACTAAGACACACAAGGTTATCTAGAATTTTAAAGTTTAAAAAAACACATCCAGGATATATTTATTGCCATCCTTCTGTACGAAGGAAATAATACTTTTTTATTATAAAGAAGACAGAACATAATTCTTCAGAATATCTTATGATAGTCCAAGACAGTATGAAACACTCTGATCTTTAAGGGGCGGCACTTGTGTAATGAGAGTATATGTATTTATTTTTGCTTGTATGAAAAACATAGATATTTTGAGGTCTTTTTACATAGTTACTTTTGTTCTATAAATGGCACCCTGAAATATAGTGGAGAATTTCCAAATTTTAGTTTTCTTGTCAAAAGTGACACTGTGTTTATACAATAGAGTACCATACAGAGCAAAGAGCAAACTACTTCTATTTTTTAATAACTGATATTAAAAATCCTCAGGAAAGCTTTATAAAAGAAATGAATTTTATTTCATCAATAAAAGGTATTTTAGCTTTTCTGGTTTAGCTGATAAGATTAACATTTGAGATAGAAGTAAAATCTGCCTCAATGCCTTTATTTCATTAAACAAGAGTTGACAACATAGAATCCATCCTACAAATAGAAGAGGCTGCCTTTGGTTTCAGTGATACAATATTGGATTTCAGTGTCATTATTTTCTCAGCTTTTATGTACGAGTTAAGCCAAGCAAAATTGCTACTGGAAATTAGGCCTATTTTGACAGTGAACATATACTAGAGTGAAACAAAGCCCTTATCTTTCAATCCACAATAAGGGATCAGGCAAGCAGTAAGGGGTTGTTGTATCTCTTATATAATGATGTCTTCTGTGCATAAACGTTTAGTATTTAATTTACTAATATTACCCGTTGGCACTCATTTACTTTAAAAGTAACCCACATTATACTTTTGGAAGAAAATTTTCAAATCTATCTGTGGTATCTAGACATAAGTAGCTTATTGAAATAATTATTCTTGACATTTTTGAGTAGTTATGACTTTAGTAAGCTTATGGATTCAGTTCATTATTTATCATTACTTTTAGTAAAGTTCAACACAGACACAGTGAATGTGGGTATCCTGTTTAGCCAAGGGCTGGGCTGACAGTGGGTAAATGAGAGAAAGCTGTACAGGGAATGGTTTGTACTCCCAGAGTTTGTTGTAACAAAGGAAACATGAGATTTTCTGTGGATCGTAATTAGGCAATGAGAACACAAACAGGTACTTGAGCCCTGGCAGAGTTATAGGTCCCAAACAGGGAGTGGCTTGTAGGCTAGACCTTTAAATTCAGGAGCTGAGGGGAGAAACTAAATCGCTTTCTAGAGAAGAAATCTCCAGTTAAAAGCTCTTTACTAATGAGTGGGATCCTGAAGAATGAATAATTTCCCCTATGCACAGAAGATTCACTGCTGGATGCCCAGGCAGAACCCAGTGGCACTGTCAACTAAGACTTTTCTTGTTCTTACCTCTCCTTCCCCAGTGACAATTCTTTTGGTACGAAGTGTTGGTCTGGGTAGAGGGAACCACGACGACACCAAGATACAGGACAAGGTAGAATAGACAAGAATCTAATCACACTTCCTTTTCCATGACAGGATTTGAATCAAGAGCCATGATTTCATGTTATACAAAACTGTACATTCTTCAATTAATGAAAATGAAGAGCTTATTGACTAAATATTATTGAAGAAGTTCGTTATCTGTGAGAGGATGAAAAATTTGGGACCTATCCCAGATTTCAAGCAAGCAGTAGAGGAGAACTAACTTGACAGCATGTTGAAACATGCATTGGAGAAAAAGTGTAAAGTCTTTGGAGACTGCACTCTAGGGAGTGCAATTTTTCGGTGGAGTAGTTACATTTACAGAGGATTTTACAATGTACAAAACTTTACATGAACATTTACAATTTGTATTATTTTGTGTTTCTTACAGTCACTTGTAAGGTAAATAGGTCAGGGTTTGCCCAATGTCCCATCAATTCTAAATAGTAAAGGGAAGAGGAGTTCAGATGTCTGGCTCCTAGGCAATCTCTCTTCAGTTCAGTTAGCTGTTTCTTCTGACTGTTTCTTCTGACTACCTGTCTTAATTTTCTCCATGCTGTTATTCTTTCATGATATGCTTACTACATTTGATCTAAGACTTAGTATGGTGTGTGGTACGTAACAGGAGCTCAATGAGTATGTGTTGAATGAATAACTGGATGAATGAATAAATAAATGAGTAGATAAGTGAATGTGTTGATTCATGTTCAAGACACTTGAGTCTGAGTTGGTGGTCACATTTAGCATGCTTAGCAGGATTGCACTAACATACCTGATACACACTTTCTTTCTGAAGATGGTAATTTGGATCATTTTGCCTCTTTTATTTTATGATTTGACAAGCATTGACTTTTTTGAGTACTATTTTTTGCTTTGTTTGAGGATGCTTATTTCATTTTGAGAAACTAATATCTTGTAAGGATGGGTACATTGGGAATTACAAAGTGATCTGCAGTTTCATTTTCCTTATGATTTAGTTTAAGAAATCTGCTAGATAGGAAAATTGAAAAGAAACCCTTATGGTTTTACATGATACATGAACCACACCCCTCTATTTCATAAACTACTCTTAAACATGCTATCTTCATAATTAGTTTCTTTATTATCAGACATTAAGAAAAGTTTGAAAGGCTCAAAAATCTTCCCTGGTATTTTTCATTTTCTACAACAGTAGGCCCACAGTGATCTAGGTGATGACATTTATGAGTCCTGTATGTAGTTTTCAACTTCCCTAAGAGATATTTGCATTTTTTCAACTTAGTTTATACACTTTTCCTGCTCAATGTGTTGGTATAAATATTGATCTAATTCTCATTATATTTTCACTTTGGACTTGTCATTCTGTGCTGAATTGGAATTTTCAATCTTAATGCCATACATGAATATTTGTATGGATTGTTGGATTGCAAAAAGGAGCTGGAAAAGAAACTATCATCAGAGCTAACCGACAACCTACAATGGGAGAAAATTTTTGCAACCTATCCATCTAACAAAGGGTTAATATCAAGGGTCTACGTCTACAAGGAAGTTAAACAAACTACAGGAAAAACAAACAACCCCATTAAAAAGTGGACAAAGGACATGAATAGACACTTCTCAAAAGAAGACATTTATGCAGCCAACAAACATGAAAAAAAAAGGATCAACATCACTGATCATTAGGGAAATGCAAATCAAAACCACAATGAGATACCATCTCATACCAGTTGGAATGGCCATTATTAAAAAGTCATGAAACAACAGATGCTGACAAGGCTGTGGAGAAATAGAAACACTTTTACACTGTTAGTGGGAATGTAAATTAGTTCAACCATTGTGGAAGACAGTGTGGTGATTCCTAAAAGACCTAGAACCCGAAATACGTTTTGACCCAGCAATTCCTTTACTGGGTATATACCCAAAGGGATATAAATCACTCTATTATTATTATTATTATTATTATTATTATTATTATTATTATTATTATTTAAGATGGAGTCTCACTCTGTCCCCAGGCCAGAGTACAGTGGCATGATATAGGCTCACTGTGACCTCCACCTCCCAGGATTAAGCGATTCTCTTGCCTCAGCTTCCTGAGTAGCTGGGACTACAGGCACACGCCACCATGCCCAGCATTTTTTTTTTTTTTTGTATTTTTAATAGAGATGGGGTTTCACCATGTTGGTCAGGATGGTCTCGATCTCTTGACCTCATGATCTGCCCACCTTGGCCCCCCAAAGTGCTGGGATTTACAGATGTGAGCCACTGCACCTGGCCATAAATCATTCTATTAAAAAGATACATGCACACATATGTTCATTGCAGCACTATTCACAATAGAAATAACATGGAATCAACCCAAATGCCCATTAGTGAAAGACTGGATAAAGAAAATATGGTACATATATACCATGGAACAATATGCAGCCATAAAAAGGAATAAGGTCATATCCTTTGCAGGGACAGATGGAACTGGAAGCCATTATCCCCAGCAAACTAACACCAGAATGAAAAGAAAACCAAATACCACATGTTCTCACATCTAAGTGAGAGCTGAACAATGAGAATACATGGACGCAGGGAAGGGAACAAAATACACTGGGGCCTATCGGTAGCAGGGAGTAGGGAGGGAGAGGATCAGGAAAAATAGTTAATTCACATTCGGCTTAATACTTAGGTGATGGGTTGATATGTGCAGCAAATCACCATGGCACATGTTTACCTATGTAACAAAGCTGCACATCCTGCACACGTACCCTGGAACTTAAAATAAAATAAAAATAAAAGAATAAAGGAGCTGGGTTGTTGGATTAAAATAGTTGTTGGATTCAAAAGAAGACAGGCAGGACTGTCTATGCACGTGGTAAATGCTGATAGGGAAACAATTCCTTAGTAGACATTTTTAATGGCAGTTGAATATGAATCAAGGTAGTTTTCATAAAGAAATAGTACCACTAGAATGCATGTGTAGTTTTTTTTTATATAAATGCAGAATGATACCATGTGGACTATGCACTTTAACAATAACTTTTAGCAATGCAATCATATCAAGTCTGCAGCTAAAAGGATTGCTTATGTTTCCATTTTCATATATACTAAAAGGGTGCATGGACTCAGTGACTTTTCCCACAATAACTAGATGACCCTTATCTTATACTCATTATTTAAATAATTAATGAGTTTAGATACTTAACAAGTAAGCATTGATTCATTGTGGAATAGGAGAAAAAGAATGTAGGTAGATTTAGTTTTAATTCTTATTAAACTACAAAATTTGGAGTGAATTACTATCAGTAAGCATCAGTCTTCTAATGATAATAATATTTATGTTGTGTGTATAAAATATTAGGTTAAAAATGATTATATCAGGTAATTCAAATTTACTATGCCCATAATAGAATTGATTATCTCTGATGGGTGCTTGCCAAAATCAGAGGTGATTTTTTAAACAATAAGGTAGAACTTTTAGGATACAAAGAGATCTAGAGACCAGAGAAAAATATTTATTCTGCTCTTATTTTTTTATTATACACTCAAAACAATATTATACAACATCGAGGTGTTAACTCACTGGTTTTATCCTTCTCGTTATACATTCTTATGGATAGTAATTCTCTCAGGAGTTTAAATAAAGAGACTTGACTTCCCATTTTTGAGGATGAGTATGTTACAGAGTTTTCCCCATCACCAGTTCATTTTGAAGAGCCTGCAGAGGACTTTTTACCAGTTGACCACTTCCCGTAGGGCAGAAGCGACTGATCTTCAGGCTAGTTTAATGGGCTAGTCTTTCACTGTTCTGAAGTTGTTTTTGAAAAGTATTTTCTTACAGGCAATTTCCTTTGGTAGCAAGGTGAATTTCAAGGAAGGGACACAGAGATTTGGGTTGAGAAGAATTTACAAACATAATTTGATATTTCTACATTTTTAATTCCCCAAGAGCAGGATACATTATTAAAATATGATGAAATTAAGGAGCATTTCACACTACAGGGAGTCAGCCAGGTTATCATCTTTCCCCCAAATATTGTTATGCTCAAAGTTTTTTGGTGTAATCATTGTTTTACAGTCCCTCAGGCTGAAAACTTCAGGGCTATCCTTAACTTTTTGAGACCCTACGTCTACATCTAATTGGTTGCCAACTTATGCTACTTTAAATCCCCGTACTACCATTTATTGGCTATATGAAAGATAAAAATCACTACCATCATGTCATGCATGTAATAAAATGGACAGTAAAATCATCCTCAGAAAGTGGTATAAATGGCATTGGTCTATAATGTTATAAATGTGCAAAGATTATAGAAATCTTACTTCAGCCACATGAACTCTTTGTTTTAAAATATTCTACATAGGTATCAGCCTGTGGTCTCCACATAAAAATGGGAGATAAAGCTTGTGTTCAATGCTTTATAGAGAATAAAGGGAAGTGAAGTAGAATAGGAGAAAAAGCAAATAAAAGATGGTGCTTGTAAACTGGCTAGCATCCTGACATTAGAAAGACTTGCTCCTAGGTCACAGGGTATGTCTTTACAGAGTCTTTGCGGGATCCTTGAAACCTTGAATAGTTTCTCTTCTTGTATTTTATCTCTCATTGAGCAATGTTAACTCTCCTGTGTCTATAGATTATGTTGTCCAGCCCTCTCAATCACTCCCAGGCAGCTGCGATGAAGCTCAGAACAGGACTTGTCAGGCACTGGAATTGCTACAGTTCCCATTAAGGTGGGTGAGAAGGAGGCTGTGATAAAGTATGACTCTTGCCCATAGCTAATAGTATTAGGATATGAAGCAATACAGGGAAAGACCTGGGTTCCTCAGTGCCAAGGGAATTAGGAGGGGCGTGAACTGTGTTTGCTACAATATCAATTCAGGATTATATTACTTTTGACATGTTTGTGATCCAGTAAACTGAATTTTGCCAACACAACAGTCTGTATCACCATTGCTCATTAAATGCCAGAGAAGCAGGAAGAGAAGCAATTAGGGATGTTGATTTCTAAGTATAACAAATGAAATAATGATGTTAGAGGTAGACAAAGGAAATGGAAATCAGGTGAGTAGCTCACTATTTACTGTACAGTATGGAAACACATTCTGAAAGCTAGTTACTGGTTTTTACAGGAGAATCATTTAAGCAGAAGATAAACATTAACATGATACTTCACCACATTTAAAGACATCATTGTTGGGCTGGGCACAGTGTTTCACGCCTGTTGTTTCACCTTTGGGAGGGCAAAGTGTTTCACCTTTGGGAGGCCAAGGTGAGCAGACTGCTTGAACTCAGCAGTTCAAAACCTGGGCAACATGGCGAAACCCTGTCTCTACTTAAAATACAAAAATTAGTTCTACCTGGTGGCATGCGCTTGTAGTCCCAGCTACTCAGGAGGCTGAGGTGGGAGAATTGCTTGAATCAGGGAGGCAGCGGTTGCAGTGAGCCAAGATCATGACACTGGACTCCAGCCCGGGAAACAGCGAGATCCTGTCTCAAAAACAAACAAACAAACAAAACCCAGATATCACAAGACATCATTGTTAGGACAATGAAAATGTTTAAATGTTAATAAAATTCTCTGCAAAAATGTAGTCAAAAGCTTCATAAGGAAGATAATCTGAAAGCTCAACAAAGAGAACTTCAGTGATTCAATGCTTTCTTCCATTTTGATCAACCCAGTGAAAATCAAGATGTATTATTTTATGTTTTTAATGCTGTTCTATGCCATTTAATAGCAGAAACTTAAGTCTGGAAGCACCTGTTGGATGTTTGAAACTTATGTTTCCCCTACAATTAATAAAACAATATTCAGGGGACTTAGTAACTCAGCTCACAAAATAACAGAAATGAATCAGTTTTAGAATAAATATAAAATGAAACCATTTTTTTCTGGGATTGACTATTGTACAGAATCATTGCGAATTTGGTTCATAAATATTAATTGGTCTGTCACTGTATATATATGTATACATATATCATTTCCTCATTTGCATGTATATATGCAAAGACAAGATAAATTAATAGAGTAGCTGCTTAGCTTTTAAAATATTGTACAAATGGAAAACTAAAAACCATTCAAACTAGATCAATTGCACACAAGGTATAAAATAACCTATGCTTATTTGAAAGCTACTATGTGTAAAATAATGAAGTAGGCTTCAAACCCAAAAATGAAAGTCATAAATTAGTATGACTTTCATCAAAATACTTAAGGAAATTTTTTAAAAACCTGAAGTAGACTTGTCTAAATTGGAAAAAGGATTCTAATATCTAAAATATATATGTGTTGAATGCCACTAAATTTAAGAACATTTTTCAATAAAATGTGGTGTATTTTATATAAAATAATATGCCATATTTTTATATAAAGAGAAAGAATACTCATTTTAGTATTTTAAAGCTACATTTATAAACTCATTATTCACCTATTGCTAACAATAGTAGCAGGGATATATTTCTGGTATTGTGTTTAGTAGTATACCAGTACAATTTTCCGCACGGTTTTGTGGTGTAGGTCTTCCTTTGTGAATTGTACTTGTTAAGAGTGTCATTGGAGAGTGCAAACAAACCTTCCAAAATCACAAATACATGGGACAAGGTCAACATACATTTTTGTTGAGATTATATCAATTCACATTCATGAATAGGAAAAACAACGAAATGGTGAAATGAAGTTACAATTAGAGGAGCTGAACTTGGTCAGGCTCCTAGGCAGAACTTGTTTGTCTTCCCAGTCAACCTTGGTTACTAAGCAAATTTCCTCATATTTCTGAAAATTTCTCACCTCACATCATTGTTTATCCTGAAATTCCACTTGTTTTTTGCTCATCCAAACTGTATTTATTGAATGCCTAAGATATGACAGGCACTCTACTAAGAGCTACAAAAGATAATAAAATGATTACCACGTGCACCTCTGACATCCAGAGATTTAACTTTCAGTGGGGAGGAAGGTACATGTTAATTCTTGGGCAAAGTTCAGGACCATTCCTCATTTATATAGTAGTATAAATTAGTTTCATAGTTGCTTTCCTCATAGCTCAAAATCCTGCTATTGTTTGTGATTAATATTATGGCCTACTTTTGAATCTAAATTATAAATGTTTCCAGCTAAGGGACTAAATCAGAGATGTCAATTCACGGTTCCAACCCGCAGCCTTTTCTAAGCAGACTGGGTAGACTCTGTCCTACCCAGAGTCCCACTCTCTAAGGCAGAGCCTTTTATATACCACTGCATACAAACGTATGCATTGCTTCCTGCCAAAATAATTTCTTTATTGTCAAAGGAAAACAGGAAATACATATTTCATTACTAGTGTAATGTGCAAGAATTTTTCCATGTTGTATTTGCACCATTTGGTGAATCTCTATTCTAATTTCATTAGTGAAGTCCAGAGTATCTCAGTTGTTCTCAAGAAACTGGTTCTGAAATCTATGAAGGTTGTAATTCAAATTGCAAGAAAATTTATGGCAATGACAGAATAATTTGTGACAAGCTAACTAATCAAAATGCCAATTTCTTTTCCTTTTTCTCTATTCTGATCTCATGTCCATTCACTGAGGGAGTATCTGAAACACAGGATATCAGCAGTTTATTTGTTAATAACAAACAGAAACCTTTAGTATTCGATCGACTAAGACTTGACGAGGAAATTCAGACACTAACTGGAGACCCATGTTAATGAGTTATAGAGGTTGACTTGATATGTCGAGTATGTCATCTGACTTGCTTTTAGTAATAGCTGAAGCTGATCAACTAGTAAACACTACATAGATATTTGCATATGTGGCAATTACTATACAAATTTAAAATTTTCAATTGTTTATTTTAAACAGTTCAGGTAGATGGATTTCTGTTTTATAATAGATTAACATTAAAATGGCATTAGTGACAACTAATCTTTTTTTTTTTGGACAGGCTATCACTGTTGTCCAGGCTGGTCCCAAACTCCTGAGTTCAAGCAATGCAACAGCTTCAGCATTTTGAGTAGTCGGTGGTATAGGTGTGCACCACTGAGCCCAGCTTCAGCTAATGTTTTTGAGAGATTGTTAATTCCCAATATAACAAAAGATTTATTGATAGTGTCTCATTTACTACTCACAACACTGAAAGGACAGTACAATATTACTTTTATTTTATAGATTAGAAATCTGAGGTTTAAATAATTCAAATAAATTCCCCAATGTCACATCCTAAGTGACAAAACCAAGAAGTAGACTCAAGATATCAGTATTTAGAGTATGAATTGAACTTTGTAATTTGGAATAAATAAATAGAACTCACAGAAAAGTTATAAAGGTAATGCAACTATCTCCCATAGATATTTCACCTAAATTCTCTAATTATTAAAATTTTGTCACACTTATATCATTATCTCTTTCTTCACACATGTGGACACACACACACACACACACACACACAGACATCAGTGGTATTTAATTTAATTGTTGAACCATTTGATAGCAAGTCACAGAAATTATGTCCCTTTACTCTTAAATATTTTACTAGGTATTTTCTAAGAAAGACATTTTCTTTTCTCTGTTTTAAGTTCCAAAATCAAGTTTGTATTTATTTTTTAAAATTGTGGCAAAAATATACAACATGAAATTTATCCTCAAAGCAACCTTTTAAGTGCACAGTATAGTATTGTAAACCGTAAATAAAATGAACTACAAATGATCTTTAAACTCTTCCATCTTGCATAACTGAAACTGTATCCCAACACCTCTCCTCTTCCTAGCACTCAGAGACCACCATTCTACTTGCTGTTTCTATGAGTTCAAATATTTTAGATACCCCACGTAAATTGAATCATATAGTTTATCCATCTGTGGTTGACTTATTTCACTTAGCACAGTGTCCTCAGGGTAGTTCTATGTTGTAGTATGTAAAAGAATTTCCTTCTTTTTAATAGATGAGTAATATTCTATTGTGTTTATATACCACATTTTCCTTATCCATTCATCCATCAATGAACATTTGGTTTGTTCCCACCTCTTGTGTATTGAGAATAACACTGCAATGAAGATGGAAGTTCAAATATCCCTTTGAGATCCTAATTTTAATTATTTTAGATAAATACTCAAAAATAAAATTGCTGCATCACATGGTAGTTCTATTTTTAGTTGTTGGAAGAAACTCTAAACTGATTTCCATAGCATCTGCACCATTTTATATTCCCATCAGCATTGCATAAGAGTTCTAATTTCTCCACATCCTTGCCAACACATGTTTATTTCTAGCTTTTTGTTTGTTTGTTTGTTTTGAGACAGGGTCCCACTCTATTACCCAGGTTGGAATGCAGTGACATGATCTTGGCTCACTGCAACCTCTGCCTCCTGGGCTCAAGTGATCCTCCCACCTCAGCCTCTTGAGTAGCTGGGACTACAGGTGCATGATATCATACCCAGCTAATTTTTGTATTTTTTGTAGACAGGGTTTTGCCATGTTTCCCAGGCTGGGCTCAAATTTCTGGGCTCAAGAGATTCACCCTCCTCCTCCCAAAGTGCTGAGATTACAGGTGTGAGGCACCGTGCCTAGTCTTCTATTTTTGTTTTTGTTTTTAATTTAAATAATATCTATTGTAACACGCATGAGATGGTGATATATTGTAGTTCTGATTTGTGTTGCTTATGTGATTATCTTAAGCACCTTTTCATACACATTTTGGGCACTTTTAAAACTTTTTTTTGAGAAACATCTATTCAAGTACTTTGCCCGTTTTTACTTTTTTTTTTTTTTTTAACTATGAGTTCCTTTAATGTATTGAATACTATTAATTTTTTAATAGATGATTTTATAACCATTTTCTCTCACTCTCTAAGTTGCCCTTTCCATCGGTTGATTTCTTTTCTTTTTCTTTTTGCTACGCAAAAGCTTTTCAGTTTCATGTAGTCTCGCTTGTCTATTTCTGCATTTGTTGCCTGTGCTTTTGGTGTGATGTCCAAGAAATCATTACTAAGACCAACGTTATTGTATTAGTCTGTTTTCATGCTGCTGATAAAGACATACCCAAAACTGAGAACAAAAAGAGGTATAATTGGACTTACAGTCCACATGGCTGGGGAGGCCTCAGAATCATGGAGGGAGCTGAAAGGTACTTCTTACATGGCAGCCACAAGAGAAAAATGAAGAAGCAAAAGGGGAAACCCCTGCTAAACCCACCAGCTCTCATGAGACTTATTCACTGTCACAAAAACAGCATGGGAAAGACCAGTCCTTATGATTCAATTACCTCATCCTGGGTCCCTCTCACAACACATGGGAATTCTGGGAGATACAACCCAAGTCAAGATTTGTATGGGGACACAGCTAAACCATACCATTCCGGCCCTGGCTCCTCCAAATCTCATGTCCTTACATTTCAAAGCCAATCATGCCTTCCCAACCTTCCCCCAAAGTCTTGACTCATTTCAGCATTAACCCAAAGTCCGTCCAAAGTTCCATTTGCGCCATGTCAAATGGACATGGCAAGCCCCTTCCATCTATGAGCCTGTAAAATCAAAAGCAAGCTAGTTACTTCCTAGATACAATGGGGGTACAGGTATTGGGTAAATATAGCCATTCTAAATGGGAGAAAATGGCCAAAAAAAGGGGGCTACAGAGCCCATGCAAGTCCAAAATCCAGCCGCGCAGTCAAATTTTAGAGCTCCACAATGATCTCTTTTGACTCCAGGTCTCACATCCAGGCCAGGATGATGCAAAAGGTGGATTCCCACGGTCTTGGGCAGCTCTGCCCCTGTGGCTTTGCAGGGTACAGACTCCCTACTGGCTGCTTTCAAGGGCTGGCTTGAGTGTCTGCAGCTTTTTCAGGCTCATGGTGCAAGGTTTCGATGAAGGTATCATTCTGGGGTGTTGTGGAGGATGGCCCTCTCCTCACAGTTCCACTAAGCAGTGCCCCAGTGGAGGCTTTGTGTGGGGCCTCTGACCCCGCATTTCCCTTCCGCACTGTCCTCGCAGTGATTCTCCGTGACAGCCCCACCCCTGCAGCAAACTTTTGCACGGGCAGCCAGGTGTTTCCGGACTTCTTCTGAAATCTAGGTGGATGTTCCCAAATCTCATTCTTTACTTCTGGAGCAAGGAGTCTAACACCTGAGCAAGTCAGGGGCTAGCACAAAAGCCACGGTGGCACAACGAAGGTGAGGGCCAGCGTGCTCACAGATTGGGGGCGAACTGTCCCCAGTGCATCCTGGGCGAGTCACGCCGTAGGGCCGGGGGTCTCTCAGCCATGCGCCCGAATGGCAGAGTGAGCGTAAGGGGTCAGCGGCAATGTGGGGTACCCACCCAATCCGTCTTGAAACATTAGACTCCAAGCTCTTCAGTTTTGAGACTCAGACTGGCTCTCCTTTCTCCTCAAGCTTGCAGACAGCCTATTGGGGGACCTTGTGATTGTGTAAGTTTATATTTAATAAACTCCCCTTAAAGTACACACACACACCCACACACACATCTATCCTATTAGACACACACATCTGTCCCTCTAGGGAACCCTAATATAGTTATGCAGCCTTTTTTCCTGTTTTCTTGTATGAGTGTTACAGTTTTAGGTCCTCTATCCATTTCGAGTTGATACAAAAATCAACTTTTCTTTCTTTTGCATGTGGATATCCAGTTTTTCCATTGCCTTTTGGAGAGACTTCCCCTACCCATTGTGTAGTCTTGGCAACGTTGTTGAAGATCCTTTGATCTTATATATATGACTTTATTTCTGGCTCTATATTCTATTCCTTTAGCCTGTATTTCTGCCTTAATGCCAGTCCTATACTGTTTGATTACCATAGATTTGTCATATGTTTTGAAATTAGAAATTGTGAGATCTCTCATTTTGTTATTTTTGGTTATTTTGACCATTCAAGCTTCTTTTCTGGCTCCATATGAATTAAAAATTGTTACTATGTTTACTATTAATGTTTATGTTAAAAATGCTGGTGTGATTTTGATAGGGATTACATTGAATTTGTAGATCACTTTTGGCATTATGGACATTTTAACAATATTAAGTCTTCCAATCCATTCATGTGGAATGTCTTTCCATTTATTTGTGTCTTCTTTAGTTTCTTTAAGCAATCTTTTGTAGAGTTTAGTGAATCTTTCACCTCCTTGGCTAAGTTTATTTCTAAATATTTTATTCTGTTTAATTCTATTGTAAATGGGATTATTTTCTCAATTTCCTTTTGGATTATTGTTGGTAGTTGATAGAAATGCAACTTATTTCTGTATGTTGGTTTTGTGTCTTACAACTTTACTGAATTTATTAATTTCTAAAACATTTTTTGTAGAGTTTACATATAAGTCATGCTGTCTGTGAACTGAGATAATTTTATTCATTTCTTTCCAATTTGGATTTTTTCTAATGTTTTTTTTTTTTTTTTTTTTTTTTCTTGCCCAATTACTCTGATTAGTACTTTCAGAACTATGTCTAATAGAAGCAGCAAAAATGGGCTTACTTGGTTTGTTCCTGATCTTAGAGTAAAATTTCAGCTTTTCACTGTTGAATGTGATGTTAGCTTTGAATTTTTATATATGGCCTTTGTTATGTTGAAATTATTTCCTTCTATTCCTACTTTGTTGACTATTTTTATGAGAAGAGCATGTTGGATTTTGTCCAGTAATTTTGTAAAGCCACAGAGATGGTCATATGATTAATTTTTTTTTTTTTTTGTGGGTACAAACTAGGTGTATATATTAATGAGGTACATGAGATACCTTAATACAGGCATGCAATGTATAATAATCCCATCATGGAAAATGGGGTATTCATCTCCTCAAGCATTTATCCTTTTTGTTACAAACAACTCAATTATGTTTTTAGCTATTTTTGAATGTACAATTATTATTGACTACAGTCACTGTTATGCTATCAAATACTAGGTTTCATTTGTTCTAGCAATTTTTATTTTACACTTATTAACCATTCTCACTTACTCCTAGTCCCCTCATCAACTACCCTTCCCAGCCTCTGGAAACCATCCTTCTACTCTCTGTCTACATGAGTTTAACTGTTTTGATGCTTAGATCTCATAAATAAATAACAACATGTAAAGTTTGTTTTCCGTGCCTGACTTATTTCACTTAACATAATACCATTGCAAATGACAGGCTCTCATTCTTTTTTATGGTTGCATAGTACTCCATTGTGTATACATACCATATTTTCTTTATCCAATCATCTGTTGATGAACACTTCAGTTACTTCCAAATCTCGACAATTGTGAACAGTGCTTCAACAATCATGAGAGTGTAGATATCTCTTTGATATACTGATTCCCTTTCTTTTTGGTATATACCCAGCGGTAGTATTGGTGAATCATATGGTAGCTTAATTTCAGTTTTTTGAGGAACCTCCAAACTATTTTCCATAGTGATTGTACTAACTTACATTCCCACCAACAGTGTAAAAAGGTTCCCTTTTCTCCACATCCTTGCCAGCATTTGTTATTGCCTCATTTTTGGATATAAACTATTTTAACTGGGGTAAGATAATATCTCATTGTAGTTTGATTTGCATTTCTCTGATGATCAATGATATTGAGCACTTTTTCATATGCCTGTTTGCCATTTGCATATGTTTTTTTTGAAAATGTCTTTTGAAATCTTATGCCCATTTTTTAATCAGGTTAGGTTATTACATTGGTTCCTATTGAGTTGTTTGAGTGCCTTATATATATTCTGGTTATTAATTCCTTGTCAGATGGATAGTTTACAAATGTTTTCTCCTATTCTGTGGGTTGTCTCTTCACTTTGTTGATTGCTTTCTTTGCTGTGTAGAAGCTTTTTAACTTGCTATGATCCCGTTTGTCTATTTTTGCTTTGGTTGCCTGTGACTATGGGGTATGAAAGAAATTTTCACACAGATCAATGTCCTGGAGAATTTCTCCAATTTTTTTGGTAGTAGTTTTATAGTTTGAGATCTTAGATTTAAGTTTTTAATTCATTTTTATTTGACTTTTGTATATGGTGAGAGACAGGAGCCAAGTTTAGTTCTTCTGCATATGGATGGATATCCAGTTTTCCCAGAAACATTTATTGAAGAGACTATCTTTTACCCAATATATGTTATTGGTATCTTTGTCAAAAATGAATGAATTCACTGTAGGTATAGGGTTTTGTTTCTGGGATCTTGATTCTGTTCCATTGGTAAACATGTCTGTTTTATGATTCTTCCTATTTTTTGTTTGTTTGTTTTTTGGCTTAGGATAGCTTTGGCTATTCTGCTTTTTTTTTTTTTTTTTTTTTCTTTCTTTCTTTTTTTTTTTTTTTGGCTTCATGTAAATTTTAGGATTGTTTATTCTATTTGGGTGAAGACTATCATTGGTATTTTGGTAGGGATTGCATTGTACCTGTGGATTGCTTTGGGGAGTATGGGCATTTTAACAATATTCATTATTCCAATCCATGAACATGAAATATCGTTCCATTTTTTGGTGCCATCTTCAATTTCTTTCATCAGTGTTTTATGGTTTTCATTACTTCTTTAGCTAATTCCTAAGTATTTAATTTTATTTTTGGCTATTGTAAATGGCATTATATTTTAAATTTCTTTTTCATATTGTTCACTGTTAAATGTTACTGATTTTTGTTTGTTGATTTTGGTTATCTGATTTTTATCCTTCTTTCTGTTAATATAACAAAAAGTTTCACAGCTACTATTTTTTCATATTTTGAACCATTCTTGACTCTCAGGTATAAATCTCACTTGTTCATGGAGTATGTTTCTTTTAATGAACCATTGAATTTGTTTTGTTAGTATTTTGTTGAGTACTTTTATTCATTAAGGATATTGTCCTGTAGTTTTCATTCCTTGTAGTATTTTTTTTCCCAGGTTTGGTATCAGGGTCATGTTAGTCTCATAAAATTGATTTAAATGTTTCTTTTCATTTATTTTTTTTGGAAAAGTTTGAGAGGCATCAGTGTTAATTCTTTAAATGTTTGGTAGAACCAGGGAAGTCATTTGATGTTTGGCTCTTTTGTTATTGTTGTTGGAAGGTTTTTATTGTGAATTCAATCTCCTTACTAGTTATAGGTATGTTCAGATTTTCTATTTCTTCATGATTCATCTTGGTATATTTATTTTTTCAGCAATTTGTCATTTCCTTCTATTATTATATAATTTGTTGGTGTAAAATTGTTCATAATATTCTCTTATTATACTTTTAATTTCTGTTGCATCAATTGTAATGTCTCTAGTTTTATTTTATTTTATTTATTTGAGCCTTTTCTTATTTTTCTTAATCTATTGAGTAGTTTATAAATTTTATTGATATTTAAAAGAACAACTTAGTTTCAATGATTTTTAAAATTGCTTTTTTAATGCTCTATTTTGTTTATTTCTGTTCCAACATATACTTTTTTCCCCTTTGGCCCAGATTGAGCTTAGCTTGTTTTTCTTTTTCCAGTTCTTTGAAGTGTAAACTTAAGTTGAAATATTTCTTTTTTAATGCAGGCATTCGTCACCCTGAATTTCCCTTTTGGTACTGCTTTTGCTGCCTCCCATTAGTTTTTGTATGTTGTGTTTTCATTTTTACTCTTCTTAAGATATTTTCTAATTTGCCTTTTTATTCCTTTTTTGACCCAGCTGTTGTTCAAGGGTGTCTTCTTTCATTTCTACATATTTGTGAATTTTCCCATTTTCCTTCTGCTATTTATTTAGTTTAATTCAATCTTTTTGGTCAGAAGTTATACTTGGTTTGATTTCAGTCTTCCTAAATTTTTTAAGACTTGTTTTGTGAACTAACATATGATCTATCCTGGATAATGTTCCATGTGTGCTTGAGAAGAATGGGTGTTCTCCTGCTGTTGGATGGACTGGTCTGTGTATGTCTGTTCAGTACATTTGGTATATAGTGTTGTTCAAGTCTTTTGTATTTTCATTAATTTTCTGCCTAGACTCTCTATTATTGAAAGTAGGCATTGAAATTATCTACTATTATTGTGTTTGTGTTTATTTCTTCTTTAATCTTGTTAAAGTTTGCTTCATATAGATAGACTTTCTGATCTTTGCTACACATACACACATGCATATATAAATACACACACATATATAAATATATTTGTTATATCTTCCTAGTGACTTGATCTTTTTATCATTATATAATGTCCTTTGTGACCTTTGACAGTTTTCAACTTCAGTCTTTTTTGTCTGACATAAGCATGGCTATCCCTGCTCTTTGGGTACCAGTGTACATCTTTTTCCAACTTTTAGTTTCAGCAAACAGTCTATCAGGCAGACCACTGAAGAGCCAGAATGCTGGATGTATACTCTACTTTTCTGCCTCCCTGTGGACAGCTCGGATTGTCTGCCTTCCCCATTCATGCTGAGTTACACTGGTGACAGCAATCCATTTGCAAATTTCCTATGTTCTCAGCACTATCCAAATATCCAAACTATCAAACTATGCTGCTTCCCTCAGAGCTTTGTGTGAGGCAATACAGAAAGTATTACTTCAAACTGCCCTTCAAAACTTGGAATATTGGAGGCACATTTCATTCTAACTTTCCCCTGAGAAAGAAACCATATGCCAGGGCATTCTTTCTTGGTGCTGAGCTGGACTGGCTCAGGCAGGTAGCTGATGCAAGAAGAGAAAAGTGAATTGCTCCTTACCCTTTTCAATGGGTAAGACTTTGGCTTTGGTCTCACCTGGGGTACTGCAACATTTTTGAATTTTCATAAAGGTATTTTGGTTCACATATTGTTCTTGAAACAGTGTTTCTGTGGGGGAATGAGGTCTGGGACTTCTAGTTCCTCCATTTTGCAGACATCACTCTTCAAGAAGGACATTTTATGTGATCCACTGTATAATTATCAATTCAGTAACTTTAACATTGATATAATATTATTATCTAATATATAGTCTAAATTCAAATTTTTACAATTGTCCATGAAAATTCCTTTATAGCCTTCAGACCAATTCTTTATTCTGCCAGACTATTTTGGCCTTTCTGTTCCTTTTGTGACACTGACATTGTAGAGTACACAGACCAGTCATTTTTTTTAACAATATTAAAATGTGTGTATATATATACATATAGTATGTGTATATACATACACATACTATGTGTATGTATATATATATAGTAATATACTGTGTGTGTATATATATAGTAATATACTGTAAGAAAGCTCTTTCCCTTTCCCCTATTTACATATCATACATGTATGTATTTTCAGTATAGACTCGTGGATTTTTAAAAAAAATCAGTGATTCTTGAAATCCATTACTGTAATTATTCACTTTTATGCCCAAATTGCTCCAGATTTTGCCTGTAGAAACTCTTTCAAGCTTAGTCTTGGATATTTTTTACGTGATCCCCTAATTTGTCACACCCTTCCTTATTTTCGGGAACAAAAATATATTACAGAATCATCTCATACTTTCTCTGCCCTAGTCCTAGAATTAGCCACCTCTCCAAGGAATCTTGGTTCATTTTAGTGGATAACGGCATTTACAAACCAAGGTATGAACTAAGTCAATATTCTTAGGCACTATATGAAAACATTGTGAAAGCATGCAAAATATGAACAAAGCAAATATAATTAAATATTGATTAGATAAGTACATATCATAATAAGACAAAATTCATTAAAACATGGAATTCAAGAGGGAAAATGATAGAAGATATCTATCATAATGAAAAAAACACTAAGAAAAAAATTTGTATAAAATAACTTGGTGGTGCTGAGAAATATATTCTTTTAAATGTAAATGTTAATATTTGCAGAATAACTCAAAATATTCACCCTATGTATCTAGGCTACAGAACTAAATAGCACTCTCTTTCTAACTGCTCCCCTATAAAGTCTTCAAAAAGATTTCTAATCTGCTTTCTTGGTAAATCAAGTTATAAAAGACCTTTTGAGTAATGTTCAACATTCAGGACTGAAATGAGAGAACAAATTCAAATACTGCTAGACGAGTATGGAATATTGCTGACATAAGTTGTAAATAATGAAAATACTGACCAGCAAAGAAACTCACCCATCTAGGATCTGTCTGAAAGCATATTGATTCTTGAGTACATTAATCCCTTATAGAGAAGAATTAATGTCAAAGAGTGAGTCATGGGCCAAAATATAAGATACTTTCAAATGGGTTTTCAGAGCTTACAGTATGCTCATCTGCAGCAACTCCTAGTTGTTAATTCAAATGCTGTCTATAATCTGATCCCATGGTACATCAAGGAGAAGAAAATATTTTTAAAAACTCTTTATTCCACTTCACCATCTCAAGAAAGAAAAGTACCAATTAGTGCTCTGAGGAGTAATTTTAAAAGAGAAACATACATTTTAAAATTATAATGGCTCTAATTTATTGTACCAGGTTCTGTTTATTTATATTGTTGCACTGAATTTGTACATACACCATATTAGGAAGCTGTTATTATTTCTATTTTATAGTTGTGGAAAATTAGTTCTAGAAGTGTTAAGTAACTTTATGAATATTATACACTTCTTAAAATCCAGATCAGGATTCAAAGTAAGAGATGGTTAACTCCAAGGTCTCTGTATTTCACTATTATCCACCACTGTCCCTCATAACATCTAGTTATTGATCAATGGTATAAAATAATTGAAACAAACTTAATGATTCTGGAAAATTCAGTTTGGTTGATAACTACTTTGATATGGTTTTAAAGTACTAGTTACTAAAATATTATCGGTGACTTCTGCTTCCAGGAAGATGGAGTAGATGTACTTTTACCTATTCCTCCCAGAAAGAACAGCTAAAAAGCCTGGACATTGTATAAAACAGAGACAAGAAGTCTCTGAAGGGTTAAAATAAGTATATAGGCTGCTTAGGAATCTTGACACCTGCACGAAAACACAGAGGTGAGTTCTGTGGGTTTTCTTTCTCCTTTATATATCCCAGTTTGGCTGCCAGAAGAGCTGGAAACCCAGAAATGCCAACATGAGTGGGAGGGAGGTGGGAAACTCTGGAAAAGTCTGCTTTCCTTAAAAAAAGAGCAAGGAAAGGTCCAGCCCAACAAGACAGAAAATTTTTAGATGGTAACTGCTCTACTCTAGCTAAACCACAGAAAATACCACAACTCCACCCCTACCGTGACCAGCAAAGGCCAAGTGGGGAAGCTAGACTTACACCTTTGCCAGGCTTTAACAAAATGCCCCACACCCTCCATAGAATATTGTCAGAGGCCTCTAAGTGGGGAGCTAGACTTTCATCCCAGCTAGCAGGTAATGAGGGCCTGTACTCCATGGTGTTAGTAAAGATCAAATAAGTAGTCTGGACTTCTGTGACATCCAGTGATAATTAGGTATCCCTCACACTTCCTACAGGGTGCTGTCAGAAAGGCCTAGCATAAAGTGAGGACTTTTGCCACAACACAGCAATAATGAGATTATCTTACCTTGGTGTCAGTAGACGCCATGCAAGATGCAGTGATGAAACCTTCCTACCCCTTCCAGAGAGGTATATTAACGGATGACTAGTGAAGAACTTGAATGTCAACCCAAAAGCATAAGTGAGAAGCCTCTCTACTCCTGCATGTCAATGAAAACCATGTGTGGAACCTGACCTTCCCTCCCACCAGTCAGTAACAAGGCAATATACCACTTTTTCTATAGTAACATTGTCAGAGGACACCTGCTCTAATGGAAGATTCAAATGAGATCCAGAGTTTCATACACCAAAATATCTACTTTTCAATGAAAAATTATTTCTCATACCAAGTATCAGGAAAATCTCAGCTTGAATGATAAAATACAATGAACAAATGCTAATATCGAAATGGCATAGATATTATAGTTATGTGACAAGGAGTTTAAAGCAGCAATCTTAATAATGTGTTAATGACCATTTACAAACATGTTTGAAGCAAATGGATAATAGAAAGTCTTGTCAAAGAAATAAAAGACATAAAGACAAAAACAAATGGGAATTTTAGACCTGAAAAATGCAATAATCATAATCTTTTATTTTTTTGAGGTGGAGTCTCGCTATGTTGCCCAGGTTGGAGTGCAGTGGTGCCATCTCAGCTCACTGCAGCCTCTACTTCCCAGGTTCAAGCAATTCTTCTGCCTCAGCCTCCCAAATAGCTGGGATTACAGGCACATGACACAACACCTGGCTGTTTTTTGTGTTTTTAGTAGAGATGGAATTTCACCATGTTGGCCAGGCTGGTCTTGAACTCTTGACCTCGAGTGATCCACCCGCCTTGGCCTCCCAAAGTGCTGGGTTTAGAGGAGTGAGCTTGCAAGCCCGGCCAATAATCATAATCTTTTAAGTAGTTAATGCATTGGCTCCACCATAGAAAGGAGAGGACAGGGAAAAGAATTCATGCAACTTTAAGCTAGAACAATATAGCTTACTATATATGAGGAACAGAAGTCAAATAGACAGCAAAATAATAATAATAATAATAATAATAATAATAATAATAATAATAATAGAGCCTAAAGAAACTGAAGGGCTACAAGAAAAAAATCTAACATTCAGGTTATTGGAGTCATGAAAGAAGAAGAATACAGAGGTGATGAAAAAGTACTAAAAGATAAAATAATGGCTGACAACTTCTCAAATTTAGCAAATGACACATAAACTTATAGATTCAAGAAGTAGATTAAACCCCAAACAAGATAAAACCAAAGAAATTCATCCCAAGACATATCATAGTGAAACTTCTGAAAACTAAAAGCAAAACAAAAATAATCTTAAAAGGAGCAGAAGAGAAATGACAGTTTACCTATAGGAGGAACAGAGTTTACATGACCACGAATTTCTCCTCAAGAACCAGGAAGGTCAGAAGGAAGCAGCACAACATTTTCCAAATACTGAAATAAAAGAACTGTCAAATCAGAAATTTGTGCCAGCAAAAGCATTCTTTAGCAATAAAAGCAAAATTAAGCATTCTTAAATGAAGGAAAACTAACAGAATTTGTTGCCAGGAAAGCTATTCTAAAAAGCAAAAAAGAGCTAAGAGAAGTTATTTAAACAGAAATAAAAGAATAAAAGAAGAAATCTTGAAAAATTAGAAAGAAAAAAAAATAGAAAGAGAAAAAAATGGGTAAATACAACAGAATTTCTTTTACCTCTTGAATTTTTGTAGATCATGTTTGACGGTTGAAGCAAAAATTATAACACTGACAAGTTTCTCTATGAATAAATATTGAAGACAATCATAAGTCAGAGAGGGTTTTAGAAATAAAATGGAGTTAAAGTTTCTGCACTTCATTTGAAACCATAAAATATTGATATCAGTAGACTCTAGTATGTTAAGTGTTTATAATGTACTACCTAGAGCAACTTCTAAAAATGGTATATGAAGAAATAAACTCAAAAACATTATAGATACATGAAAATGAAGTACTAAAGAATGTTCAAATAGCCCACAGAAAGGCAAGAAAAACAAAACAGAGAAATAAAAAACAGGGAACAAATAGAAAACAAAAAATATCATGGCAGATTTTAACCTTAACAAATTAATAATTACATGAACTCTAAATAGTCTAAACACACCAATTAAAATCCAGAGATTGGCAGTGTATTAAAAACCAAATGAAACAAAAACAGGACCCAATTATATGTTCTTTGTCAGAAATTCATCTCAAATACAGGTTGAAAATCCTATGGACTCCTCTTTATAGGAATATGTGATTACTGCTAATCTATATAAAATGCAGAACAATTTTTTTTTTGGCAGAGAAATTAAATTGTCTCTCAAAACAATGTTCCATCTCACACTGAAAGAAACATTCACAAGGCTTTTCATTTGTTAGACTCATTTAGTTTCCAGAAATAAAGACTTCAAGCCAAAAAAATAAAGTTATCATTTAAAGCCTGCAATGTTAGGTAAAATGTGGATACAGATGTTTACAGTGGGAAAAATGATATTTAAAACATTCTGAGTACCTAAGAACAAATTGCTGCTTCTATTTGCCAGTTCAGGGCATTTGACATTGCTCCTCAGAATGACTTTGCTATTGGAAAATTTCATTCTCACTTGCTGACAGGCTGGTATAATCTCATCCTAACAACTCCCTAGCATTTAGCTGTGTTCTAATACTTATGAAAGACAAATTTTATCCACATATAAATCAGTTATGTAACAACATGTACTATCTCTAGGATGTTTAAAAGATTTACAAAATCAGCCTATTTCACTGCATCAAGTGGAGAAAGCGATACATCCCTAAGGCCTCCTGGAATAACTAAAAGCAGAGGTTTTAATATTTTTTTTTACAAAAAATGCCTGAGATTTCAACATCTTAGAAATGTACAACAAAAATATATGAAATAATTACAGCTCCTCTCACCCGTTTTTTTAAGTGTATATCACTGTGCTAACAAAAAGTACATTTTAATAATATAGATTCACATTCAATCTATATGTAATTCAAGTAAGGCTATTATTTCTTTAAATAGAAATACAAAGAAACAAGTACCTTTCACCATAAACGTGTTGTTTCCTATTCTTTTTCCATATTAGAAAATATAAATACGAGTTGCAAATGAAATAAGTACTTTGTAGCATAGGTATTGTGGGAGTATTTTATTTCCCATTGCTCCGAGATTTCTCTCCCTTGTTTTTATAGTGAGATTTTTTTCATCTTGTAAAATTTACATTCTATTAATACTTTATCTATTTTACAATATATGTATTAGTTTAAAGCTTTAATCTTTTCTCAGTTTAGATTTTTATTTTCATGCTTTTTATTTTTTTTAATTTCTTTTTATTTCTTTTCAAGAGTAAAAACCTGGCTGTAGTTTTTAACAGTAGATCTCCATGCTTCTATAAATGTAAAATAATTAAGTTCACCATGTGGAAGGCTGACTGGATGTCTCAGAAAATAACCTATTTCTGGTCACTCCTAGCTGCTAAAAGAGTCATTGCTGATACCTAGCTTAATGATTTTTATGGGTGCAAGCTTACTAAATTGTTAGGATTTGGTCTGTGAAAGTGGCAATCTCTTGTGAGAACTAGTGTGTTATCCTGAAGTTCAGCAAAAACTGTCTAACTTGGTTGAAGTTAAGGCCTCACTAAATGCAGTCATTTTTGTTTCCCTATCGGCAAAAGGACTTTTGGAAAATTCCTTGCAGCTCTGTGAAATTGTTGTCAGAACAAATGCTTCTCAGAATAGGATAATTTTTCCAACTTTCTTAAATTTGCTATTTGCCACATATCTGGTTGAAAATGTAATGCTTAGCTTTTTTATTTTATTTTTTCCAACAAGAGATAAGGTCCATACTTTGCAATTGTTTAATACAGCTTTTACGTTTCTTCTGTGCTATAGGTGTTCTATTTCCTTCCTTCTTTCCTTTCCTCATACTCCTTCACTCCCATCCCCCAGCAATTTAATTATTGTCTGTCATATGGAGTTCTATAATCAGAATGTTGCTGACGCCGTAAAATGCTTAGTCAAATTCAGGTTTGAGATTTGTTTATTTACTGATTTAATTTTTGTTTTAAAAAGATAAAAAGCTTCATTTGTCGTAATGTGGGTTTTATCAGGAAGCCCACAGTATTTGACTGTTTCTGATTTTGTAAGGCTAACATCTACTGCAGATCATCAAATGCATCCTTTATTTTCATTAGGGGTTGCAAAATGGAGATATTTTAATTATATAATTCCTTCTCTGTTTATTAGCTGGAATATTTCTATAAAAAGAAACTACCTGATCAACTATTTGGTTACCTGTGGGCAGAGTTTTTAATGGAAAAAGAAGGACAAATGAGAGATTCTGTCTCATATTTACCAAAAATCAAAGTTTAATTGACATACCAGTGGACTCTCCTTAAATTGAGAAAAGGAAATATTGAATATGACTTTCATTTTCCTCCAAATGAAAAATTAAAGTTTTCACCAAATTCTAAAAAGAGCCCTCACAAAGTAAAATCAAGTGGATTTTATACCTTTCTAAAAGAAATAAATCATTTTCATTCTCAATTACACCATTGTTATTGATGATTCTGCTTTCTGAATGTGAGTCAGCCTTTTGTCTGGAATAAAACAGTGCTACCGTGCCTTCCACCAAATGCTTATCAAACTTTACAGCAATAACTGTAAGAAAACTAATATTTCTTTTCCTAAGCCTTCTCATGTTCCAGTTTTTAAAATTTAGTTATAAA
This sequence comes from Piliocolobus tephrosceles, assembly GCF_002776525.5. Taxonomy (NCBI): domain Eukaryota; kingdom Metazoa; phylum Chordata; class Mammalia; order Primates; family Cercopithecidae; genus Piliocolobus; species Piliocolobus tephrosceles. The sequence goes on from NC_045437.1 coordinate 67,021,869, forward strand.
TAATTTGTTCAGTTTAAAAATAGTTTGTTAGTATCCTCAGGCTTTTTGGTTAGATAGCAGTGTTGTTTATGCCTTAGATAAATGACAGTACTTCTTTACTTGGGATAAGCCATAAATCTTAAATTGCTGATGCTACATGAATGTAATTGATCATTTGTAATCACTATAATTTTGAGAAGACATATCAGCCCAAGGGCAGTGATAACAAATTTACAAATGCTTACAAGTCTATCTGGGCTCTGTTCTTTAAATGTTTTAGAGAAGCCAAATTGCACATTAAAAAATAGAAAACTATCTGCTAAAGTTTTGCAATAATTATGCAAAGAAGATTTTTCAACTTTCCACCTCAAAATACTTTGTATAATTTAAAATGTAATGGATTTTCTTTTTATATAATCTATGACCACCAATACTATAAAACAAACCTATTTGTATTCAGAATCTCAGTAGTCTGAAAATGGTGTATAGTTATTTGTCTTTTTTATTTACAAAGATTGGAACTAATCGGTATGTCAAATTGGGGTATAGTGTACAAAGTATCACAGAGGTTTTCTATGTAAGCTTTATAATAAATTGTCACATTACTAGCAGCTATCACTTCAGAAAAATGCTTAGTATTCAAAAGTATGCACTGCAATTTGAATATAAAAGCTAGTTATTTTTATTCGTGTGTGTGTGTGTGTGTGTGTGTGTGTGTGTGCAAACACATGCAAGCCATTGTAAAAATCAGAAGGCTTACATACCCACTGTACCCTTTAGCAGCAGGTCAAAAGAACTTTTAGCTCAGTCTCTGAGGATTTCTTTCTATTACAAATATGAAAGCAGGATGTTTAAAAAAAGGTCTAAAATTTAATAATAAAAAAAAAGCTAACCAAGACGGCATTCTGCTTGATGGCTCCAGAGAGTAGAAAGAGATTATGTTAAAGCATAAATGGAGCTTTAACATTTTTAAATCCAGAAGGTCTAATCTAATCTAATCCTTTTCAATCCAATTTTTTAAAATGCAGCCTAGACATCAGATTAAAGCATGTGCTTTGCTTTCTAGGCCATTTTAAACAGACTCAGCATCTGTGCTTTTGACCCTCCATGCAGGAGATTCAAAAAAAGTAATTTAAAAGAAACAAAAATACAATCAATCATACGTATATGTGTGTGTGAATACGTGTGTATATATGTGTGTATATATATATGGTTTTGTTAAAACTAAAGAATTATCATTATATATCTCTATATTAACAAAAATGGCCAATTAGATTAGAAGAATTTGTAAAGATAATATTCTGCAATGGGATTCAATAGCTCCTGCTTCACTGCCATGCCTAGTGCCAGTTGCCGCTTCAATTCATCTCATGTCCACTTTCCACTGGAGCACTAGAAGCCTCCACATAGTTTAGCAGAGCTGGCTCCACTTTCAGCTATTTCTAGTTTGCTTGAATTACCCTTTATGTGAAAACTACTGCTGAGTTAATTACCTTTAATTGATTTTCTTGCAACTCCCCAGCCAACACAGGCCCAGAGACCTGAGACAGTCATCGGCTTCCTTCTATGCTGCAGCCTGATCTTTAAAAACATGGCATATTGCTGTCTCCTTGCATCTTTCCATGCACATTACTGAAAAAAAAAAAAAAAAAAAAAAAAAAGAATAAAATTTTCTCTATGGGTCAATTCTCAGGATTGTCCTAAAAACTTTCTATTCTCAACTTGGAATTAAGATCTATTTACTTGAGTAAAAATGCAGAACTTTTCTACCATCCTTTCTTGTGTTGTGCTTTATTACTAAATTTAAGTCCATTGTTTGTCATGACTTAGCACTAAAATAATTTACTTTATCAAAGTTTGCATTAAATGTTGTTACCTCCTCTTGCAGCCGATTGTGAGACTGCTCTTTTAAAAAGATATATTTACTCAAACTCAGATTTTTAAAGAGAACAGGGTGATTCTCTTGCTAACTATTTGAAACACTTTCTGAAAATAATTGAACAGCCTGTCGACAGTCATTCACTGGTTACAGAATAAGTGCAAATCTCCCATTTCAAAGTCTGAGTCTAGACCTGTGAAATATAATCCATAATTAGGGGCTTTCATAGTGCTTTGTTCATTCTGCTAATACTGACTTCACGTGGTATTGTGTTCAGTTAGATACATGTAGATTTTCTTTAAAACTTTGATATTCAAATCGTGGCCGGCATATCAACAGCTATGGCATCACCTAGGATCATAAGAGTGAAGCAGAATTTCAGACCCTGCCTTGCACTACTGAATAAGGAATCGACATCTTAACGAGATACCCAGGCAAATTATTTGCACAAAGTTTAAAAAACAGTGTTCTAAAATACTGTCAACTCTTTGAAGACAGCTAACAGTATACCTTCCATACATATGCCTGGAACTGGATCTTAGTGGCCAAGTCAAATAGTTTCTCAAAAGTCATAACCCAGTTCCAATTTCTGGGTTAAAAATGAAATATTTGCTAATTTTATATATATGCATATATATGTATGTATGTATTATAAATATATATGTAATTTATAGATAATTCATGGGAAATAATTCAACAAAATGCTCAATATAAAAAATGTCAATAATATGTATATAGAGTATAATAATATAGCAAATCAAATATAATAAAGATAACTGCAGTGCTTCAACCGATTTCCTACTTATTTCTGTGCCTCTATGGAACATACTTCTTAGTCTGTACATGAGAACAGCATAGAAGGAGAGTAATCGATGTGACAAAACTGTTAACAAAGAAACTCTAGACAGAGAATTTATTTGTCAAACTACCATCCTGATTCTTTCCAGACAGGTAGTTGTTTCCTGAACAGATGTAATCTCAATCCTCCAACACATTGTCTACTCTATTTGAAATTTATATTCCTAAATTTGTCATTTCTTGTATTAGAATCATTTCAACATTTCCTTTTGCAAAGCATTTATTCTTAATGCACTGTCAGCACTTCATAGTACATCAGCATAGGTGCATGAGTGCCACAGCTGCCTCCGCCTAAATTCACTGCAGTCTGAATCAGAGTTCTTCGGATCTCCCCTCTGTTGCACTTCCTATCTCCCTGAAAGGCACCACTGCTTTCCAGTGCTCCCTTCTCGGGCTCCATTCTCACATCTGGAGGTCAATTTAGATTAATTACTCTCCCTTTTCCCTACTCCAACTATAAATTATTATCTACATTCTGCTATTCCTTGACTAACTTTTGCTGACAGAGTCATTGTGCAAGAGAGTGCCTCTAATCTTAACACTCCATAGCTTACCATGTTTCCTGGCTCTTCATAGCTTTTGGGATAGAATTCAATTTTCTGACCACAACTATGGGACTTCTGAACTGCCCTGGTCCTCTATCCTCATTTTCTTGGCCACATTCCCTCACATATCCAAGTTTTCCACTCATTCCAAATTACTTGGAATTCCCTGAGTACTCTCTGCTGTTCCTCTTCTCTGTGCTTTACTCGTACTGACTCCTACATAGCATTATAAATGGTACAGAGGTGCTTGAAAAAGCCATCAGCCAGGCCTGGGTTCCCTCCAGGTGAACGCTGCCACTGACTAGTTTTATGGCTCAGGTCAGTTTATTAATTTCCATTTATAAAATGAGGATAATAAATGTATCTCAGAGAGTGTGTAAAGATAGCATGTGAAGATATACATATATTTTCATAATATATACACAAATGTATATAATCTGTGTATTTATATACATTTCTTTGTATAATAAGCATTCAGTATAGTTTGGAAGCATTGTTATTATTATTGTAGTCTAAAATTCATGGTTCACATTGTATTTTTTGGGAACTTTTCTTTCCTCTTAATCTAAATTAGAATTCCCAAAGCTTCCAGAACACATTTTTATCGTAATATTTATTACCATGTGTTTTTATAACCTGCTGTCTTTTATGTCTCCCTTTAAATAAACTGAACTATTTGAGAGGACTGTGACTTTCACTTTTCAGGGTAAAGCTTAGTGTAGTACTACGTGAGAATAGAAACTCAATAAATATTGATTACTCTACATTGTAATTTAGGTGTATAAGCTGTTATATTATTCTGTTCTCTCACTGCTATAAGCAAATACCTGGGACTGGGTAATAGATAAGAAAAGAGATTTAATTGGCACACAGTTCCACAGGTTGTATAGGAAGCATGGCTGGGGAAGCCTCAGGAAACTTACAATCATGGTGGAAGGCAAGGGGAAGCAGCATGTCTTCACATGGCCAGAGAAGGAGGAAGAGAGAGTGGCAAGGTGCTACACACTGCTAAACAGCTAGTTCCTCAGATAACTCACTCTCACCACAGCACCAAGGGGGATGGTGTAAACCATGAGAAACCACCCCCGTGATCCAATTACCTCCCACCAGGCCTCACCTCCAATATTGGGGATTACAATTCAATGTGAGATTTGGGCAGGGACACAGACCCAAACCATATCAGCTGTACATCTCAAAAAATATTGCAAAGCCTCAAACATGTGTTACATGATGATTTAGTGAGTCACTGACTGAATTCTAAAACATAAAATATATAATTTCATTTGGAGATACATAAATATTTTCCCTGAAAATGTTTTATTTAGATTTCATAATGTTAGATACTCCTTTAGTACATGGAGTGAAAAATAAGAATATCAATAATAATCATAATATTATTTTATTTTTTAATTTTAGTCATCTCTGTCTTGGAAAAAATGAACATTAATTTAAACATTTGGAATAGTCAAATGCTTATATGATGCCAACCCATCATCTATACATAAAGTATTAGTGAGAGACAATAGGGACTATTCTCTCTTAGTGTTTAATAGAGGAACTGTTGCAGTTCTAATGTAGATTTTACATCTCTGATAGAGGTAATGAAGAATATGACCTTTTGTTTACTATGAATAGCTTCCCTATTGACACTGTAGACAAATATTACAATTAACTATGTGTATAAAAAACTTTACAGTTTGTTGTCAAAATGGTTAATTTCTTCCAAAATGTTCTAATTTATTCACCAAGAGCAAGAAACACTGGGAACCGTTGGTTCTTTCTATTATATTTAACTAGTTATCTTCCTTTAGCTATCATCTATCTGTCTATCTATCCCACCTGAGGTAATTTGAAGGGGGATAAATAAGAACTAATGGGAAAATCATATCTAATAATACCTAATGGGAAAATCATGTTGAAAGCCTAAGGAGGTGGGGGAGGGAGAAGGACTTCAAAGAGAAATAAAAAATCTAGACCACATAGGAAACTGTATTTCCTGGCTCAAAATGGTAACTGAAAGTAAGTAAGCAGATAAAGGAGGTCTGTTTCTCTCTTAAAAGATCTGAGGAATAACAGAAAAATCTCTGAAGGAGTATGTAAACTCTATTTCAACAAGTTCTCTCACATAAAAAAGCAGATAAAAAGACACTGAGAAATGTGAAAATGCCACTCATCTATGACTAGAAATAACATCTGATTAATTTTAATACACTTCCCTAGGTATGGATGCCAAGATAAAGAAAGTCAAAGTAATGTGAGAAACACAAATATTTTGACCCTTGCAGAACATCTTTGCATACTTGTATCCAAAGCACCTACATCCCCACTGGCAGCTTGACAACACTCCAAACTACCATCTATTAATTAACTCAGCTGTCAAATTTCCCGTCCGTTTGCCACCTGCACTGCCTGCTGCTAGGCAGATGACAATAAAATGCAAACTTAAACTCCTGAAGAAAATTTTAAAATATTGCTGAATAGAGGAAAACACTAGTATGTTGTTCACCTACAAAACACTCCAGGGCGGAAGTATCCTGAGGTAACTAACTGCACAGTTGACTTAAGGCAATCAAAGCCAAAGGCTGAAATCACTGGGGTTTCCTTGACTTTAAGATCTACTGCTTTTACCATATGAAAAGAATCAGGGACTTCTGATGAAAAAACATGGAAAAATAAAAGATCACATTCCATTAGGTGTAGTTTAGATATGATGCTTGAAGAAAAAAGTACATAAGCACACCCTGACACTTGTGTGGTGTTTTATTGGACTCACAGGTAGAAATGATGAATTGTTGTACATTCAGGACAAGAAGAAAAATTAAGTCTGCACTGTGACTGAACTTCCCTTAAAAACTCTCCAGGTAAATGTATAATCTTTTTCTCTGCAAGCAGATCTCATCAAACAACTAATCTTAGAGTGAAAACAATTCAAAGTGACTCTCATTTCCTTGGTCATAAGTTAAAGATGTTTACTTTTCACAATGCAGACACAAAGAAGGAAGATTTGGCCAAGCCTCAAAAATCACCTTTGCTTTCCTGAACCTAAAGGCTTAGATTGAGAAGAGAGGGCTTGAGAAATTAAAGAGTAAATAGAGATTACTGCTGCATCACTTGGTTAAGTTCTTAATTCTCTCCATCTAATGAACAATGCAACCAACCACACCTGCAAGGCTTTGGCAGTGGAGAGGGGTTTGGCTCTGCAGTCAAGTGCAGAATGTGGTTTAAAAATAAGCCTCGGAAATTTGGGGACTTTCATGAGAAACTTAATGTAATTTACTTTTCTTTTGAATAGTTTCTTAGTGAGTTTTAGAACTATTTGGTCAATACTGTGGACAAAAGATGTGTACAGATGGTTCCACATTGAGATTAAGTATGAGATGGGAACCCATGAATGTCAGATGATAGAAGAGTTGCTACCATCACTGATTCAGCTAGCAGCTTTGGGGATAGGAAAATTCGAGGAGGGAATAGGTGTGGAGCTGGTTTTAATCTGAAGAAGGATATTGAAGAATTCTGATCAGAACAAAGTCTTATTCCAGGTGAAATTATACCTACACCCATTATACCTGGGAGAGGAAAATAATTTGAGTGAAATGTAAACCAAAATTTAAAGCACAATCTGTTACACTTTATGTAGAGGCAAGCCAAAAGAAATTATTTCTCTAAGAAATGAAGTTTTGACAAAAATATGTATAAAATGGGATTTATAATGTCAAACAACAATGGTTATTGCTGTTTGATTTCATAAATCCCATTTTATATATGTATTCAGTGCTTGCTACATGCCAAATGCTAAACATTCCGCTAATAATTTTAGATGCACCAATTCAGTTAATCCTTCCACCAGCCTTTGAAGTCATCATAATTTTGGCCATTTTAGAGATGAGAAAACTGAGGCTCAGAGAAACTTGTTAACTGGACTGATATCACACCTCATTTGTTATAGCAGAATCAGACCTTAAATTCAAGTGGAATGAGGCCAGGTCTTTAACCACAATATTGTATTCCTACTCCAAAGCCTGCTCCTCTTGTTTTACCAAAAATTATTTCTGCTTTTACTTTACTTGGTTTACTGTAAGTTTAAAATATGAAAGATTCTAAGTGATTACCCCAAAAAGGGAAACAGTCATAAATCATCATGGAGAATATACTCCTAATTGGGTGAAGCAGGCTCAGAAAAGAGTTTGATAGGTCAGCCAATGGGTTAAGAGTCTGGACGGTGGAATTCCGACTTTTACATATAATTTATGAGCAGTATTACTTTACTTTGCTGATCCACTATTTTCCCATTTTGAAATGTGAGTGATAGGGTTATAAATCCCATGGGATCTTGGTGCAGGTAATTATATTTATGTATGTAAAGCAAAGCTGTTAGTTCAGTGTTTGTGAGCAGTGATTATAAGGGCCCAACAAATGAAGGTCATGAATGAACTCTAGATACGTTGGTTACCAGAGCTCTGCAAAATAGCTACGGGTTTGAGAAAATTATTTAAGGGCAGTGCCTTCAAACAGTGATAAAAAACTGGAAATTTTCTGAGCAACTGGAAATTTCCTGAGCAGAAAAATATTGGGATATGCTTTTTAAAACACAAAGAAGCAGACAACCTGCTTCTGAATATCCAAAGTTGGTCATGTGGTACAGAAGGTGTCTAGCACATTAAGAGTTCTGTCATTGCCTTTGCACAGGCACAGACACATAGAGAAGAGCCCACCTAGAACAAAAAGGAAAGATGGCAATGATAAGGTCTGCCCTGATATGAGATGTCTGATTGAGTTCCTTGGAAGCAGAGACTGAGACAGGGTTTTTGGTGCACATAATTTTTGGAGGGAGGGCGCTTTAGAGAAAATAAGGGAAGCAAACAGGAAAGTAGAAAGAGTCTAGGGAGGATGTGGCTTCAGGTAAAGTCTACTCTTTGGCTGATGTATAAATTGCACTGCAGAGTTGGACCGTCTTCAGATAGCGAGTTGGGATTTGGGACTTTTTGAAACCCTATATGCACCAGTCCTCGCATGCTAGGGACAGGAGTGATTTGTCCTCCCAGGCATCCTTGGGTGAGATGGTTTCTGTCAGCTGAAGGCAATGCTTCAGGGAAGGTATGGTGTAAGCACTCTCAGTGGTGGGGGGATGAGTAAACTGAGAAAGGAGTTGTGGGGCAGGCAACAACAGCCCCTATCAGGGAGAGCTACTGAAATTTATTCAAGAAATTGCAATAGTAAATAGAGATTAAAGTACAAGTCACCTACAGGCAGAGAAAATGGCAGGAGTCTATGGATAGAGGTGATTACAATGTCATGGAAGGATTCCTTTAAATCTAAGGGAATTGTCTTAGGAAAGCTGATATATCAATGGTTTCCTTACCCAGATGATCCGGGACTCTGCAGACGTATGGGACAAATAGTTGCTGAAGAAAGAGATGGGAAGTATGGTAGCCTGGTTTATATCTGGTGTATGGAGGGTAGGGCAGGGTGATGGCAGATTGTGAAGTTCAGCAGGAAAGGCATAACCAGAAGAAAAACAGGAACATCTTATAAATCACAGTCTGGGAGAATTTAAGCTCCCAATTACCAGAATTTTGCCAAGTAAAATGATTTTCTTCGGAACCAAGATATTTGAACAGCAGTATATATTTAGAGCCTTGGAATTATAAGGTAGAGGAATTGGATAGAGGATATCCCAAAATCTCTTATAGTCAAGGTAACTAATCTTTGGCTGGACATCAAAGCTGGAATCTCAACTGTGCCCTTTTCAGTCTCCTTAATGCCTGAGTGCTGTGAATTTTGCCATTATTATTTTTAGATTCTCCTCAGATTTTCTTTCTGAAAATCTCATCTTATTAGACTTTTTCATACTCTTTCCAAGCCTACATACGTATATAGCCTGTTTGGGGACATATAAAGAGGTTGGAGTTTATCTGATTAATTCTAGGACTTGGAGGAGTTAGTGGAGTAGTATCAGTCAGAATGTGGACATTGAGAGTAAAGAGAGTTGGGATATTTGAACATACAATATCCTTTTTTGCTTAGCTCCTTCCTTCACTGATTTTCTCTTCTTGTTCCAACTCAGTACCAATATGAAAAATGCAGTAGGGCATTGCAAAATAATCATTCATATTTTTTTGGACTCTAGTAAATGTTATACACTATAAAGACTAGGTCACTTTGACTGCTGTAATCATTTCCTAACTCTCTGCTTTTGGTCTTGCTATCCCACTCATCTGAAATGTGCTTTCTGAAGCACACATTTTATTATGTCCTGTTTAAAGCATTTCAGTTGCACCTCATGCCCTGGGTTCCCCTCTGACCTAATCTCTTGCTGTACTGGGTCTCACTCACACTCACTGTTAGCTACATTGAGTTCTCAGCTCTCCAGGCCATTGCCCATACTGTTCTCTCTCCCTGGGATGCCCATATCCACTTCTTCACTTGGCTACCACTCACTTTTCTTGGGTGACTTGGGTGTTCTGTCTTTTGGAAAGCCTTTTATGAATCCCTACATACCCCAAACCAGAGAGGGAAGACTTAACCCCCTGGACTTCCCTGACTTCTCACTTATAGCCTTGCCTTACAATTGCCTCCTTACCTGCCTGTCTCCTTAACTCTAATTAAAAATCCTTGAGTATATATTTCAATAACACTTCTGTTCCAAGATTGTAATACATTGTAGGCCTCGAATAAATGTTTGAATGAAGGACTGTATCTTCACAATTGTAGTCATAGAGCAACCTGCATAAATCGAACACATTTCTTAGGGTGTATTGTGGACAAGTTACATTAAATTATTTCATTTTTATTCATTAGTTTTCTGCTATGTGGGGCTTAACAATTGGAGAAAGTCTCTTCTTAGCTGAAAGCATCCTTGTATTAAAGTCTCTTGTGGGAATACATAGTGTTTGAAGAGAACTCAAGTGCAAGTGTATGGCTACTTATTTTCATCCTAACTTTACTAATGTAGTTATAGAAGGAAAAATAATTCATTAGAAATATTAAGGGTAGTGGAATTAAAACCTACCTTAGAATTTATGAGCTGCTTGCCACTTATTTAGTAAGTAATCCTGACAATATATCACTATCTTAATAAAAATTTCATATTTACACTCTTCAAAGAGAGCTGTGATTTTTCTTGAAATATTTTTGATGACTTAGTTGACTCAACTTGTTTCATGGTATGAATGAGGTCAACGATACAGTAGACAAATTAGCTTGATGCAGAATGATTTTCTCCTTAGACTTATTTACTGTTTTTATAAACTAGCAGACACAAATCATCAAATATCAGAAGAACAACAACATAGAGTGTAGTCAGGAGGGGAAGGGAGGAAATTCTGAGGGGAGTACTGGAATGTAGTTATTGATGCAATTATTTATAAGTCACATTGTTCCAAAAAAAGTACTGACGGTAGAATCAATGGGGTAACCATAAAATAAAACAAAATAAATTTAAGTAAGAAAAATGATCAAAGAGAAAAGTGAAGAGCAAGATGAAGCTAAGAATGAGATTCTTATGTAAGAAGCATTGATAAAGTCCAATGGCACACGTTGCTCTCTTTTGCTTATATCAAGTATGAATTTGTTTTGAGCAGAGAGTTGTCAGAGGAAAAAGGATAAAACTGCTTCACTTTCGTTCGTCTTTATGTCTCCCAAAATCTTATCAAAGAGGAGCCAGCCGGTGTGTTCAACTCTTCCCAAGCCTCATTCTATAAACCCTTCAAAGTTCTTTCATGCTAAAAGGAGAGGTCAGCTCAGTAAAACAACAGCACAGCTTGTTGAATTGCAGTTGTCAGAGAGTCACTTTGAGAGGACAACATGGCAGCCAAGTCCTGTTAGTGAAAAAGGAATGCAAGGTTTTAGTGACAGTGTTTTTTACTACCTGAATTCCACACACTTTGACGTCCACCTGAACTCCACTTTTAGACTCTGCCTGGCTACCATTCTTGGAATCACTATGGCTGTTTGCAGAAGGTCCAACACTTGTTTATCTCCTCAAAACCTCTCCTTTCTCCATGTTTACCTTTGCTAATGTGTGGTAAATGTGGCATAACAAAAGTACACACTGCCTGTAAAATCTCTTTCCTTCTTGCCCTGCAAATTTATGCTTAAGAGGATTTAGACTTATCACCTCCTTACTGGAACCACACATCATTGGCTGTCATTTCTTTTCTTGCTCTTAACAACTATCTGAAAAATATCAGTCTCCCAGAATCCAAAATTTGTAGTTAATATAGTCCAGTCCTTAACAACCTTACCGGAAGTGAAGGGATGCACTAAATTGCTCAAATTAATCATGGTGCCCACACCTGGGGAAAAGTGTAGTTGAAACACTTGAGCCATAAAACCAGATGGTACACTATGTTGATAGAAGCTGTTTGCCTAGAAACTGAAGCAGATTTGTAAACACTAAATCAATATTTGAGAGTTAGGTGCCAGCTGTTTTTCAGGATGCCATTAAGTGACTGGAGCTCATCAGCAGGTCTCAAATAAGAGGCATCTTTCAGCCTGGCCACTGCAGCTACATTCCTCTGTTTCACGGCAGCCAGGTGAACATTTCAGCCATTTCCATAGGACTCGACAAACCTAACACAGATTGTCACCACACTGCCATGAGTTTTTTCTTAAGCGTTTTATTCATTTAGTGCTGGCAATAACTAACTAATGGACTGACTGTTTATTTGCTTGGCATCCCAGCCTAAATGCTCATTGACCAGTGATTCACTTGACTTGCATGTGGTTTTGGTTTAATTTGCCATTTTACTGTTGCCAGGGACCCTAGTGGTTTACACTTGCCATGCACCAATAAACTTTTTTATAATTGGAGAGATCTGTTTTGCTCCTTGATGCCACATGGCAGAGGGACCTTAAAAGCAAATTAATAATAACAGCAGTTAAATGAGCATTTTATCAAATCACTTGTTTGGGAATAGCTGAAATCAATATGTTAGATTTAGTTCCAACAAGCAATAAAAAGGTTGTTTCTATGATGCCTAACCTGTGAAGCCAAACATTTCAGCAAAAGCTGATGTGGTTTTCAAGTTTTTATGTTTACTTCTATTAAACTTGAATGCAGTTCCACCCAGATCTCATTGTATATATTTCCTGTCCTATTAAATGGAAACTCTATGGATAAAACAGGAAGTTAATGTTTATAGGAGAGTCTTGTTTGAAGTAGGGAGACAGACTTAGTAACTTTATATCTTTTTAGCACTCCTATATTCTGTAGAAATAAAATTTGAAGTCAGAATTACTATGGGTTTTAATTTTTGCCAATTAAAAAACATTGTTCATTATATCAGCAAGTCATTTAACTCCTCAGAGTGCATCTCTTCGTCTAAAACAGGGAAAAATCTCCTGTAGATTTTATGAAGATAGATTAAAATAACATATGCAGAAACACAGTAAACTATGGTGACCTAGGCATAAATTATTGTTACTACTACACATTCTATAATTGAAATGTTTTAAATATGTAGTTTTTTAAAAAATGCTAAGATCCTAACTTCAATAATATATACTAGATTTATGTTTGAAAAGCTTACTGTATTTAGGATGTCAGTTCATCCTAAAATAATTTAAAAATAAAGGGAAGTACATGTATTAATTTTGGGTGTCCTCAGATTTAGCAATGTTTTGACAAAAATACCAGTTCTTTGGTGGATGGTTTGAGGAAAAGGCTGGGTGATGGTGATAATGTAGTTGTAAATTTATATGATGGTCTAAATTAGTAATACTATTCCATATAAATTTGACAATTAAGACATTTTATGATAATATAAAAATATACTATAAACCTAAAATATTTAAAATAGTTTAGAACTGGCATTCGAATTAGCAGATACATCAGAATAAAATAGAATAGCCTTGAACTAACACATACGACCATGAAGTATATGGTTAATTGGAATGGAAAAAATCAGTTATTTAATAAATGGTGCTGAAACAACCAGCTATATTTAAAAAAACATGACAACAACAGGCTTGTAGATTCCCACCTCATACCATATGAGTTCTAAGCAGATTAAGGAAATATATATAAAGTGGATACAAGAAACAAAATTGAAAGAAAATACAGGTTATTAGCTAATGGTGGTAAAGAAAACTACTTTCTAAGCATAAAATTAAAACAAAAAGATTTGTTGACCATATAGAAATAAAAATTAATATCGTAAAAAATTTCAGCCAAATTTATGTGGAAATAAAGAACTTTACAATATTTACAATTAAGTCAAGTTTGAACAGCCTTAATTTATAAAGAACTCCTATATGCCAGTAATAAAAAAAGATAGTATTCCAAAAGAAACTGAGCCTAGGAGAAAAGCAAATAATTCACAGAAGATAAATACAGGAAACTTGCAAATTCATCCAACAATTAAAATATACATTTAAAAGAGCCGTTATTTTAAAAAAGCATCATTATAACATATTCTACCTCCAAAATTACCATATAATTTACAATTTAATTAAAAAAATTAAATTAAACAAATTGAAACATAACTAACCAAACAATTAAATATAAATGTTTGATTAAAAAAGACTTGAAACAATATGATTTTCTCAGCACGCCTTTTTGTAGTTGTCCAATTCTTGTGCATTAATTTTCTGAAGTAATCAAGTAGTATTTCAGGAAGAAAGGTAGAATATAGGAGGTATCTGAAATTAAATGTGAATAAAGTAAGCACCTTTCCAAATGGATATATAATAGCTTGCTGTTTAGAAAAATATACCTTTTAAGCCAGTTACATTCTCAGTAACTCTTTTAGAAAATTAGAAGAAAAAAACATAGAGTCTACCTAGTTATCTGTTCTCCTTTGGTTTTTCAGAAAACCAAGTTTTTTTTGTTGTTGTTTCTTTTTCCCACATAGACAATAATCAATTCTCCACATAGACAATAATCAATTATTCTTCATAGCTCACCTGATTAGAAATGTGGTTTTCAAATACTTTGATCTCAAGATCCCTTTATATACTTAAAAAATGTTGAAGACCCAAAGGAGCTTTTGGTTGTTTGGGTTACATTGATTGACACATACTGAATTAGAAATTAAAGCTCAGAAGAATTATTTACTAATTCACTAAAGTGACAAAAATAATTACATGGTAACATAACCTAATTTTTATGAAGCATAACTACATTTTCAAAAAAATAAAAATGATATTTAATAGTTGTTTAAAAATCTCCATAATGTCTAACTTAATGAAAGAGTGCTGCATATTTGTATGTGTTTCAATTTGTTGGAAAATCTCCACTGTATTCTTGTGAAAGAATAAGAGTAAAAAATAAAATAATATCTTAACAGTGTTATGAATGTAATTTTGATATCATAGACCTCACTAAAGGATATCAAGGACCAGATAATACTTTGAGACTATTGGCTTAGAATTTGTTTAGTAACAGATGTAACTATGCTGAAGGAAAGAAAGAAACTGCATATTTGCCAACTAAATTATATGATTCACTCGGAGAAATGCAGTCCACTGTGATACAGTGATTCTAAAAGGAAGATGAATTGAGATTCATATAAGTTAGAGAGTGGGAAGGAAATAACTGACATTACTTGAATATATCTTCCAGGATCAATGTTACAAATAATTCGAATAGTTTCTGCATCTCCCTTTATTTCCAAGATTCCAGAACGGATCATCCAGTGAGTAAAGTTAACTCACTTGATGTGCCTTGACTTTCTATAAGTTTTGGTCCCTTTGCTCTCCATAGTCAGAGGCAGTACCTTTCCTAAAATTAAAAAGAGAGTTTGGATATCAGAAGAGCAGAACTAAGAGAAATGAGCACTACTATTCCTGTTGGGGATTTCCCGCTTATATTCTCTATTGTTCTAGACTAAAGGTAGCAAGGTACTAGTTCCTAATTGTAGTCTGTGTGTTGACCTTGAATCTAATTCACACATAGAGATGATCCTCAGCTACTAAGGCTGTTGACAACAGTAGGGCAGGAGCCCCTTTACAGAATAAAGACAAAAACTTAATATTTGAGCAATGAACACATCATTTGACATTATTTATGTAACACTTTATAAATGGCTACCTTGCAAATCCTTTGGTAGTGTGCTGAATCTGAAGATATCATTAAACACCATTATGGGAAAATTCAAGTTAATTGTTGTGAGCCTGACCTCCAAGTCAACCTCCATAGGAAGGAACCACTTTTCATTCTAAACATTTGTCAAATGTTTTGTTCTCTATTATCAGCCATCTTCTAATATAAGTATTATTTGATAGAAAGAAACCTAAGTAAAAGGTTCCTTGCTTGTATATCACTGTTCATATTTGAAAGTGTAGAAACTTTCAACATATTTTTTGAGTGGCATATTTGTTGGAATGTGGTAATCCTCTACTTTGCAAATTCTTTTTTAATGGTAAATCTCTGACAAGAAGGCATGTTGAATCAAAAAGAAGGTCACAGCCCCTTTCACTTGCACCAGAGAGGTCGTTCTAACACCAGCAATTTTGAAGAGAATCATAGAAGTAATTAAGATGCCAATAATTATAGAAGACTCTTGCGGAATAAATTGCCCTTGCCCCCTATTTATTTTGGTCAAGAAACATCTTCCAGGATTTTATTTTTATCTGTGTCTGGTACTGCAAGTTAATCTTTTATTCTGTGCTAAAATAAAGTCAGGGCAGAAAAATGATATACTGAAAAAAGAACAATGACGAGTATCTGTGATATGTATTGAATTTTAAAATGTAGAGCCATAAATAAACAGCCAAGAAATATCACTTAGTTTGTCATATGACCTCAATAGTCTTGGGGACCTGTTTCAGGTTATCCCTCAGTGGACATTGGACAATGGTAATCATTAATATACTTATCTACTTGTGAAAGCTACAATTTTAAATCTCTGCTTTTATCCCTCTTGGATTTGTTGGGAGTTCTTAGAAGTCAGAATTTCAATATTTTAATTATTTTACAAAGAAGTTATTTAAAATAAATATTTAGACTAGCAATTCTAGGTCAGGTGTGGTGGCTCATGCCTGTAATCCCAGCACTTTGGGAGGCCGAGGTAGGCGAATCACAAGGTCAGGAGTTCAAGACCAGCATGGACAACAGGGTGAAACCCCGCCTCTATTAAAAATACAAAAAATTAGCCGAGCGTGGTGGTACGCACCTGTAATCCCAGCTACTTGGGAGGCTGAGGCAGGAGAATTGCTTGAACTCAGGAGGCAGAGGTTGCAGTGAGCTGAGATGGTGCCACTACACTGTAGCCTGGGTGACAGTGTGAGACTCTATCTCAAAAAAAAAAAAAAAAAAAAAAAAAAAACAGAATAGTTACTCTGGACTGCAAGTAGGATTAGAGGGGAATGCTAATAAGGATAAATATAGAAATGAGGCGGCGGTCATTTGGGAAGGATAGTTATATATAACTTGGAACAGCATATGTAATAATATAATCTTATAATTATATATTAATTGTACATATGATTATAATATAATTATATATTAATTCAAACTTGTTTTATATGTGAAAGTTTTTCAGTTAGGCATTAAGGCAAACATAAGTCAATTTTATTTTATTTTATTTTTCCAAAGTGGGCATGGGTTAAACAAGGTTAAGAAATTTTAATTTACAGAATTATAATTTTGTTTGTCCAAAATGATGTCCTGGTCTTTAGAAGGCTTTGTAGTAGGGACTTATTGTAATTAAGGTTCTTTCAGGCTCCAAAATTCTAGGGTGGTTAGCCAAATGTTAATAATCATTGGTGCTGGGTGATGAGTACATGAGAGTTCATACAATTCACTATTTGTTTTGAATTATTTGCAATTTTCATAAGAAAAAGTTAGACAAATTTATGGTTATAAATGGCCTAGTAGCTTGAAACTGTCAATGGTGAAAAAACTATGTCAGATGTATAAACTATTTTGGGGAGAGAGGGTACATTCATATATATGTTGCTTCTTTTTAAAAATTTTTAAAGAGTAATAGCAAAACATTCTGTCACCAATTTTATGATTAAGGATGAGAGATACACACTATCAATACCGACAATAGGATGGGCAAAACTTAATGGGGGCACATAGAGATACAGGAATAGTGGGTGTGAATATTAGCCCTGGAACGGGAAAGGGTATGTTTGAAGAGAGGGAGAGAAAGCAAAAGAAAATGGAAGCACTCAAGCATAGAACAGACCAGAGAGAAAATAAAGAATGTGAGCTGACTTCATAAG
The DNA here is from genome assembly GCF_002776525.5 of Piliocolobus tephrosceles. NCBI lineage: Eukaryota > Metazoa > Chordata > Mammalia > Primates > Cercopithecidae > Piliocolobus > Piliocolobus tephrosceles. The sequence continues at coordinate 67,039,302 of NC_045437.1, forward strand.
AGGAGAAATCCTCCAACTCTAAGTAGATTTTAACTACCAAGTACACACACACAAATCAACTGTTTTGAGACCTAGCACTGCTTATCCTCCAAGTGATCAAAATTTCCTCGTGCTAAATTCATGTCCTTGATCACTGGAAATCCTTTCTTCTCTGTAACTATTTACTTCTTCCATCTTCAATATCATTTTCTGGAGACAATGGGCAATTTCTGGATTATGAGAAAGCTAAAGTTGAATAACCTATTGAAATGTGAATGGCCTTGCTTACAAATACATTGATTTATTTTTATGAGGGGGTAGGAAATCCTCAATTAGGGTAAGCAAGTTACAGAGATGTAAACATTTGAGAAAAATTTTCTTTAGGTTGCATGAAGTTAAACATGCAGCTCTGTGTTTGGGGTAGGTTTCTGGTGGCTCATTGGATGAATTGAGGCTCTCATAGATGATGGGATGAAAAATAAACTTCTGTAGAACTGAAAGGCTGGTCAGTGATTTGTTTTTGAGTTTTCAACGGAATTTTTTTAACAAAAATTTTTTGTTTTGCAAATTTATTTACATAATTTAAAAAGTCTATTTTGTGAGTAATTACTACCAATCTTTGACGTAGTGGGTTATAAAGTAATTGTGTAACATGTTCTATTGGTAAGCTTGTTTTCAGCAAGAAACATATTTGATCATATGTCCTGTTTAGAGTTTCTCATGCTCTGGTAGTATGAACTTAGTTAAAAGTTTTGAGTTGTAATAATGATGCTCTTTTTGTAACAGAAATAATTTGTGCCTGTATTTTCAATGATCTTTCCCCTTACCATTCTTGTGTTTTGCTACCTTTCTTTCCTGACTCAGTAGTTAATATACATTATTTAATACAGATCTACCCAAAATAAAGAAAAATCTGCTTCTATTTTCCATTTTTTTAAAAAGAATACTATTCTTAATCTTTATTAAGTTGAACTATTCTCTCTGAGGAAGGCAAGACTAAATAAGATAGCAGAAGGATTCTGTATGAATATCATTTGTGATAAAAGATGAAGAATGCCTGGTGTAATGATGACTCAGGACAGGTTACTCTTTCTTCCTTCCCTTAGTATCTTCTTCCTTCCCTTTCTCTGCCCCCCCCCCCTTCCTTTCTCCCCTCCTCATTCTCTTTCTTCTTTCTCTTCTTTCCTTCCTTTCTCTCTCTGTATTCTCCCCTTTCTCCTTCATTCTGGTCTCTCTTCCAGTTCTGTTTTTCTACTGCTGCATAGCAAGCCTTCCTAGACTTACTGGTATAAAACAATGACAATTTTAATATGCTTATGGATTCTTTAGGTCAGAAGCGCAGGAGGGCTATAATAGGGATGGCTTGTCTTGTGTTTGATATCTTTAGGGGATCATCTGGAAAGATTCAAATGACTGGAAGTGTGAAGGGAAAATAAAATCTTGGGGCCACAAACACCACGACAAAGGAAAAATAGTTCAGCTTGGGAATTGAATTACTCAAACCTCCTCCCATTTTGTTCTTAAATAGATAGCTGCAAAGATAGAAGGCAACATACCTCCCCGGGCCTGGGGCGGGGGTGGGGTGGTGTCCCTCACAATTTGTTCACAAGAAAATTTCTTGTGGACCCCAAGATCTTTACTCTAAAACAGAATTCTGTTGAATTTCACCATGACAATGTAAATAAATCAACAGCTTGTTTCACAGGTACTGGACAAAGTCATCCCTCTGCTCATCTGAGCCAAATGCATATTTGACTCCTTCCTCTAGTCTGTGGATACTTTCAGTAAAAATGCAGATTCACTGAGTGACATGAATTCATAGTCAACTATTCCTCTATCCCCTCTTTTTCACATGTAAAATATGAATTCAGTGAAGCTGATCAAAGCTTTTATCTACCCTCTTCCACCCCATTTTCCCCTTTCCCTCACTGCCCACTTTTTTCTCTCTAAATATGGAAGACCCCAAACACTCTTTGGAAAAAGTACAGACCAAGGAACTTACTGTGGCTTGTGTCTCTTTTTCCTGGGAATGTCCTCAACCTTGGCAAAATAAACCTCTAAGTTGATTGAGACATGCCTCTGTCGTTTTTCCTTGGTTTTGTAGAAGCTAGAATGATCTGAAGATTTTGTCACTCACTCTATCTGAATATGATACAGAACTTGGTCATAGGTGGACATGAACACCTACAATGTGACTTCTCCATGTGGGTTGGGTTCACTCCTGATATTGAGACCTCAGAATGGTCAGACCTCTTAAATGATGGCTCAGAATTGCAAGATTGGACATTCCTTCAGTCATGATAGAAGCTCCTTATTTTATTACCTTGCTGCAGGAGTCACAGAACATCAGATCTGCCATAATGTATTGGATGAGGTAGCCATGCCCATCCAGCTTCATGGAGAGGGGATAAAGACTCCACTTCTCCATGAGAGGAGTATCAGAGAAATCACACCCATGTTTTATAACTGCTACACTTCCTTTCTTTAAAGGGATCTTGAAACTTCCTGTTTTTGTCTGCCTGTGGATATAACTGGCCTTCAAATACTTTCAGTGAGGTCTGTGTTGTATACCTGCAATGGAGAACTTTACCTCATTTATCTCTGTGAAGTGAAAGGTCTCATCCAAGTGAAAGGTTAGTAAACCTATTGATCTCAGAAGTACAGTAAAGTTTTATTTTGTTTCTTTTAAGCATTCTGGAACAATAAGAGTGAAACGGGGCAGCACTACAGAAGGGTGGCATTAATAAACGCTGCTGTGAACCTATCATATCTGTATCCTGGCTTCTCTGAAATAGTTTTGTTAATGGATCTCATGTCCCAAATCTGGGTTGGGAGGTGCATTTCCTTCAAGGAAGCTCATGCATGACAATGGAGCTCATGCAGTTGAGCCACTGTTCCTTTCTCTTCAATACTTATCAAGGAATAAATGGTAGGTTCATGAATTGTATTTCATAACGAAAAAAATCCAGTATATGAACTGAATCAAAGACAGGATTATTAAAGAACTTAGTTTATCTTCCTTTTTTCAACTGGGAATGACATGACTGGTGTATTTCAGAGGATAGCCACATGTGCTGTATCACTGAATAGAGACATAGCAGCAAAAGTCCCAACATCATTTAGATACCGTAGATTTCTCAGTTCAGTGATTTTGATGTTGATAGAGACAGACTTCCCTTAAAACTGAAATTATCTACATGCCTTTTCATCATGCTTGGTTGAGACAAATATTATTTTACATGAAACTATCAAGTCTCAATTTCTTGATTTTTATGGACTAATTTCACACATGTGGACTTTCAGAAGATTTAATATGGATCCTGTTAATGAACTACAACTGCTTATTGGTACTGTGTCTGCCTTATGGATTATTGGGGATGTTTACATCCACAAGGGGACGGTTTGTTTTCTGTAACATTTCAAACAACTCTACTAGGTACTTGGGTGACATGTCTGTCACTTCAAATTTATTAGTGTTGAAATTGTAGCACTTCACAATTGAAGTGTATTACACACTCGAAATACAGCAAACTACAGCATTTGAATTGAATCATACAATCAGATATTAGAGCCAGAAAAGACCTATTAGGTTATCATGTCCATCCATTGCCATTTGGCATTGTTATTTACAATACATTGTTGCATCTTGAGGTAAATGCCTCAAACTATAGGACTTCTACTACTGTGCCAAGATTATTTTCTTTTTATTGTATTTTCTAAAGGACTTGCTTATTGAAACAATTTTTTCTGATATTTATTTTTTGCTCAATTTCACTCCAACGTTGAAATACTCCAATTCTCAACCCTTAATCTTTTTTCCTCTTCTATCGCTTCTTGTAGTAGCACTGTTTGGAAGACTGAGGCATTTAAAGGTCATATTTTAAACTTCAAAATTGTGATTTTCCTTCTGCCCAAATTATGTAATAATTTTTTGGGTTGGTTTCCCCTACAAGTAGACATGAGCCAGTGATAAGGATTTTTTCAAAGATGATCCCAGGATATGCTGGGACGTGACTAAGAAAGAGAGATATAGAAGAAAAGAAAGACAATATAGAGTGAGTGATCAAATCAGTTGCTATTGTAGGCGAATATATCTTAATCCTACTGTAAATGTTGGTGATTCACATAGAACGTGTGTCTCAGAATTATTCCTCTAAGGGACAAGGAAGCCAGGGTTCTTACTCACCAACTCTTGTCAGTCATTGTTTGCAGGCTGTTCCCAGAAGGTCAGCAGCCTGTTCTCCACATGGCAGAATGCATTGTGACTCACAGAGAATGTCCTTAGACCACTGAGGTCTGAGCTTTTATGCAGTACAATGGTAAGGCCTGAGAGGATCTGGGCAGAACAGAGTCTACTAATGATTGTGTCTAATTATCAGTTGAACTCTGTATACTTTTATTTTGTTGTATAATGTTTGTAATTTATTTCCAACTGCCTGTTTTCTCTGGATCAAAGGTATTTTATTAAATAATACTAAAAGTACATGAAAGTTTTTTTTCTTTCTAGTGAAAGGCAATGTTTACTTCAGGAAGACATGTGATTATAATTCCAGCTATGCTTGTTCACAATTACAGAAATGCTCTATAGGTGTTTGTCTTTAAAACTATAGTCACTGAAAGGCTTTAGAAATACATTTTTAAACAGTAAAATGTAACTTTTGTAGAAAAAGCGTGTTAACATGAACATATATGTTTACTTGTCAATACTATGACTGAGTACATTTAACTAGTACACTAAGCATCACATTTTGTTTTTTTCATTCATAAAGCCAATCATTTAAATAACCAGGTTCCGTTTTGTTAAATTATTTCCAAAAGTCTTACATTTCATATGTTGATGAAAAAGGCCAAACTCTGTAAAGCATTTAAAGAGGTTTACTCTGAGGCAAATATGAATGACTATGGCCTGGATATAGTATCAAGAGTTCTTGGCCAGGCACGGTGGCTCATGCATGTAATCCCAGCATTTTGGGAGTCCAAGGTGGACAGATCATGAGGTCAGGAGATCGAGACCATCCGGGCTAACACAGTGAAACCCAGTCTCTACTAAGGATACAAAAACTGAGCCTGGCGTGGTGGTGGGTGCCTGTAGTCCCAGCTACTTGGGAGGCTGAGGCAGGATAATGGTGTGAACATGGGAGGTGGAGCTTGCAGTGAGCTGAGATTGCGCCACTGCACTCCAGCCTGAGAGACATGGCGAGACTCCATCTAAAAAAAAAAAAAGAGGTCTTGAGAACATGTGTCTGAGGTGGTTGGATTACAGCCTGGTTTTACACTTTAGGAAGATGGAAATTACAGGCAAAGACATAAATCAATACATGTAAGTTATACATTGGTTCAGAAAGGTGAGACATCTCAAAGGAGAGGTGGGGGGCTTATAGGTCATAGGTGGATTCAAAGATTTTCTGATTGGCAATTGGTTGAAAGAGTTAAACTTTGCCTAAAGAGTTGAAGTTAGTAAAAGGAAATGCTTGAGTTAAGGAAGGAAAATGGTGGAAGTCAAGGTTCTTGTTATGTAGATGAAGCCTCTAAGTTACAGGCTTCAGAGGAAATAGATGATAAATGTCCTTTATGGGGCCTTAGAAGACGTCAGGCTCTTAGTTAAATCTCTTCTGGATCCTGGTAAATACTTAGAAAGGTAAAGAGATTCTCTTCAGAATGCAAATTTCCCCCACACAAGATGGTTTTGCAGGGCCATTTCAAAATTTGTCAAAGAAACATATTTTGGGGTAAAATCCTTTGATTTCCTTAGGACCCACTATCTGTTTTGTGATGCTAAACCAGAGTTAAGTTGGAATTTGATGTATTATTGCTACAAAGAATCTGTGTTGTTAGTTTCATTATCTCTATTTTAATGTCAGTATTGGTCAGTTGTGCCTAAATTCCAATGGGCAGAGATATAACAGCACATGTTCAGCTTCTTTTCCTGCCATGGCCTGAACTAGTTGTTCAGGTTTCTTTGGGATCCCCTTGGCTAAGAAGTGGGGTTTGTTCAGTTGGTTGTGGGGATTAGAATTTTATTTTTGGCTTACATATATAAGGAATGATACTGAATTGTTATATTCATGCAATAACACACTTTTCACAAAATAAGGCCTAACCAACATAATTTAGTCTCTTTAAGTGTAATACTTAGAAACACAGTTTAAAGTTTACAACTGTGAAACTGCCTTTGCAAAAATTAGACCAGTAAAACAAGTATACCATAGGAAAATTATGACAGCAAAAGAGATCTGACCTGACTGATTTCATGTTACCTTTAACTGTCAACCTGTCTTTATTCATGCCTGGGTAAAAGCCAAGTGAACTTTGGCAGAAATTTAGTTTATAGTTTAATTTTGAATCAAAACTAGTAACAGTCCCTTCCTGAACAAACTCACTCCTTGCTTAGGGACACAAGCTGCCTTTGTAGAACTAACAAATTAGATTGAAGATTAGAAACTATGTCTCAGGACTTATCCAAGTCATCAGACTCTTACACTCTACGGTTGTTCCTATAGATAGCATCATTACTGTAAAATCCAAGGTTGGTTTTTGAGGTATTTTTAGACTGAATTCTAATGGACCAACTGGTGCCACCCAGACAGCTAAACTGGCTCATCTAGTTTTGCAATCCCACACAGGAAATGAAGACAGCAAGAAGACAGCTTTTATCCCCTAGGATTTCATCTCTGATCTACCCAATCAGAATTCCCTTTCCCTAGTCTCATGCTCAAAAAATTATCCTTAAAAAACCCTAATCTCCAAATTTTCAGAGAGAATGATTTGAGTAACAAAATTTAATCATACACTCAGCTGCCTCTGCATTTATTAAACTCTTTCTCAATTGCAATACCACTGTCTTAGTAAATTGGTTGTATCTGTGCAGTGGACAAGATAAAGCAGTCAGACAATTAAAACTTATTTTTTGCTGTTGTAGTCATGAACTGTAACAAAATTGAACATGTATATGCAATTATTTGTTGATTCAGCTGTAGTGCCATATTTTCAAAATATTTGACATTTTTGGATAAAACTTTTCAGAATGGACTATTTATTAGGATAAAATAGTTAAAGGTTTTAAATCTTTGATAACATTTGAACATTTCAACAAATACATAAACATAAGTCCAATTATATATTTGAGGATTCACTTTCATTTTTAAAAATTAATTGCATAAAGTTGAAAATTTCTGGAAAATCTGGATTGTAACATTTTTTAACCTCACCTCTTCAGTTTTACCTGGTCTATAAAATTTAATAAAGTATACAAAAATTGTCTCAGAGTGACCTAATAGAGGCCTAGGAAACAAGTAAAATATTATTTAAAGTAGCTAATATTGATAGTTAATGGCATATTTATTAAAGTTTATGAACTTTATTCTTACAAGAAATTCCTAATTTCCACTGAGAGCCTTTGTGATCTTATATTGAAGATAGTTACAACTACAGTAGACATATGATTTCCAATCTCAAATACATTATATCTCATAGTACATTATAAGCAGCAATGAACAAAGTGCAGAGGTTCTACTACAAATGGATAACACTCACAGAGAACTGAATATATTCGATAGACCAGTGGTTCTTAGAATCTCCAGAAATATCAGAAACTCAAGACATCATCCCCAGGATATCTGGTTCAGCATGCCTAAATTGCTTTCTGAAAATCTGTATTTTTTGCAAGTTTCCATATGAATCTGGTACTGTGTCCAGGGCCACAGTTTGAAAACCATTGGGATGGACAATGAAGAAGAAGGAGAAACACAGAAACTACGGGAAGTTTTACTCATTTATAAGTGCATGGAGGAAAGAAAATCCAATATAAATCACTAGGATGGGACAAATAATTGTAGGGAAGATCAAACTCTCCACAACAATTGATTCTGCAATCATCATTATATTTTACAAAGTAAAATAATAACTAAAGGAATAATTCTGACTTATCACAAATGATAAGTGCATAAAAATCATGAAATAGTTAATGTGTTTCAAAAATATAGCCATTCAATATAATTTGGCTAATAAGAAATAAGTATAAAATTAACTATCTGGGAAATATACCTATCTAAGTCGATTCATTGTCCAGGTGTTCAGTGTGGAAGGCTGAATAACGGCCACCCCAAAGATGCCCATGTTCTATTCCCTGGAGACTGTGAATATTATCATTTATGGGTAAAAAATATTTGCAGGCCGGGCGCGGTGGCTCAAGCCTGTAATCCTAGCACTTTGGGAGGCCGAGACGGGCGGATCACAAGGTCAGGAGATCGAGACCATCCTGGCTAACACGGTGAAACCCCGTCTCTACTAAAGAATACAAAAAACTAGCCGGGCGACGAGGCGGGCGCCTGTAGTCCCAGCTACTCGGGAGGCTGAGGCAGGAGAATGGCATAAACCTGGGAGGCGGAGCTTGCAGTGAGCTGAGATCCGGCCACCGCACTCCAGCCTGGGCGACAGAGCCAGACTCCATCTCAAAAAAAAAAAAAAAAAATATTTGCAGACATGATTACATTTAGAATCTTAAAATTGGGAGATCATCCTGGTGGACCTCCTAAGGGTGGACCTTAGGATAAGCATTCACTGCAATTCAAGTAAATCATCCATACCTTTATGCTAAAACACACATAAACATAGGCAAATACATAGATATGAATATGCCACCAACATGACAACTCACTACTGATTAGAGACTAAGTTTGTGTTGTTAAGCTCACTGAATTATTTCGGATTTTATAAGTCACAGTTTATTATATGCCTTCTATGTGCATTTATACTCATTTCTCTTGTAATCAAACAGACATTTTATCTGCATTAAAGAGAGTCATTTTTTATGGATTTAAAAGTCATTTATGTTATTATTCATAATTGGTAGAATGGTAAAAAAAATTACTGTGGGAAAGTTGAAGTTTGTAGGGAGGGGATGAAAAGTACCTTTTTATAAGAAGCAAACTAAAATGGTTTGAACCAGGAAGAAATGTATCATTTTTCAAAGAAAATTAATCTGGTAATAAGACTACAGGGTTTTAAAATTCAGTGTCAAAACTATGTCACCAAGTGACCACATTATTTAACTCTTTCCTCTCTGCTATTCCCAGTTGGCTTTGATCTCAAGTTTGATCCTATGACTACAAGGTGATTGTCATAGTTATAGATGTCACTATTTCACATGGACCTATAATAATCAGGAAAAGGCAGTTTCTCATGTCTTACTCTGTTTTGCTTTTTAATTGAGAGGAAAACCTTTCCCATGTTTCCTAGAAGACACAAATTTGTTTTTAAACTTAAAAGTATATCAGTAATTTTATATAATGCTGAATATTTGATAGATCTTTACCATGTACACTGCATAAACACATTTTGTCTGTGAGTTTACATTTGATCATAAGGCAGCAATAGTCTACTGGGAGTAACTAGCAGTGCAGGGGAGGAGAAGATGGTAGAAAAGAAGAACGAGGCAATAACCCTAGTAATACAGAGGGAAGAGAGAAAAAATTGTACTGCCTTGTGAAAAGTTTTATCTGTTCTGGCCTTCAAATTGCATTCTATGCCTAAAATTTTCCTTTTATTTTAATTTGCTAAAATTTAAATTGGCTATTATCCAATAAAGCACTTTAGAATCCCATTTCCCACAAAAGATAATCCTATTCCAAAAAAAAAATTACGAATTAATTTCTAATAAGTCTTTGCCTAAATAGTCTCTTCAGCCTTCCTTTTTGCAAATCATCTACTAAATGCATTCAAACTTTGGTTTATAATGAAAAATAAAATTTTAAAAACTTGCTTATTTGGTTTGAGCTTTCTGTTTGGTGTCTGGCACAGAGACTACTACAATAGTTTTCTACTTGCTTTTATTATTTCCATTATTACAATACCCAGTTAACGCTGCATATATATACTTAATTTATCTTTGTAAAAGACCATTATTTTGGGGCTGCTGCTACTCAGATGGCTCCTGACTCATAGTCTTTCTGCTGAAATCTGGTTCTTCTTCAGTATCATCTATCTCAAGAAATGGAACCCAAGTGTAATATCTTGTCAGAAATCTGAGTCCTTTTCAAGCCGCTCCATAAAACTTACCCAGTGCCCCTCCATGCCCAAGTCCTGATAACTTTCTTTATCTTCCAAGTATCTCTTCAATGTCACTTCACTTCGAATTCACTGTTCCTATGCTAATCCATCCTATGCTTCAGATTCTGTGACGCCAGCTGACTGTTCCACCTCATCTACTCTTACTCTTAATTCTGCTCTTTTCATACAGCCAGAAGAATGTTTTCAAAAGTGCACATTTAATCATACGCTCTTTTCTTCGTCACTCCTCATTCTCCATATATTTGTCCATTCTCTTGCTGCTATGAAAAAATACCCAAGACTGGGTAATTTATAAAGAAAAGATGTTTAATTGAATCAGAGTTCTGCATGGCTAGGGAGGCTTCAGGAAACTTACAATCATGGCAGAAGGCACAACTTCACAGGGTGGCAGGAGAGAGAATGAGTGCAAGAAGGGGAAATGCCAGATGCTTATAAAACCATCAGATGTCATATCATGAGACTCACTCATTATCAGAAGAACAGCATAGGATAAACTGCCCCCATGAGTCAATTACCTCTACCTGGTCCCACCCTTAACATGTGGGAATTATTATGATTCAAGGTTATATTTGGATGCGGACACAGAGCCAAAACATATCACTCCATTTGCTTCCCCCATTGCTTAAAACTCTTCAAATGTTTCTTATAATTCTTGGGATAAACACCAAATTCCTGAACTTGACTACCAGGCACTAGCTGTAAGGCCGATATCAGTTTTTTTCCAAACTCAACTTGATTCATTTCTCACTCTCATCCATCTTCTTAAACCACATTGGCCTTATTTTGGGACCTTAGTCCCTAAACAGAGCAAGTCTCCTTAGTTCTTTTAGATAAGTGTTGGTTATCCTTCATATATCAGGTCAAAGTGTTAATTCTTTCAGGATGCTTTTTTTAAGCCTTCTTATATAAGTCAAATTTCTGTTATGTGCTCTCACATTACTATGTACCTCTCTTCTTCATTTGTCATAGTCACAATTTTAAGTTTAAAATTTATTTATGAGATTTCTTTATCCAGATTGTAAGTTTCATGGAGTAATTACACCTCCTTTTGTAGTCCATATTAGATACACATTTTGAAATGAATGAGAATTACATCTTTGTTCTAGATTGAATAAATGTTAATCATGTTTACCAACCTTTTAGGGTCACCCACAATTTACTGCTCTTACCTTTCTAATCCCAATTCTCATAATGTATAAAGTAATATTTGAGAGAGACAGGAAGCTCAGCAGAGGAGTTTTTGTTTGCCCCTGAAGTGTCAAAGCACAGCTCTTCCAGGCTGAAGAGAATGCATGAATATAAGCATATAAAAAGACAAGATTGGAAAACTTATAATTCTGAGATTGCTCTGTGTTCTTCAACTAGAGATGCTCTCTCTCATTGAATCTTCATCTGCAATTATGAAATGTGAGACTTAGTTGTCCAGGGCAGACTTTTGTAGAATTTGGATTCTATGAGTTCTCTGACATTATGTGCAAAGTGTGTGTGTGTGTGTGTGTGTGTGTGTGTGTGTGTGTGTACATGTTTCTTTGTGGAGAGAAGATACATCATTTTCCTCAAGATTTTCATGAAAATTCATATTGAAATGAAAGGAGGGCCAGGGGTGTGTACCAGCCTGGAGACAGTATGGTCCAGTACAGCTAAGCTCCACTCAGGGGTTGAGATTAGGGGCTGCACTAGTGTCAGTCTATCACTAAACAATGTTTGACCTTAGGCAAGTTACCTAATCTCTTCATGTCTCAGTTTTCTCAACCATGAAATGGGGGAAATAATACCCTACACCTGCCTTTTTCAGCTCATAGGGCTATGATGAGGATCAAATAAGAAGTTGTAAGGAAATCCATGGCATTAAAGTGTTCTACAAATACGTGGCTTATGGGGATCATTCTCTTCTATTCTCCCCTATATCCCCCTCGCCCTCCTTGCTCCCCACTCCCATAAACTTTCTGTGAGAGAATCCAGCCCTCACAGTGAATTATCCCATATAACACTACATAATACTGCCTCTGTGCTAGTCAACATTTTAACTGTGTCCCCACCCAAACCTCATCTTGAAATGTAGCTCCCATAATTCCCACGAGTTGTGGGAGAGACCTGGTGGGAGATAATTAAATCATGGGGATGGTTTCCTCTGTACGGTTCTCTTAGTGGTGGATAAGTCTCATGAGATCTGATGGTTTTATAAGGAGAAACCCCTTACCCTTGGCTCTCATTTTCTCTTGACACCCACCACGTAAAATGTGCCTCTTGCTTTCTGCCACGTTCATAAGGCCTTACCAGGTACGTGGAACTAAGTCCATTAAACCTCTTTTTCTTTATAAATTACCCAGTCTTGGGTATGTTTTCATCAGCAGCATGAAAATGGACTAATATAGGCCTTAACTGCCTATATGATGACTCATTGCCTAGATCTATGACCTGTGCAGTGTTCTTCATCTTGTTGTATTCTGAGTTTTGAAAATCAGGAATCTAGATGTTATATAAATTGAATTATCTGTTGAAAAGGATATTCTATAAAATAAGATGATTTTGTCCTAAAAATTTAAAGATATATATTACCAGATTGGTAAAACCTCATTCTCAAATTTATCTACTAAAGCGAATAGCAGTATCATTCTTTAGATTCTAATTTATTAGGAGTTTTTCCCATATTTCTTTAATTATACTTTAAGTTCTGAGATACATGTGCAGAACATGCCGGTTTGTTACATAGGTATACACATGCCATGGTCATCTACTGCACCCATCAACCCATCATTTACATTAGGTATTTCTCCTAATATTATCTCTCCCCTAGTCCCCCCACCCCCACCCCAGGCCTCTGTGTGTGATGTTCCCTTCCTTGTGTCCATGTATTCTCATTGTTCAACTCCCACATAAGAGTGAAAACATGCAGTGTTTGGTTTTCTGTTCCTGTGTTAGTTTGCTGAGAATTATGGTTTCCAGCTTCATCCATAATTTAAGTTTGGTCAAAAAATATTCCACAAAGTTTTAAAGCGTGAACTTTATTGATGTTTTTAGTTTTCAGTGTTTTGTAAGTATGGAAGTGAGGCTAACCAGCAATTTCTGTTCCCTTGACTTTATCTGTTTTACCAGTGCTAAAAAGTGGAAGCTGGCAGACCTAGAAATGTTCAAAACTTAATTTTGACTTGTGAAAACCAAAGCACCATCAAACCACATTTTGGAGAAAGAGGCTTTCTCAGAGGAGAGGAAGTTCCTCTCAGAGGAGAGTTTCTTCAACAGAAGGAATTTAGAAACCTGAATCCTGGGGCCAAACCCATCACTGAGACTCCCTGGGCTGGCAGTGTTCTGTACGATTCACATTCAGTATGTCCACTTCCCGACAACACCAGGACTTTCTCATTTTCCCCACTTTTAAAATCATTTTCACCCCTCTTTGAAAATCTAATTTAAGATAGAAATGGAAAAATGCCTACACAGAGTTCTTTCTGAATTTTCTGTCCATCTAGAAAGAGAAATTTTTCTTAGCATGTGAAAGGGAGAAACAATCTACATACTTTAATTTCATGGTATTACTTTCACCCCTAGATTGTGAACCCTTGAACTTCTTATTATGTCATCAAATTGAACTTCTGAACTTTTTCTGAGAGCCTATAAACCTGAAAGTGAAAGCTGCATGAAATTATTTTCCGAGGCCTCCCTCAGCGTCTGCATAGTAGTAGCGGGCGATTGCTTACAGAACAACAGTGCAATGGCATGACAATATCATGTAAAACGAACAGTTCTAAAAGTGTTTCCCGGGGTTTTCAGTAAGACACTTATTATTATCAGTTTTTTTTTTTTTTTTTTTTTTTTTTTTTTTTGGTTAGCCTCATTTTTCTGTCTTTAAAAGTTAGGATAATATAATCTATCCTTTTGTAATTCTGCAGAACACATTTGGGAATTGCACTAATAGATTCAGAATGAAATCCGTAAAGGGCTTTGTGCTCCTCAGAGATCTCCATGTAAATGCAATTATCTCATGGTTTTGCTACAGGCACCCCACCATGTGTCTAGTGTCACCAATCTTATTGCATGCTATGGAGACTTGTATGGCATTTATAATGGCCTGTTGGAGTGAGTGTGCATTTGACATCCTTCAAATTCTTGCTTAAGTCCTGGCTCACAGAGACTCAGAGGGTCATGAACAGTTTTATTCACACTTCTTTATATTTCCAGCTTCACAGTAAAGTGCTTCTTGCCCTGGGGTTGACCTTTAACTTCAAAGCTAAAATCATTATGTAACTCAAAACAGCTAAACTGATATTGCAATGAATAGAAATAAAACAGTCTTCAATTACCCTGGGAAGATTTAGAAACAACCTTACATAAAATACACACAGACACACACACACACACACACACACACACAAATATGAAATAAGTTACACATATACTAGTGACTATACAAAGAAAGGATTGTCAAGAAGCAAGAGTGTAGAGCATACAGACAAGATACATTGTTTTCTGTATTGGAGCTTAATAACCAGTAAGTAACATTCTAAATAAAGGGAAACTAAAATAAGACTGTCAATATGCCTAGATGGTAAACTCATGAACAGATGTTAATGTACTTCTTTGTGTCCCTATAGTATGGATGGGAGATCTAGGCATAATTATTTCCATGGATTTCTTGCATTAAATGTAATATTGAATGACAATTTATGCATCAGATTGTAACAATTTGTAACCAGTTTGTAACAAACTGTAACCAAATTGTAACTAGTCATACTGAGTCAGATAACTATTGAATTGGAAAGGGCAAAATAATCAGGTTGCTTAAAATTTACTAGTGACAATATAAATGTTTCACAATTGGCTAGTCTAATTGGCCTTAAATTTAGCCACTATATTTACTAAACAACAAATGGTTACTGAGTGTTGACTGTTTGCACGTATTCTTCTAGGGTGAGATATAGAGTAGTTTCATAGAAGACCAAAGTTCCTGTCACCACAGGTTTTGCTTTTTTTTTTTCTATTCGTGCTAATATAAATGCATTCAAAGTTATAAGTACTAAAAGATATATCACACAGAAATATTACTTGTACTGAATTATGAATATTATTTTTAATTTTACATCATAAAATGGAATCCAGGCTATTTCTCTATGATTTAATATCATCATGATGCAAATATAAGAATATAACCCATCCTACTCAACTTTAGTATGGTGAGTATGGCAACATCAAAATAATTTACAGCAGCATCACTTCTTATGTACTCACCAGAAATAGATCAGAATACTCAGGAGAAGTAGTAGAGTGACTTAGTAGCATATTGTGGTGGCTTTCGTTAAACAGTGCTTGGTCAACTCAAGGTCAACAGGTAGTATTTCTTAGTGATTTTTACTTTCTTCATCTTGTGAAAATGTGTCAATGCCTGCATTTGTATCCTGAAACTTCCTAAAATAAACAGAAATGAAGATAAGTATACTATCTGATGCTAGTCTTCTCTGAGTCTTTCTCTGCCAAATTTAAAATGATCCACTTACTTAGTTTACTGATTTGAATTTTGAGACTATCAGGCCAGTTGAGAGGACAGAGAATTACAATACACAGAAAGCTCATGTCTGCCCCCAAATATCAACTGTCACATTAACTGTGCATGTTGCTGCTTCTCTACCACTCAGTACTAGCTAGAAATTATCTCATTATTTCATTGGGTTAAACGTTACAGATAATTATTTGTAATATTTATATTGTATATAAAATATGTATGTGTGTGTGTATATATATATGCACACACATATGCACACATATTCTCCCCTAGGAGGAAAAAAGAAGAAATGCACAAATATTATTTGGGAGGTCAGAAAGAACAGATCTTGGTCAGGACTAAAGAATTTAAAGGCCTGTAGGAACCAGACAGGTACTATCAATGGGAGAGGTGGGATGGGAGTAATGAGATAAAGGGAATGGCACTCAGCTGTAGTGTCAAGGGCACTACAGAGAAGGGAAGACGTGCTGAGCCTGCATCTCAACTCACACAGACAGCTTCCGATGTCTGTTGCCATGTGGGAAAGGTAGCCTAGTGCTGAAAGAATTTTAGAGTTTTCAAAAGCACCCAGAATTTATGAGGTGTGCATCCCGAATTTACTTGTTAAGCCAAACACAGTACATCTGTGACTAAATGCAGGGCTACCATACACCAGCTTCTAGTCTAAAAGATCGTTACTCCAAAGAGTTTTCCCTCTGGCCTCTCCTTTATCAAGTTAAGAGCTAGGAAAGGATTCCATTTGAAATCACTTGGGGTGATGAGCCTGGGAACTGGTACACCTCAGAGAATAGGGATAGACAGCAGATATAGCAGGGAGTTGGGAGATGGGGAATAACAAAAGCACTACTCTAAAGGAGAAGAGTCAATTTAACAAGGATTTAGGGACCTATGGGAGAGCAAGGGGTACCAAGTCCAGGAGGTCAGGTTCTGGCTGAAGAGTGCTCTGGAAAGGATCCAGAGAGAAAGAGAAAGAAGATGGTGCTGTGGGAAATGCAAGAAACAATCTTTTCTACTTCACAGTTTTGCTTAGGGCTGTCACTGAGCCTGTTAGTGTGAACGGAAGAACAGAAGTTAGATCTCCAAAGAGAATCCCTTTGGCCTAAAAACACAGAAGGATTACAGTAATGGTATCCAATAATCCTACTTATGGCCACACTGAATTCCCCTAAAGATTGCAGATAATGTTTAAAGTTATTTTCTTTTAATTCTAGGTTTTTCCTTTTTAAATAATAATTTAATGATACAGTTTCTAGGCCTAGGAATAATAAGACTTTAGTCATCATTAGACAAAATCATGCTGAATATAAACACTGTCTATTTTCCTTCATGTTTTTGTATGTGTATGCAGCATTTGTCAGCATGGCAGCCACGGCTGAGGATAAAGTGCATTTTTCTGCTTGGGTGGTTAGCCCTTTCATTTTTACAAGTGACACAATAAAAATCTGCTGAAGAGTGAACATGCTGCTTTCACTGTGTCATCTCAGCCCTGCGGGTCATTTTATTATAAAAATGTAAAAATCCAGTCAATTTTATTTAATCAGCTGAAAAGGAAAAGTGTTTCCAGGTCATTAATCAAGTGCTCCTTCTCTGTGGGACTTGTCTCTTCAGAAACTGCCATATGAATCATTAATAAAGCTGGAAAGATTTTTTCTTTCTTTTGCCAGTAGGTTTTTGAGAAACCTAGATGTTATTAATATAACAGAAGTAAAGTAATTTTAGGTCAACAAAGCCTTCTGTAGCCATTGCCTATAGAACTGTACCTATGATATTAAAAGCAGCAAATTCTTTACTTTCTAAACATTTAATTGTCAGAAATGTTGGGAAATGTTCAGCCGTTTAGATTGTATATGATTATATATTCAATAATTACATGTTTTCTTTAATGTTACCTAACCTTATATTTACAGTAAACTTTTATTATGTGAATTGATCAAAACATAATGAGACAGTAGGAAGAGATAATTACTACTGTGTCTATAATAATAATAATGATAGTAGTTAAACACAGCAAACTGCATTCACGTAATGTCAAGCTTGTGCTTAAACCCACAAAGCAAGCAGTGAAATAGATGCTTGAAATTCCCTCTTGAAAGAATTTTGCCACTTATGTTGATATTAGTTGATAGGCTTTATTTTTAAAAGGTAGTATTGACTTAAGAACCTTATAGTATTTGACCAATAGTTCCCACTGGCATCATAGGTCAACTTCTGATTAAAGCTATTCGGTTTAGGAATCATACTTACAAGGAAACTAAGTCAATAGATATGAGAGAAGGAAAAGGGAAGCCATATTCTGAAAGACTATGCATCACTGTTCCACAACCCTATAGGGAGTCGGGAATAGTGGACATCAGAAAATAGGCAATTGTACCAAACAATTCCATACTCTTTCAGTTTGTAAATTACTTTTGTGGATTTAAAATCACAAGGACCACATTTCCACCTTTTTTTTTTTTTTTCTCATTATCAATGCAATGCAAACATGCTAGAATTGGGTTATACTTACTTTATATCAGTTTATAATACTAACTTTTGAGAGTTAAATTCATTTATTTTTGCTTAAACTCCCAGAGATATCTCCCAAAAAGCTGTGAAGATGACTCATTTATTCCACATCTAATATCTTCATTCAATATTTAATAAATGTACTCTTTACCCATATATAATCATATATCAAACATATATGAGGCTTGGTGTGATGGCTCACACCTTTAATCCCAGCACTTTGGGAGGCCTACGCCAGGAGTTCAAGATCAACCTGGTCAACATAGTGAGACCGTCTCTACAAAAAATTAAAACATTAGCCAGATATGGTTGCATATGCCTGTAGTCCCAGCTACTCAGGAGGCTGAAGCAGGAGGATTGCTTCAGCTCAGGAGTTGGATGTTCAAGGCTGTGATGATCTAAGTAGGTGCCACTGCACTCCAGTCTCATAAAAGAACAAAAAACATATATGAATACCTGTATTTTACTCTCTTATAATCAGGTTGGATGGCTGTTTATAAGACGTATGAACTCCTTCAAAATCATTACAACACATATATGTATACTTAAAACATATACATACACGCACACCTCCCTACATTTAAATATCCTTTAAACTATCAAAGAAACTCTTGGCAATATAACAACACAAGCACATTAAGAAAAAAACATACTGAAAGTTGGGTCTCTTTTTCTGTAAAATTTTGTTATTGAATCTGAAAAGCAAAAATAATTTGTTTATTAAATATTTTTAGAAAATTGCACAACCTATTTGAAGGTCACCAAAACCAAATCATAACAGTCTTCCTCAAATAAAATATAAAATAATGATTTAAAATGGAGATTTAAAAAGTCATACTTAGAGTAGATTTATTAACATTTTCGGCCTAGCCTGGTGGCTCAGGCCTGTAATCCCAGCACTTTGAGAGGCCGAGGTGGGCAGATCACGAGTTCAGGAGATCGAGATCATCCTGGCTAACACGGTTAAACCCCGTCTCTATTAAAAATACAAAAAAAATTAGCCAGGCGTGGTGGCGGACGCCTGTAGTCCCAGCTCCTCGGGAGGCTGAGGCAGGAGAATGGCGTGAACCCGGGAGGCGGAACTTGCAGACTTGCAGTGAGCGGAGATCGTGCCACCGCACTCCAGCCTGGGCAACAGAGCAAGACTCCATTTCAAAAAAAAAAAAAAAAAAAAAAAAAAATGAACCTTTTCATGGATGGCACACGTCTGAATACAACCCAACAAAGGGGGTTAAACAAACTCTAAAAACATCTAGTCTTGTCCTCACTTCTCTACCGAACTGACCAGGGCCACTGAGGAAGCACAATTTCAATTTAGTTGAATGACTCAAGACCTTTTTTCCCATCAATTAAACTTGAACCACCACAGTTTATTAATGTCTAGTTTATGAGCTAGATATGGTGGTTTTATTGTTTATTTTATTTTATTATCTAGGCCTTCTACTACTATATAACATTATAAATATATTCTGAAATTAAAATGAGTAAATGAAAGAATAAATAAATTATTAGAGGAATTAATGAATGAGTGGATGGATAGATAGATGGTTTGGATGGAGATGAAGTTTTAATTCAGGGACAGTCTCTAGACAGGCTGTCAGATTTACTACAGATCAAAAGGTAAAGTTTAAAATTCTTTAACTGTGCCATCTCTTTATCGATGCCTGCCTCAGTTTATCTTCTAAATTCCTTGTTTTTCCTCTGTGTTGGCTGCTCACTCCTCCAAAAAAAATACTGAGTCCTTATCAATTGGCAGGTATTAAAAAAATCTTAATAGAATATTGAGAGACTGGTGTGTTTGAAGGGAAACTGAGAGATGATGTGCTTCTTTATTTGAAATAAGGCCTGCATGGTTAGAAGGATCCTGTTAAGTGAGTATTTGGAGGAAAAGCATTCCACACAGAGGCAGTATCAAATGTAACAATGAGAAGTTTAAACATATCTGTCATCTGAGAAAAAGAAAGAAGGACAATGTTGCCATATCATAGTGAAAAGCAGTGAGAGTGGTGGGTAATATATTTGAAGAGGTAGGCAAGGGCTGGATCACAAAAAGCTTTATAGACTATGGCAAGGATTTTAAATTTTATGTTAAATGCCTTGGGAACACATTGGAGGATTACAAGCATAGAGTGATGTGATATGTCTATGTATTAAAAGAATCACTATAGTCTCTGGGAATAGAATAGCTGCTGTAAGAGTTAAAGTGGTCACAGTGAGACCAACCACTTAAAAGACTCTTGAAGTAATTTTTCCATGAGATAATAAGCTTTTTACTATAGTTTCAAGAGTGAAGTAGAAGAGAAGTTGTTGGATTTTGAATATATTTTGGAGATAGAGATATAAACGTCATTGAAGGATGTTGAGTTTGAAGAAGAGGAAGGTTAACGATATGACATCCATTAGTTAATAGAACATAACAAGCCTCTTCTGCATGAAATAGTGAATAACAGTAACTACCCTGTTTCTCAAAACACATTGGTATATAATAAACTGTAGAAGCATTTGATCTTTGATTAATTATATCCTTTGCACAAGGTATGGTGCTAGATCCTGGGAACACTTGAATTCTGCCTTTATGTATTTTAGTTTAGACATACTAACAAAAAATCATATAAAACATGTTGCATTTGATTTGTGTCATATCTGCATTTAGCAGGAGTACTGAAACCAATCTTGAAGAAAGAGGTTTGTGGTCAGTCAGGCAATCCTTACTGAATGAGGTTGTAGTTGAACAGAGTCTTAAAGGACCAATAGGAGTTAACAAGAAGACCTGGTGTGGGAGTGGGAGAAGGCAACCCCATTTCAGACATAGGAAGTAGCACATTCCAAGGTTCAAATTATGAAAAGCATGGCTATATGGCTATACCAGAAGGTTTAAGTGATGATAAAATAAAACAGTATACGAGAAGGCACTTGGTATACACAGTGGTACAGAAGTAAAGACTCAGCCATTGTTATCCCCTTTTCAATTACCTGACCCCCTCAGTGACTCAGTCAGGGTTAGAGAGAACACAAACTCCATGAGGCCAAGGATCTGTATTCCTCCGTGTATCTCAAATACCTAAAACACTGTTTAGCATATATTATTAAGTACATGATACACAATTTTTTGAATGAATGAAGAAAAAATAAATAAATATAATTGATGTAGGGAAGTAAGAGGGATATATCTAGACCCATAAGCAGGGACCAGATCACAAATGATAATGAGCACCATGGCAATGGGTTTGGATTTAATTCTGAAAATACATTAATGTTGAACACTTTTAAAGTCTGAACATTTTCAAAAAATCATCTTGGCAGTTCTGTATGGAATCAAGGAAGGTTTGGTAACCACAGTACATCGGGATTGTAAATACAACCTATTATATAAGATGAACTTAGGTTTCCTTAAAAATCATGCAGTCCCCTAGCAATGCAGATAAAAGTAATGGAAAAAAAAACAAAACAAACAAACAAAAAAAAAACTAGAATCTAGGCAGATATTGCATTTCTTTGTATACACTCTGCCTCTCTTTCCTTTTGGTGTCACAGACTTTTTTTTTCTTTTTCTTTTTAAACATCTGGGCTAATGGGATAGTGATTATGTTTATAAATATATTTCTACTTGCTAGCAAATTTGACATTATGATAAATATAAATCATTTAAGGAAGCTTTCACTAAATATTTTCACAGTTGCTTATCTATTTGCAACTAATAAATGACTCAATAAAAAATTCCAATTGCAAAACTGAACTAATTACCCATAACAAGAGGTTGCATGTATTATTAGTCATTTATTGAGCTACTTTGTCTTGGTTACCAATAAAATATACTTTCTGTCATTTTTATTTTTTTCTATCTATTTATGTAATGTACTTTTACTTACATTTAATTTTTATAATCATATAGAATATATATCATCATAGACAAACATTTGAGCTCTTTTCCCCAATCTTATATACATCTTTCTAGAATACACAAATCCACAATTTACTATGACATTTGAACAATGCCAGCTGATGAGTATATGTATTATTTGCATTAATTTTATACTAGTTCTTACATAAATAGTATTCTCATCACTGGATTCAGTATGGTTTAAAAAGCCTTGAACCATGATTTCAATACCTGTGTAAATTTGAGGACTTTTTCTTCATTTTTCAAATGGAGAAACTAGAACTCTACCAGCTCTAGTTTGTTTGTTTGAAAAGTGGGTTGAGACCTGACACCTACATTTTTTATGAAATTGGGTATTATGTGACATAATACATAAGCAAGCAACTTGTAAGCTCAAAATTATTCTTCAATGATCTGAAATTATCAACATATTAGTCTCTGAATCAATCATTACAAATAATACATCTGATGACCTGAATAAAGCAACTTTTGGTAAGTTTGTTTCTCGGTGCTTAATGATAATAGATTAAATTCTGGGTCCTCTGGGGGGAAAAATGTCAGAAATGCTTTATCTACTTTAACCACTATGTAAGTCTGTAGAGAATAATTCATAATGCTGACATTCTTATTTATTCTTACCAGATTCATCACGTAAATATCTGTTAGTTAATAGTACTAAGATACCAGTGTGTAAAGACTACTTTAAGTTGTGTAATCATTGTTTCATTTGTTAGAAACAACATTATTTAACATTATGAGCTACTAGTCTCCCTTTCTACAGATGAACTGCTTGGAGAGAATATTAATTGCTTAATTCCTTCTATGGTAAAGGAAGAATTTGAACCCTGTTATTTTCATTCCCAAATCTGTATTCTTTCCATTAGTCATCTTAATCCATGAGTTGAAAAACAAATGTTTTAACTCCTGGATTTTCTAGTAATGGTCTGAAACTGTGAAGATGTGGCAGAAAGTTATTTATCCTTTGATATTTATTCTCCTGTTTTTTTTTTTTTTTTTTTTTTTTTTTTTTTTTTTTTTTTTTTTTTTTAAACTAAACTCCTGGCTCTAGGCTGGGTATGTGGCCTCCTGGAATGAAGATTACAATTGCAAGATTTCCTTACCATTAGGTGTGGCTAAATTCTGGCCAATGGGATATGAATCCTGCAGCATTAAAAGTTGGGGACAGGAGGATGCATTCCTTTTTCTTCTCTTTTTGTTTCCCGATGGCTGGATGTGGACTTTACCAGGATACCAGTAGCCACCTTAGACCATAAAACTCAAGCTATAATTTGAAGATGGTAGAACAGCAATGGAGGATTCTGGGCCCATAATAACAATGAAGCTGTCTCATTTATTCTGAGTTGTTAACTTCTGTACAGTGAGAAGAAAAGCTTCTCTCTTATCGAAAATATAAGCAAAGAGAAAAAACCCTTTAAGTTTATGTTAAACTATAATTTATTGCTTCTTCATGTCCTTCTAGAAAAGATTAACAGACTTGCTTTTTAAAATAATCATATTTCCAAGAAGACATTCAATATATATATTTAATATGACAGCTATTTCCATTTGAGGTTAAATATTATGAATGAGTAATTCTACATACAAATATATATTAATATTAAGATTGTTTCAAGAACAGCTGAATTGTACCTAAACCAAAAGAAGAGTTCAATTTTAAAAGAACTTCCTTAATACCTGAATTTAACATAGAGCAATTGGCATTGATGATAAAATAGCCAAACTCTATTATCAAAAAGACAAAGTATTATGCATGCTGGTGAGGATGTGGAGAAAAAAAAAAAACCCTTGTATACTGTTGAAGGGAGTGCAAATTAGTACAGTCACTATAAAAAAACAGTATGCAAGTTTCTCAAATAACTAAAAATAGAACTACCATATGATTTAGCAATTCTACTTTTGGTTATATATCCAAAAAAAAAAAAAAAATGAAATCAGTTTGTTGGAGAGATGTCTACATTCCTATGTTCAGTACACGATTATTTGTAATAGCCTAAATAAGGTATCAACCTAAGTGTCTATCAGTGGATGAATGGATAAAGAGAATATGGTATATATTCTCAATGAATTTCTATTCAGCCTTAAAAAAGAAGGAAATTATGTCATTTGTGACAACACAGATGAACTTGGAGGACATTATGCTAAGTGAAGTAAGCCAGGTGCAGAAAGACAAATACTGTATGATCTAACTTACATGTGAAATCTAAACATGTCAAACTCATAGACACAGAGAGAGTAGACTGATGGTTACTAATGGCTAAGGATGGAGAGTAGGGGGAGGGTATTAGAAATGTTGGTCAAAGAGTACAAAATTTTAGTTAGATAGGTTCAAGAGGTCTATTTTACAGCATGATGATTGCAGCTAATAATATACTCTTGAAAATTCCTCAGAGTAGATTTTAAGTGTTCTCATCACACAAAAAAATAGTGAGGTAATGTGTGTGTTAATTACCTTGACTGAGCCATTTCTCAGTGTGTACATATTTCAAAACACTGTGAGGTACACTATAAACACATACAATTTTATTTGTTAATTAAAAAATTAGAATATATAAAATAGTCAAATGTTTTGCTTTTGCTTTTCAAGGGTATGGCTGTATTGCTTAGTCATGATGTTAATTTAAAAAATCTGTTTTTGCCAATTAAATTGCCTTCTAACATAAAAAAAGTACATTTTTTGTTCTACTCCATTTAACTTTAGACCATTATACTTACACATTTCTTGGGAATTACAGCTAGAAACTCTGAAGGTCTTACCATGATCTATTCTATGAGGCACACTTTCTACTTGGAACCATATAGAGCAAGGCCCTAGAAATTCATTCAAGCAAGTAATTAAAAAGATAGTAGAATTAATAAATATAATTAGGTTTCCTGGAAAACTCTCTGCTTGTCATAAGCTATCTTGGGCATTATTCTAGCCTTTCTTTTGCATTAGTACATGGCTAATGCATATGAGATTTGTATCTCAAATAGATTCTGGAGTTTGAATAGAAATTTAGAGAGCATGAAATAAGAAAGTATCCACCTTTATAGAGTTAATATTACTGCACAAATTCTTACAGTTTGTCAGGCAGGAATACAAAGATAAGCAATAAGAAGAGCAGAAAAACTCTCTTTTAAAAATTTATGTTATAAATGTAAATAAGAAAATAGTTTGAATCTTTGGGACAGGCTATGATGTGAGGGTTTGATCTGCCAAAAGAAGTATCGTTATAACTGAGAAGACTTGTGGTGGCTAATTAAAGAAAATAAGGACATGTGTCACTATGGTAATTAAGTACTGAATATGAAAAGCAAGATGAAGTTGGGAAGTGAGCCTGTTTCCAGATCTGACTGTGGAACCGAGGACAGCCCGATCAGCAGCAACAGGGAGTATAGTAGCATGTCGGACAATAACTCACTGCTGACTTCAGCTGTGTATAATCTACAAATATGACAGACTTCTGTCTTGATAAATCTCTATGGCAAAACAAACATATATATATATGTCTGCATAATGATAAAATTACTTTCATTATAAAAGCAATCTAATCTAGACAGATAGTAGGTATTTCACTAATTTCCTTAGAAGTAAAATGATCATTTACAGTGTTTCAAATTGTTGAGAAAAACTGTATATTCTTTTCCTTCACTGAGATTTTTCATCCCTTAACTCTTATTAACCACTGACCCTATGACTCCCTTCTTTCTTCTTCTTTTTTTTTTTATTATAATTTAAGTTCTAGGGTACATGTGCACAACATGCAGGATTGCTACATATGTATACATGTGCCATGTTGGTGTGCTTCACCCATTAACTCGTCATTTACTTTAGGTATAGCTCCTAATGCTATCCCTCCCCCGTTCCCCCATCCCATGACAGGCCCCAGTGAGTGGTGTTCCCCTTCTTCTGTCCGAGTGTTCTCATTGTTCAATTCCCACCTATGAGTGAGAACATGCAATATTTGGTTTTCTGTTCTTGCGATAGTTTGCCGAGAATGATGGTTTCCAGCTTCATCCATGTCCCTACAAAGGACATGAACTCATCCTTTTGTATGGCTGCATAGTATTGCATGGTGTATATGTGCCACATCTTCTTAATCCAGTCTGTCACTGATGGACATTTGGATTGGTTCCAAGTCTTTGCTATTGTGAACAGTGCCGCAATAAACATACGTGTGCATGTGTCTTTATAGCAGCATGACTTACAATTCTTTGGGTATATACCCAGTAATAGGATGGCTGGGTCAAATGGTATTTCTAGTTCTAGATCCTTGAGGAATCTGTCTTCCACACGGTTGAAGTAGTTTATAGTCCCACCAACAGTGTAAAAGTGTTCCTATTTCTCCATATCCTCTCCAGCACCTGTTTTTTCCTGACTTTTTAATGATGGACATTCTAACTGGTGTGAGATGGTATGTCGTTGTGGTTTTGATTTGAATTTCTCTGATAGCTGGTGATGATGAGCATTTTTTCATGTGTCTCTTGACTGCATAAATGTCTTCTTTTAAGAAGTGTCTGTTCACATCCTGTGCCCACTTTTTGATGGGGTTGTTATTTTCTTGTAAATTTGTTTGAGTTCTTTGTAGACTCTGGATGTTAGCCCTTTGTCAGATGAGTAGATTGCAAAAATTTTCTCCCATTCTGTAGGTTGCCTATTCATTCTGATGGTAGTTTCTTTTGCTGTGTAGAAGCTCTTTAGTTTAATTAGATCCCATTTGTCAATGTTGGCTTTTGTTGCCATTGCTTTTGGTGCTTTAGACATGAAGTCCTTGCCCATACCTATGTTCTGAATGGTATTACCTAGGTTTTCTTCTAGGGTTTTTATGGTATTAGGTCTAACATTTAAGTCTCTAATCCATCTTGAATTAATTTTTGTATAAAGTGTAAGGAAAGGATCCACTTTCAGCTTTCTACATATGGCTAACCAGTTTTCCTAGCACCATTTATTAAATAGGGAATCCTTTCCCCATTTCTTGTTTTTGTCAATTTTGTGAAAGATCAGATGGTTGTAGATGTAGATGTGTGGTATTATTTCTGGGGGCTCTGTTCAATTCCATTGTTCTACATCTCTGTTTTGGTACCAGTACCATGCTGTTTTGGTTACTATAGTCTTGTAGTTTGAAGTCAGGTAGTGTGATGCCTCCAGCTTTGTTCCTTTGGCTTAGGACTGACTTGGCAATGCGGGCTCTTTTTTGGTTCCATGTGAACTTTAAAGTAGTTTTTTCCAATTCTGTGAAGAAAGTCATTGGTAGCTTGATGGAGATGGCATTGAATCTATAAATTACCTTGGGCAGTATGGCTGTTTTATGATATTTATTCATCCTATCCATGAGCATGGAATGTTCTTCCATTTGTTTGTGTCCTCTTTTATTTCATTGAGCAGTGGTTTGTAGTTCACCTTGAAGAGGTCCTTCACATTCCTTGTGAGTTGGATTCCTAGATATTTTATTCTCTTTGAAGCAATTGTGAGTGGGAGTTCATTCATGATTGGGCTCTCTGTTTGTCTGTTATTGGTGTATAAGAATGTTTGTGATTTTTGCACATTGATTTTGTATCTTGAGACTTTGCTGAAGTTGCTTGTCAGCTTAAGGAGATTTTGGGCTGAGATGATGGGGTGTTCTAAATATACAATCATGACATCTGCAAACAGGGACAATTTGACTTCCCCTTTTCCTAATTGAATACCCTGTATTTCTTTCTCCTGCCTGATTGCCCTGGCCAGAACTTCCAAAACTATGTTGAATATGAGTGGTGAGAGAGGGCATCCCTGTCTTGTGCCTGTTTTCAGATGGAATGCTTCCAGTTTTTGCCCATTCAGTATGATACTGGCTGTGGGTTTGTCACAAATAGCTCTTATTATTTTGAGATACATTCCATCAATACCGAATTTATTGAGTTTTTAGCATGAAGGGCTGTTGAATTTTGTCAAAAGACTTTTCTTCATCTATTCAGATAATCATGTGGGTTTTGTCTTTGGTTCTGTTTATATGCTGGATTACATTATTGATTTGCATATGTTGAACCAGCCTTGCATCCCAGGATGAAGCTCACTTGATTGTTGGATAAGCTTTTTGATGTGCTGCTGGATTCGGTTTGCCAGTATTTTATTGAGGATTTTTGCATCGATGTTAATCAAGGATATTGGTCTAAAATTCTCTTTTTTTGTTGTGCCTCTGCCAGGTTTTAGTATCAGGATGATGCTGGCCTCATAAAATGAGTTAGGGAGGATTCCCTCTTTTTCTATTGATTGGAATAGTTTCAGAAGGAATGGTACCAGCTCCTCCTCGTACCTCTGGTAGAATTCCGCTGTGAATCCATTTGGTACTGGACTTTTTTTGAGTAATTATTAATTAATCAAAAAATCAATAGTTTGATTAGTTATTAATTATTGCCTCAATTTCAGAGCCGGTTATTGGTCTATTCAGGGATTCAACTTCTTCCTGGTTTAGTCTTGGGGGGTGTATGTGTCTAGGAATTTATCCATTTCTTCTAGATTTTCTAGTTTATTTACGTAGAGGTGTTTATAGTATTCTCTGATGGTAGTTTGTATTTCTGTGGGATCAGTGGTGATACCCGTTTATCATTTTTTATTGTGTCTATTTGATTCTTCACTCTTTTCTTCTTTATTAGTCTTGCTAGCAGTCTATCAATTTTGTTGATCTCTTCCAAAAACCAGCTCCTGGATTTATTGAGTTTTTGAAAGGTTTTATGTGTCTCTATTTCCTTCAGTTCTGCTCTGATCTTAGTTATTTCTTGCCTTCTGCTAGCTTTTGAATGTGTTTGCTCTTGCTTCTCCAGTTCTTTTAATTGTGATGTTAGGATGGCTCCCTTTGTACTCAGTTTGCTCCATAGTGAACCACCCAATTATGTGTTTCTAGTCCTCATAACGTCTTGTTTTTTTGTTTGTTTTCAAGTTTTAGAAGAAGAATTTTAGTGAAGTGCCGCTCCCAGAATAGGAAAAGCCTTATGATTAAAACAATTCAGTCCTCGAGTCCTTGGCTAATGACTGCATTGAACTACCCACCTGACTTGGAGCTCAAGTGTCCTGGAAAACATATTTTTAAAATTTTAACGCTTTTCTCTCCTTGTAGAGCACTTTAAATTTAAACTTAACGTCTTGACTCTACAGATTACGTTCAAGTTAATGACTGTGTAACCAAACTGTGACAGACAGTGCAAAGGTGAAGAACTGAGGATTTGCATACTAAAACAGAAACAGGACAGTCATTCAATTTTTAAAATTCTCATTTAAATTTGCAATGTTTTGGTGGGGTGCAGTGGATCAAGTTTGTAATCCCAGCACTTTGGGAGGCCAAGGCGAGCCCATTTTTGAGGTCAGGAATTTGAGACCAGCCTGGCCAACATAGTGAAACCTTGTCTCTACTAAAATTACAAAAATTAGCTGGGCATGGTGGCGCTCTCCTGTAATCGCAGCAACTAAGGAAGCTGGGGCAGGAAAATTTCTTGAATCTGGGAGGCAGAGGTCGCAGTGAGCCAAGATCATACCACTGCACTTCAGCCTGGGCAATACAGCGAGACTCCATCTCAAAAAGAAAAATAAATAAATAAAACAAATTTGCAATGTTTTAAATGAATATCATGAATATTACTTAAAGTAGTAATCAACAGAAGTTAGAAAACTTAACAATATTCTTTCTCTTAGAAAGTACAACAAAATATAATTTTTTACAATTTTACTCTCAAACTTTTCTCTGTAGTAACGTGTCTTACTCACCTCTACAATAGGTTTGTTGTGAGAATCTTGTAATGCAAACCCTGAATGTTCTATGAAGCATTTTTAAACTTCTAGTTTATATTCTATGGATTCTTATTCAAATGTTTTTTAAAAAATATTTAAACAACTATTCTTTTTTTTTTTTTTTTTTTGCCAATATTTTCGTAGTTTCCAAGAAGCTTGTAGTCACAGTGACAGCTTTCCATGTTGAGATTCTCATATCATCTTGTATCTTAAAGTTTCATATGAGTTTTTACCATTAGGATGATGAAGATGTATATAGGACGAAATATTAAGTCTTTACCTGCATTTGTTCTCTTTACCAGTAATAGTAGTAGATACTTATGAAATAAATGTTCTCTCAAGATCCTGTTTTTTATTTTAATCAATAAGCATAATTACCTTGTTCCCCACACAGTCAGAGACATGCCACGCCATCCACTGAGTAGTGTTTTGTAGGGTATTTAGCATGACTCATTGAAGCATAAAAATGCAGTTTTGATTTCAACTAGATTTATTCTATTTTGCAAGATATTAAATTTACCTATAATTGGTTCCCAATCAAGTATTGAAATAAACTGCCTTAAATTATTTTCTTCTTTTTTTCAAATAAAATAAACAAATGAAGTCACCTCACCATTTGTATCGGGGCATTCTTTTTTGAAAAACCATCCAATACGTACTGTCTTAATTTCCAGTCTCTCCACTTGAATTTTTTCCTCAATTTGCTTTGATCCCGGTGTCTTCCATCTTTCTCCTAATTATCCAGGGTTTATGGCAGGGTAGAAAGTATTTTCCCAGGTAGTTTTCTTTCCAAATATAAGTTATGGGCAAGAAAAAATAGTACTTTGTTAAATTAGTTGAATAAATATTTGAAATTGAAGATATGCTATGTGAAATCATACCACACGTGGTTGTGTATGTGTTCAAAATAATATGCATAAGTCTATATTGTGATCTTATAGTAAAAGCCTGAAAATAACCAGGTGTCCCTAAAGAGAGCACTGGGTGACTATACTAAGGTAAATTCACAACAGGAAGCATATGTAACTGTAAAATGACCAAGGAATAGTTGCACATTCTGATAGGAAATGATCTTGAATGATCTCAAAAACGTGCTTTAGATGAAAATAAAAGTGAAGACAGAGTTTTAAAAATTTAACTAAGTGAAGAAAGAATATTAATATGCACACGTTTTGCTTATATTTTTAAAATGAAATAATGGAAGAATAAACTAAAGTGTAGTGCAAATTGTTAACTATAGCGGGAAGAGGGAGGGACACAGGGTGAAAGAGACAGAGATAGAATAAAGACTTTTGTGTTTTCACCTTGCTGTGGTGTTTTTACTTTGGAATATTTTATGTTTTACATAATTTTATGTAGTTAAGTCATCAAATAAAAAATTTAAATACTGAAAATAAACTGAAACAAATGTTGCATATCAATTATTATCAAAAACAAACAGTAAAAAAATATTTTAAACTGTTTTAAATGCTTAATATTTTAACTCAATATCCTGGTAAGATATAAGAACAAACAGAACCAAAAAGCACTCTTAAATTTCATTTAGGTAGACCTATTATTAATATGTTGATAAAACTGTCATAGGTAAAATGTAGGATAAAGTCAATATAAACTGTTAATGTAGCTAGAAACCACTATTTTTAGTATAAAATAAAGAAGATACTGCAATTCCTTTTTTTCTGTCACAATTGATTATCATATGCTTTTGTCCAAATTAAACTCTAATATAAACTTTCAATTTTTATAAAATGGCTTGGATTTACTTAGAAATAAGAGAGTGTATGTGTGTATATGTATATATCCCAAGATATTAGAACACTTTAATCTTAAATTTGAATTTGGACTATCATTATCATCTTTTGATTTTTTTCCCACTTAAAAATGTGCATTTTTTATTTCTGTCTACTGAAAGAATATGGAAGTAACAAAAATTTAGTTGCAGCAAGCATGTTTTCATACTCAGATTGTGGTATCAAAATATCATTTCCCACTCACAGGAACAAGCTTGTTGACTGATTCCAAATCTGGGGCAGACAATGAACAGAATTAGTTTGGAACATGTTGTTAAATCTTCCAATTAAGAAAACTAGCAAGAACTAATAGACTAATGTTAAATGGACACAAAGTCACCTTGAGTCTCTCAGTGACTTAAAATAAAATCGTTTGAGCATCAAAAATAATGACTATAATGTATTTAACCATACATTTTTATTTATAATTATAAATCCATAAGTTCATATGAGTTCATTATGATACTCAAAGGAAATAAAGCAAAAAAACATTTACCTCATTTTTCACCATTGGAGGTTGCTAGGGCATCAATTCATTACTATAAGAATCTGAGAAAGAAAAAAAAAATTAATCTGATCTTCCTATAATGTTGCATTTCAGGATAACCAAACAGTTGAGAAAGGAAGGTTTTTCTTTGTAGAAGAATAATAGCTAGTAAATAAAAGAAAAATAATGTAATGAGGAAATCAATATTTACATGCCCTGATGAAACAAAGAATATTAGTAACAATAATCATTTTAGGCTGATACTACCTGAATCCAGCTTAAAGACATAAAAGCCATTATGTGCTTCCAGTTGTAAAGTACAGAGTACCATCTATGAAGTATCACTGCTTTAAATAAAATGGAATATAATTAAGTCCCTAGTTTATTTTAAAAAGAGGAATCAAGAAGCAGTATCAAAAATCTCATGAGGAAGAAATTAGTGAAATTAGTGAAATTAGTCCTGTAAGACAAATGATCTAATTCTTCAAAATATAAAACTGGTTATTATTTTTTTTAAGGAGGTGAAATTGATAAAATAGAGGAGATTGCATGATACAAGAATCAAATGCAATGTGTAGGTTTTGTTTGTGTTATGAGTTGGATAGCCTAGCTTTTGAGACAGTTGGAAAACTTTAACATTAACTAGAAATTAAATGATATTAAAGGATTATTATCTGTTAGAGGTGAAGATTGCATAATTGAGTGCTAAAATAGATATTATATAATTATATATACATATATAAGGTACATATTTTGTATATATTTCTTAACAATACAGACTTTTTTACTTCGGTCTTCCAAAAAGTCCTGAAAATGACAAGAAAGTAAAAAATCAAAGTAAATTAAAAAAGACTTTAGTGAAATTATGTTTAGACTGTTCCTAATCTACATAATATTTCCCCTACTCAAAAATTTAGTCTTATCTTCTTATAATCAAAATTAATGCCAAATGAATTTATTCTTGACTTTGCTGCATTTTGGAGGATCATTCCTGCTAAGAACTCCTTCATTGATTTCATGTTGCAGTTGGTATATTACTGAGAGTCTCCTCCTAACACCCTTGGCCGTTCTTATGTTGAGCGTTCCTTCTCTAATTTAATATACAGATTTTATCTTGTTATCATGTGTTAGAAAGTTGACCACAAAGAGATTTACATTTGGAGCTATTTGGAGCTATGAGCTTATGGTTAGGATTTGAGATTAACTACAAGAGGAGCCTGGGCCAAAGCCTCCACTTGTTTATTACTCTTATACCTAAGAGAGGGCATTGCTTAGAAGCTGTACCCAACAAATCGGTGTTGAATAAAGAAATATTGATTAACCACAAACATTTTTAATATAAATTGTATTGCCAAGTTATGAGTTAGGCTTATCTTGTAATCATACCCAGTATATTAGTCAAGTACCAAAAGAAATTCTAAATCAGTGCTATTCTATATAAATATAATGCAAATCACAAATGCAAGCCACAGGTGTCATTTAAAATTTTTATGTAGCCATATTTCTTAAAAAAGTGGAAACAAAAAGGTAAATTTAATTTACTTATCAGTAGCCACATAAATTATTGTGACTCTATTGGACAGCACAAGTCTAAAGTATAGATAAGATTTTAGTAAAATATAGTTCAACTCTGAGGTAACATTGGTAGTGGAAAATAGTAAAAGAGTATATTTTTAAATTATTATTTAGATTAGACAAATTATCGGGTAGAGTTATGAAAGCAACAATAAATCAAATTCTCTTTACTCTATTTGTCACTACTGATTATTTATTACAAGCATTGGTCTGAATTATTGTGAAACAAGTAATGAATTTCCTTTAGTTCTTATAAAATTACTTGCATTTATTTGGAGGTAAAAAGCCTATAAAATACTTAAAATGAAAATACTTCCTTTAAATCTATAGAAAAGAGAGAGAAAAATCTGAGCTGAATTGACTTAAAATAAGGCTTCTTAACCCTTAAGTGACTAGCTTAAATGCACATGCCGAGTCAAAGGCATAGCAGGAGTTAGCATAACAACAGCTGGCATGTAGTGAGTGAATGCCCACAGTGTTCCGTAAATGAGTACAATTGCCATCTTTATTTTACCAAGGAGGACATTTATGGAGTAATTTAGTAATTTGCACAAGGTCGTACAGGTAAAGCATTGCTTCTAAAGCTTGAATTCTAACCACAATCACCATACCACCCAAAAATTAGGTTATAATGTAGTTTGGAGTCTTTAACCCAAAATATGTAAGAAACTCATACAACTCAGTTGCAAACAAACAAACAAACAAACACCCTCAATTTAAAACTGGGCAAAAGACTTGGATGAGCATTTTCCCAAAGAAAAAATAAAAATGGCCAATAGGTATATGAGAAGGTTCTTAATATCATTATTTATTAGAGAAATGCAAATAAAAACCACAATGAGATACCACCTCACACGGGTTAGGATGGCTATAATTAAAAAGGTGAGAGGTAACAAGTATTGGTGAGGGTGTAGAGAAAAGGGAGCCTGTGTATACTGCCAGTGGGAATGTAAATTGGTATAGTTATTATGGAATACAATATTAAAAATAGAGCTACCATGGGATCTAATAGTCAAGTCTCTGGGTTTATGTCCAAAGGAAATGAAATCAGTAAGCCAAAGAGATGTCTGCCCTCCCATGTTCATTGCAATGTTACAACTTGCAAGATAGGGAAATGATATCAACTTAAGTATTTGTCAGTGGATGAACTGATAAGGAAAATGTGGTATATGAATCTGGAGGACATTATGTTAAGTGAAATAAGCCAATCACAGAAGGACAATTATTGTATAATCTGACTTATATGTGGAATCTAAAAGTCAAACTTACAGAAGCAGAGAGTAAAACGGAGTAAGGGGAAGGAGTAATGAGATGTTGATCAAAGGGAACAAACTTTCACCTATATAATGAGTAAGTTCAGGAGATATACAGAATAGTGACTGTAGTTAATAATACTGTGTTGCATATTTGAAATTTGCTGAGAGAGTAGAACTTAAGTGTGCTCAACCACCAAGAAAAAAAAAAAAAAAAAAAAAAAAAAACTATGTGTGGTGATGGATATGTTAATTAGCTTGATTGTGATAGTCATTTTACATATATACATTTATTAAAACAATTAAAACATCACATTATCTGCTTTGAATATATAATTTTTATTAGTCAATGATACCTCAATAAAGCTGAAAAAAATCACTCTTGATATTTGTAACTTTGCCTTGCAATGAAGAAAGCAAATTGGATGTAACAATTGGCAACAGGACATTTCTTCCTAATTGAACTGGGGATCCTGACTATTTTTCCGTTCACTTCAGTGGAGGCTTTTCTCTCTTTATCAGCCAAAATATCCTAATTAGTATGTTCTCTTTGTCTAATTGCTTTCTTGGTCAACAATGCTGAACTTATCAGGCCGTGAAGACTTTGACCGGGAGCTGTCACCACGGAAATCAAAGGGTAATCCAGTTGAAGACATAGGGGAGCATCAGGGAAAAGCAGACTCCTGTGAGAATCATGGAACAGACATACAGAAAGAACTAAGACCTAGGGATTATGTGGCTGCAGAGAGAAAAGGATAGACATAAAGTAGCTGCCTGTGTTAATTCTTGACATAGCATTTGTGTGTGTGTGTATGTGTGTGCTTGTGTGTGTATGCATGAGTGGTATGTATGTATGCATGTGTGTGTGGTGTATTTTAGGGGGAAGGTGAGGTAAAGTAGAATAAGGTTTACCTACATGAATCATTCTTACTGTCTATTATTGTCTGTGTTTTCCAAAAAGTCATTTTCATGGATATGCATCAGAGAAATTAAACTAGAGTGTCTGATCTCAGGCAAGTCTTCAATATCTAAAAGTGCATGTTTTCCCAGTAACTAAGGTCAGGTTTGTTTGTTTTGTTTTATTTTTAAGAGGCAGGGTCAGGCTCTGTCATCCAGGCTTGACTGAAGTGACATGATCATAACTCACTATTACCTCAAACTCCTCAGCTCAAGTGATCCTCCTGCTTCAGCTTCCCAAGTGGCTGGAACTTACAGTCATGCACCACGATGCCTGGCTAATTTTTAATTATTTTTGTAGAAGACAGTGTCTTGCTATATGGCACTTGCTGATGGTCAGAACTTTGATGGTCTCATCCCATCTAGTTTCTTGCAGCTTTTCCTAAAGTCCCAGAAATATCAGCAGGACAAAGAAGAATTTTCCCAGAACTTTCCATGTTTACCTCTTGGCCAGCAGCTGGAGTCTGAAAAGTCTCTGAGGCACGTCCACTGCCTGGACTCATACTGCAGGCCTTCAGTGGACCTCTTCCTTCTCCTGTGGCTGTATTACTTCCGTGATCATTGGCGAATTCTTTCTCATCAGTGTCATAGAGTTGGACTGCTTTTCTCTTAGGAAGTGAGGAAAAGGTCAAAATTTTTTAAGGTTTCTGAGGTTTTTTTTCTCTGCATTTAACAGAAGAAGGAAATGACATCAACAGGCTTGTCCTTAAGTATGCCTGGTACAACCTGAAGCATGTAAGTTCTTTCTCAAATTCCCCTTATCTCACTGGAATACACAGGACTTTCTGTCACCAAGAGGTCCTTCGTCCATCTGGAGCATAAGACTGGAAGCTGGCATTCCAGGAATTAATAATGTCCCATTTTATGATTTCCTGCCTATGATATGGGACAATATGTAACCTGATCTCCATTTCCGTTTTCAATCCACATAGCTTCCTACTCACCAAGGGAGTGGTGTATGGGATCGTTGGAGTCTGTCAGTCTAGTCTGAATTAGTGCTGTCAAACAACACTTCTTTAGTGCTGTCTCACATTTCTAATGTCCTAAGAGATCCTCTCTCCCAGTACATGCAACACTGTTCATCACCTAATACATAAGAGCCATAGATGCTTAGATATTAACAAATTCCTATGATTAGTTATTATGAATGTGAGTGAAGAATGGTGGTAGAGTAATATGTAATCTCATTAGCTTTTGGAAAATATACAGTTTATAGTTTCTGTAGAGAGAATGCCAGAGGTGAAAGATTACATTGAGGCTAGAATAATTGGGGAAGGTAAGCCTTGTATCTACAATCTTCTTTCCCAATACACGCCTCAGCATGATAAATCCCAGCCAACTCTGAGAATTGCTGGGTAGATACCTCTGTTCTTTAGCATACCAATGGTGTTTTCCAACTATCAAAAGAAGTGTTTTCAGTCAACCATGGTACTTATTATTTAAGTACTTATTATTTAAGTAGTAAATGATACCTTTTCAAGTCTAATAAGTTTTATAATTTATCTTGTTTGTCATAATCTGTATTTACAGATTATTTATACAAGAATTAACAATGAGTTCTTTAGAGTATGAGCTTTTATTCTGCCTTCTAAAATAAATAGATGTGTATGTACTCATTTGTGCAAATACCAGTTGTTCCCCTCTGCTGCCATTACTGTGACAGTAGCGTGCAGGACTGTTCTTTAAGTGATTATTTTCTGATGGGAAAACAGCCAAACAAAAACTGTCAGCTATTTCATATCCTTTCTGAAGCTATTTAGAAATACAAATTAATATCTAATGTGAAGATCTGTAAATATGAGTGAGTCATATGTTATAAATATGCATTTTATTTCCTTAGCTTCCCTAAGCTTCTGCAAAACAGACTTAAACTTTCACTTTTTTTTTTTTTTTAAGGTGGATGATGTGATTTTTGGTGGATGATTTTAAGGTGGATGATTGATAGGTAGATTGAGTCACAGTAAATTAAAATGTCCAGTATTTAAAATAAGCAAAATAAAAGGACATGAAAGAAGCTAGATAACAGACCCCGGGTGTTTTTATTCTCTGTTAGAAGAGTTATACTTTAATTCAGTTATTTCTTGGCTTATGAACTCAGAGAGGATTTTCTACCCCCCCCCCCCCCCAAAAAAAAAAACAGCTCACTCCTCAGGATCATAGAAGTGTCATAGCTCAGTTTCTGATGACCCTAATGTCAACAGGAAAGTGTCTTGCCTTTGTTGTTTTTGGATGTAGAAGAGGGAAGTTTCTGACAGAGAGAAGTTTTAATATTCTATTTATTTGTTATTTTAGCTTTTCAATGGGTGTAATTTATAAATAGCAAATCATTAATATGTTGAGTACTTTAAAGAGCTTTTAAAATCACTTGAGAATGGTATAAGGAAGCTGTTCTTGTTTTCTTGCTGTGACAAAAGAATGAGGAGAAAATATTAGTCACTCCCATGTTGCAAGGGGCATTTTGCCCTTTTTCACATTCCCTTTGAATGAATGGGCTGTTCCATTGCAAAGAGGAATGAAAACTGTCATTCCTGGGTCATGTAATAAAACACAGTTCTCTAGTTTCTAACAAACAATTCCTGAGTGTTTTTCACAAAATTTAATGCTTTCAGAAGAGCTGAAGTAACTAACATTTAATGAGTTTTGTGATTTACAAGTACTTTAACTTACATCTCTATCATTGTAGTAGTATATTCAGGTATATATTTGTACTAGAAAAAATCAATGAAGTTTTTGGTTCAGTGTTAGATGATGAAACTGACTGAGTTAATAATGAGGAAGAAGTTGTTCTTTTCTATAGTGAAAATTATAAGTATAACCTAGAGACACTGTTAGAGATTACTTTCCCTCGCTCTCTAGGGAATAATTGTGTATTCTTGAGGACTGCGATTACTTTGTATAGTATGATTGTTGATCTACGTGGCAATAGAACGTTTTTCAAGTTTCCTGGCTGTCTGATTTTGAAATACAAGAAAACCCATAAAACATATGAGAACACATATGAGCTCAGGAAGTTACACTAAATTTTAATTTTGCCTCTCAGTTCCTTGGCATGTTTGTTTCCACTGCTACTACTTTAGTTCAATTTACCAATGCTTTACTTAACTAGTCCTCACACATTCACTCTCATGACAATTTATTCTCTAGTACATTAGCCAGAATGGGCTTATAGAATGCAAATCTGACCATACTACCCTCCATTTCCCCATCCTCCACCCCTTTAAAACTTCAACTACTTTTTATTGTGCTTGGGACAAAGGCCAAAACCCCACAAGTCCTGCCTGCTGGTTGCCTGGTCTGACCCTGGTCTTCAGCTGTATGTATCACACACACTTCCTCTGTTTACATTTGCACTCCAGCCACACTGGGCTTCTGGTAGTTTTCCCTAGTGGAATTTGCATATCCCATTCTCTCTGTCTAGAACGCTTTTCCTCCTACTCTTTGTATAGTTAACTCCTGCTAATCATTCATCCCTTCGTTTAAGTATCTCTTCTTCTTCTGTCAAATGTTTCCTAATTCCAAGTTGAAGCCAGGTTCTCTCACTAAAATTGTCTTTCTTCAAAAGTATGTCCTTATTCATTCAATCCTGTAACTATTTGATTCATGTCTATCTACCCAACTGAAATGCTGGAACATAAGCTCCATGGAAAAAAAGCATGCTTGCACTCCGTTTTACTCTTGAACTCAGCACAACGTGATTTTCACAGTAGTAGGACCTGAGTAAATGTTTATTGAATGAATTACTATGAATACGTAAGTGAACACCTGAACCCACAGGTCCACTTCTCAGAAGCAGGTGCCTCAATGAGGACATGTTTTGGTGTAATTTTGAAATAAGTTGTGCCACGAGACTTATTCTGAGATTTCTGGGAAGCATTATGGCACACAGGTGAAGAATTCAGCAGGTGTCGTATGAAGAGCTGTCCCAGCATTAATGCAGAAAGAATGACACTAAGTATTGCAGAGACCAAAAAAGAAAAAAGTGAAAAAAGAACAACAAAGGAATCTTGCAGCACCAACGTCTTTTGGGAAAACCCTGAACATTTGAAATGGATAGACAAAAATCTAGAGCCAAACCAATTTCTCTTGAAAAGAGAAACTGGAGTCGAATGTAGTGAGCTTAAATTACCACTCCAGAATGGAGCGGTAGAAAATTTCAAGAAGAATAAGGGACGGGGTGCAGCACAGAGAATGTGTTTCTGAAATACTAAACATTAGCATCTTTGTACAGTGGCAAGAGGAACTAAACAGGGAATCCTCATACCTAATTGCTCTAGTTGCATTACACTAACCTCTCTTTGTCACTCAGGAAGTATAAGAAAAAATGAAAGCTATGGAGGATTATTTCTCCCCTTTGTTATGATAGCTAACTTTAATAATTAGCACAAATAGTAAGTTCTCACTAGGCACTGGATCATGTTGGAAATCAGGATATTGGGAATTAGAATTAGAGTCTTTGTACTGGAAATAGGTCTTGGGTACATAACACTGGAAAAGAGAGTTAGGCAAGCAGAAAAGGTTATCTTAAAAAGAAATAGCTACTTATAGGTCAGAAAATACAGTGCAGGTTATAAAATAGCTAAGATCTATAACACAGTTTTTCTCCTGGGGCCCCTAAAGCATTATGCTGCAGAACCAGTATGTTTTAAACCTTGATACTAAAGCCCACATTGAAGCGTTTCAGGACCTGAACACACCTCCTGTTTCAGTCTCCTTCAACTCAGCTACACCCTTATGTACTAAGTGACTTGGTAAGACAAAAATGATACCAAGAATAAAACTGAACAGTAGCCAGTTACAATTTCTGTTTGCTTTTCAGTTGTTTTGGTTTAAAATAATTTAAAATTTCAAGAAATATTTTGGTTAGTTACCTTACCTAATAGAGAAAATGGTTTGATTTGTGTTACCTCACAGTTTAATGTAGTTCATTAGAGAAAAATCCAAAGTGCTTTTATTTTTTTTTCTTCCATCCAGCTGTAGTACATTAGAATGTTCCTCTGTCCGGAGAAGGTACAGTCGATTGGTACACCTTCAAATCTTCATGAAAGTGAGAAACTATGTAATAGTTACATTACTAAGTTGATGCACTAAAGAACACTCCAAATTGTATATCCAAAAAGTAATTCCTCAGATTATTCAGAGAGAGAGAAAGGGGCCACTACATGCAAAGACCTGTCATATTTTATCTGGTTTAATTATTCAACAACTTTGTGGTGGTGTTATAATCATCTCAATTTAAGAAATGAGTAAAATGATGCTCGGGCATGTTAAATCACTTTTCTATTGATATACAGATTATAAATGACAAAATTGGAATTTGAACCTAATTTTGTCTCAGTCCATATTCACCATAGTATATTCATTTTTTCTTGGTTTTCAAGCCAAGAATAGGGTCAGAAAATTAGGGCTAACAAAATACAAAATCAAAATAGTAGAATCTTAAAATTCCCTTACCTGATGAGATCTTCCTAACATTTTTTTTCCCCCCATGATTAACCCTATATTTGCTGGAAGGTAGTCCTAGAATTAAGAATGATCCATCTATAGGCATGAAGGCAGTGAAAGGACACAGTGTTGTGACCAGCATAGGGGTAAAGCCAAGTTAATAGTAGACATTTATCCCCAGAGGGAAAATGGTGCATAAAAATTCTGGCTCGTGCCAAAAGAAGGCCCCTAATATCCATGAAAAAACTAGAGCTCTATTTCGAATATTGGGATACAAGGAAGACTTTAAAGGAAGGTAAAGATAAATTTATTGAGTGTGTAAAAAGAAAATCAAGAAAACATATTGTCTCAGATATCAAAAGAGAGTTGTCATGAAGGTCAAAAAAGGCAGAGTGTGAGGAAATATGTTAAACGCAGCAGGAGTTCAGTAAGATGTAGACAGAGAAGGGTACCTAAATTTGTCAACATCATTGTTAGTGATAATCTTGGAAAGGGCTGTTCTAGTTTACTGACAAAAATAGCCACTAGAAGTGAGTAAGTATGATATCTTAGTCTGCT
Organism: Piliocolobus tephrosceles; assembly: GCF_002776525.5. Taxonomy (NCBI): domain Eukaryota; kingdom Metazoa; phylum Chordata; class Mammalia; order Primates; family Cercopithecidae; genus Piliocolobus; species Piliocolobus tephrosceles. Next base: position 67,081,055 of record NC_045437.1, read on the forward strand.
CTGGCTGCCCTAATAAAATACCATAAACTGATGGACTGAAACAATAGAAATGGATTTCTTAAGTTTTGGAGGATGTGAAATGCAAGATCAAAATGCCATCCAATTCATTTTTTGGTGAAGGCTCTCTTCGTAGTTCGCACACAACTGCCTCCCCTTTGTATCCTTATATAGTCTTTCCTGGGTACATGTACATGGAGAGAGAAAAAGAAAGAGATCCTCATTGTACAGGGCCTCTAATACCATCAGGAAGGCCCCAACTCTAATTAATCTAATCCTAATTACCTTCATGATCTCATCTAACCCTAATTACCTTCCAAAGGACCTGTCTCTAAATACTAAAACATAGTGAGTTAGTACTTCAACATATGAGTTTGGCAGTGACCAAGGGTGGGAGTTGAGGCTGGAGGGGGAAAGGGTGCTAACATTTACTCCATAACAATGTACAACTCGTTTGAGAAGTTTTACTATAGATGAAAACAGATAATTTAAATATTGGGTTGAGAGGAGGTAGGAATCAAGACAGGTTTTTGTTTTGTCTAGTTTTGTTTGCGTGTGTGTGTTTTTAAGATAGAGAACAAGAGAATGCTGACATGACAAAGGACTCAGCTCAGTAAAGGGACAGTAGTAGATAATTCAGTAGAGATAGGAAATCTTTGAGAAAAATGGGATTTATCTCAGAGAGTAGGAATTTTTACTCAAGAGTGTTATAGGATTGCTTTCAGTCCTGAATTTTCAGTTGAGATTCTAAATTGTCCCATGTGAGACACTAATTTAAAATGAAACAAATCTGCAAGCCAGACTGCCTCAGTTTCACTGTCAGTTTTGCCACTTACTAGACTACTGAACTGGAAAAATTACTTAATCTCAGTTTCCTCATCTCTAATATGGGAAGAATAATAATAAAAAATAGTAGCCTGCATCATACAAGCATATTTCCTAGAAAGCATCCCAGTGCTTCTAATAATGAAAACTGAAGCTCATGTAATTGGGTGTCTATTCTTTTGGCAATGCCCCCACTCGGCAATGGGCATCACTCTTGGCTCACTTGTTCTCCCTTATTTGTCACTCTCCAAACATCTGCCACATCCTCCATCCAGGGGCCTGGACTAGTGATCTACCCACAGCCTTTTCTCAGGTGTCAACTTGTTCCTCTGTGGTGTACCTATCAGGCAGTCTCTCAACTCAGTGTTCTTGTTCAATAAGAACTAACAGATGGTGAAATATTTCACAACAGGGCCTCCCTCTACCTGACAGTGCTGTATTTCTACCTCCATGCAGCAATGGTGAGGCAGGATAGGTAGTCAAGAAAGACCTTGTCCTCAGGATGCAGTAACTGTGGTGACCATACAGTCAACACAATAAGCTTCAGCATTTGCGTTGTAATTGAACTCATTCAAGCAAAGCTGTCTTCAGAGGGAAATTTCCCCTGTAGAGAACATGTGCACTTTGATTTTATCTGTCCTCAAACTGATTCTTTGCTCATTGTAATAGTAAAAAACACACCCCTGGGTGGCAGTTAAGATGGTAATGAGACATGTGACATATGAACAAACATGTATAGCTACTGCACATGTGCACCCAGAAGACCACCCAGAATATGCTTGCTAGCAACACCTCTTTTCACCTTCTTATGAATAATCATGCAAGACTTCCATAAAGGAGTCTCGTTAGTGCCAGTCTTTGCTGTCTTATCCTTACGAGAGGAGCCCCCTGAATTCTTTCTCTCAGGGTATACTATTTTGCACCTAATTTAAAAAATATCATTTTTCTTTTGCAATAGATTACTCTGTGCTACATCTCCTTTGCTATGTGTCTCTTGTTTAAATTCTTCTAATCTAAGAACACAAGAACTGAGGTCTCACATCAGTCATCAACAGCGGCTCTAATTGAAGCAGGGCTACTGGAGGCTGGACACCTCCTCAAGCCTCAAAGCAGTTAGCAGTTCAGGAGACCCTTTCCTTCTGTATTTAGTTCAACTTACACAATGTGTCTTCTCTTCTCAGTCAAAATTATTTCTTCACGTCTTTTTCATACAATTTCCTTTGGTGGTGTAGACCATTTAGGCTTCTATAACAAAATACCATAAACTGGGTGGCTTATAATTGGGAATTTATTTCTCCTGGTTCTTGAGGCTGGGAAGTCCAAGATGAAGGCACTGGTAGATCTAGTGTCTGGTGAGGGCTGTTTTCCTCACAGAAGGTAACTTCTTGCTGTTTCCTCACATGGTGGAAGGGAAGAACTCTGGTCTCTTCAGCCCCTTATGAAGGCACTAACCCATTCATGAAGGCTCCATCCCCGAAAGGGTCCACTTCCTAATGCCATCACATTAGGAATTAAGTTTTGACATATAAATTTTGAGGAGGACACAAACATTTAGACCATAGTACTTGGTGAAGATTCTTCACCCAACCTAGGGCGCTTTTATTTTTCTTTATTTCTCAACTTACCTGATAAACTCCTTTTTCCTGATTATCCTAAGCTTTAATGGTAGGCTCTAGAACTTGACCATCAGAGCCTGGTTATTGATATGATGCAGGAGGAGGGAACAGAATCAAAATGCCTATGTCAAAACAATAACCTAGATTGCAAAGTTATAATTGTGCTGGCTAATCTCCTTTTCAAGTGACAGTCCCTTGAATATTTTCTCAGCTGTCTCCCCAGTATCTTCTGTAACCTGGCCAAATCTCTATCTTGGCAAATGGCTGCTTAAAGTAGACTCCAGTAAGGAGTTGGTGTGTACAGTATCTGGAAAAGTAAGAAAGGAAAATGCATTAACATTTTTTAACATCACTTTTGTTAATTCAGCTAAAACTTATCTATCACACTATGTATTGAACAAAATGCAAGGTAATAGAGGTATGAATATACATAAAATATTGTCCCTGCCCTGCTGCAGTTTATATCCTAGAGGTAACAGAGGCAAGTAAAACCAGCAGAGCAGAGCAATGGTAGAGGAGTGCTCAGAGTGAATGCCGCTGGACCACTGCAGAAGGGGAAAGTGCACACAGCAGACAGAAAGGTTATGCTATTGGGATACAGGTTCAAGCAATTTCCTGCTATAATTTAGGTATTGGTAATTTAGGCCTATTTTCACCTAATTGAATATGTTTCTAATATCTGAATATGTATTTGAACAGATATATCTAGATATATAAAATATATATTATCATTAATATAGTATTCAGCAAAGTTGTATACATTTTCTAAGATCACAGTCATAAATAAATCAATCCAATCCTGGCCCATAACAAAAGCTTATAAAGTTTTTTTGTTTGTTTAAATTGTTCTTATATGAAGGGTACATGTATTCTTCTCATGTTTTTACTTTTGCTAACAATAGTCATATACTGCGTTATAATGTTTTGGTCAATGATGGTCCACATATATGGTGGTGCTCCCATAAGATTATAATACCATATTTTTACTGTATCTTTTCTATGTTTGGATATGCTTTGATACACAAATACCATTGTGTTACAACTTCCTACAGTATTCAGTACAGTGACATGCTGTACAGGTTTGTAGCCTAGGAGCAATAGGTTCTACCATACAGCAATAGGTTATACCTACATAAAGGTAGTAGGCTAAACCATGTAGGTTTGTGTAAGTACACGTTACGATGTTTGTACAAGAACAGCAAAATCACCTAACAATGCATTTTTCAAAATGCATCCTCATCGTTAGTGACTGCATACACTATTAGCCAAAGACTGGACATTATTTATCAAATTTTAAACAGCTCATATTCACTACTAGTTGTAAGAAGCACACACACAAAAACATGGACATACACATAATTATAGTATGACAAGTGGCTATGGACCACATAGTTGTAAAATTAGGCAATATCATTTACTAGATGTGTTTTAAAAACTAATGTGATCTTAGTGTGCGTGTGTGTGTGTGTGTGTGTGTGTATCTGTCTGTGTACGTGTGTGTTTAACAAGCTAAGATTTTTTTTTTTTTAATTTTTGATTAACATTAGTCAGGATTTTAACATTAGCAGCTCTTAAGACTGATTATGCTTTGGACACCTTAGGATGTCAATCCTCTCCTCAGGCAGTCTGATGTATACCAGGGAGCCAAGAGGAAATACCTTGATTATAAACTTATCCAGGTTATTTTCAAATAATTGCAAGTAAACAGGAAGCAATGAACTGACATTCTCAAATATTAAAAAATGTGGTCCTATTGTTTCTGTGATTTGCAAAGTTACTATAGCAATTACTGCTTGTTTATTCAAGGGCTGCTTAATTTATACAAGCAAACTTTTCTTTCTGCTTGATGAGAGCTTTCTTCTATCTTTGGCCATATCAAGATATTTGTAGTCAGGCTTTTCTATGTATAAGGATGTCATAAAATAGAGTCTATGCATATCATGTTGGGCTGGTAAATTCACCAAATCCTGTACATCTTGAAATAGGATGCATCCGCTGTTAAGGTCAGATGGCTTAGATTTATAATGGAGGGAAAAAGCCTATGGAATTTAATCTAAGTGATGGCTCACCATCTCCCCTATGTTTAATGCCTGTCTGTGAGATATTAACATTGCTGCCAGGCATGAAAGTTTATCTATAACAGAAAGATACAAAATACAAAACCACATTGAAATACTGTACACGGTCTTGGCTATTTCATTACATGAATAAAGTTTACCATAGTGAAAAATGCTTAGAAGATGAACAAGCATTATTAAGAACCAAACTTACAAGACTATATGTATTTAAAATGTTTAATCACAAGATATAAACTGATATAAAACATCTTTAAAAGACAGGAGAAATAAAGATTCTAGTGCCCATCCAACACACACAGTATTTGACAAGCTGCTATACTCTTTAAGAATGCCAAATTTCAGACTAATTCCTGCCCCATTCTAGAGCTAAAATCAGTCACCCTAAACAAAGTTTGGGATTTCCATTTATACGGGTGAGTAGGCATCTGGATTCATCAGACCTATTGAGCCAGGGGGAGTTCAGAGCTTCTTCAGCCTGCTTCCCACTCTAATGTAAAATGGAGGTGATCATGGTAATAATACTTCTCATCTCATGTGTTGTGAGAAATAAATGTAATAAAACATGTGATGTGCATAATGTAGTGGTTGCCATATAGTATTTAATTAATACCTAACGACAATGATTCTGTATCTGTAATGACCTGATTAATGTGACTGCCACTGAAGGCCTAACCTAGCCTCATCACAGCACTCAAAGGAAGGAGCTATTGGATAACTGGGAGGTGTGCATTATTCAAAGAGAGTAGAGTCATTTCAGATTGACAGTGAGAGCTTTCACAGCTTTTGTACTATCATTCTTACAGGGTGTGATGCAAACACAAATAAATATCTTAATTGCCTTTGACAGTGGAATCTAGGTCTCTTTTATTTTACATTCCTCTTTTCATACTAATTCTGGAATAGCAGGAAAAATAAAGATTGCATTATTCATTGGGAACATGATGTAACAGTTTGTGTGTAACTTAAACGTAAGTACTGATACTATGGATCTATGTGATTTAAACTTAGGACAATATTGCATTCAAAGAACCACATTTTAACAGCCACTTTTTTCTGTCATTATCTCCAAATTACAAAAGCAATTTTATTTCTTAATTACATATCTTGGGAATCCTAGTCGTAACCCTTAACAATACTTTCCTACTTTCTGTTCTCTCCTCCACCATTTTTTTTTTTTTTTTTTTTGCACCTTTTCCAGACTCTCCAGAGCTCAATTTCCTAGAGCTCCCTAGGAATGCCTTGCTTTCACTCTTTCCTGCCTCTTGTTTTATCTCTCCTTCTTCTTTACCTACATAACTCACTTTTGCTTAATTATTTCTCTCATCTTCTGCTACCTGCGTTCTGCCCATCTCTGTCCATTCTTCGCTCTTCAACCTCAAAGTCTAGTATCTGCTCTAAAAATGACAAAATCTCGCTGAAGTCACAGGGCAGGGTACGTGCAAGTAGACATGACCAGGCTATTATCCTCAGTATTAATTAGCCTAGCCTAGGAAAGAATGAGGAGCAGAGGATTTTAGGATGGGGAGAAATGGGAAGAAAAGGAGATGGGGAAGTGTGACATCCATGTCAATATCATGTTAATAATGCTTAGTCCTTCTATTGTCACAAAAATTGTTAAGCCAATAGGGTAGGTATTAATATTCTGTTTTTACAGATGAAGAAACTGTGGTGTAGAAAATTAACATTATTAATTTATGCAAACACAATATTTTACAAATTCAAGTCTGTCTAACTTTCTGTTGTGAGTCTTCTATGCTAGATAGAGATGTTCCTCTGAGCTAAGAGTAAGCAAGTTTTACTTTAAAAAAGTATGGACAGAAATAAAATGAGAAGTCTTACACAATAGTGAAGGAAAGAAGAAAGATATTTATAAGGAGCCAGGTGTCCTATGGTCTAAGTGAACAACTAATTTCAATTTGGGCAATTTTAGTTGCCTGGCTAAGTACATGAGGCTTTAATAGCTGGATTCTAGTAAAAGTTTATTATGACAGTACCTTCTTGATCACTAAATATGAGAATGTCTTAAATTTAATTAAGTGTTTTCAATAACGTATCAGTGGAATTCAATGATCCAAAATGTTGAGAAATATAGTTTATATTGTTTTTCAGGTGTTGTTATTGTCAAGACAGTGAAGAATCTAAAATCCTATGCCACTTGAAATCATCTAATTAGCCTGCCATAATTTTATGGATAGTGACAGAAAGCATGAAATTCCTGGGCCAGAAACAAAGAACTTTACTTCTTAGAGTAATAGTAGTGGTAACCAGAGTATCAGCATTTGTGAAGGTTTTCTGAGACTCAATCCCAAAGGGCAATGCAAGCGGGATATTTGACACCTGTTCATGCAATGGGCAGTGCTATATAAAAACATTATAAAAGAACCCAACTCTTTTATAATGGGCAGTAAGCTTACCTGACAGTAAGCCATAGAGAAAGATACTATCTTCATTGTACTTGGCAGAAACAAACTTGCCCTTTCCTCAGAGAGAAGTATTATTTTTATCTTCCAAGGCTATTCTCTTTGCAAACATTTTTAGAGGATTGTTTAGGGGAAAAAAAGGTAGTATTTATTTATTTATTTATTTACTTTTGAGACAGATTCTCGCACTGTCACCCGGGCTAGAGTGCAGTAGCACGATCTCAGCTCACTGCAAACTCCACCTTCCAGATTCAAGCAATTCTTCTGCATCAGCTTCCCGAATAGCTGGGATTAAAAGTTCCTGCCACCACATCCATCTAATTATTTGTATTTTTAGTAGAGACTGGGTTTCACCATGTTGGCTAGGCTGGTTTCAGACTCCTGACCTTGTGATTCACCTGCCTTGGCCTCCCAAAGTGCTGAGATTGCAGGCGTGAGCCACCACGCCCTGCCAAAAAAGGTAATTTATGTCTCTGTTTACAAAACATACAGTACCAGGAGAAACCTACATATATTTGTCTCCCAACAGTTGTAAGACTATCATTTTTGAAAAAGTCAATATAATCCTCAGAAATGTACAAACTCATATGAAAGAATGGACAGAAAACTTTAAATCATAAGAAATAAATTCATAGTAGTTTTTGCTCAATTAATTCTAAGATTTTCTTCCTAGTCACTGTAGGTTTTAGAAAATGATGTTATAAGGAAATCTATTATTCTGTGGTTCAATTTGATCAACTTAATCTTGAGAGGCGTTCATATGCCATTAAAAAAATCAACTATTTTTTCTCACTGATTTTTAACTCCGTCACAAGAAAAAACTTTATGAGAGATAGGTAGCTTTACTGATTTTTCAAGTGTCATGGGAGTTTAAGCTATTACCAGGTTGTGCTTAATCTTTTAAAATTGGAGTTCATATTAGTTTCTGATTCAGGAATGTGTGTAGTCAGAATTTATATAATGAAAAGACAATAATTTCTTTCATGATTATTTCACACAGAATTTATGAAATGTGTTCACAATATTGAGAACATCCCAAGGGCTTGAGATATAGGCAGAGCAGGCATTCTGAGGTTGACTTGAGGCTTGGGGAAGGAAGCAGAGTATTAAGTGGCACACCTACCCATGATTCATTAGAGACCTAGATCCCAAGTCTGCTTATTTCCAGTCCGGTTCTCTTTCTACTACTTTGCAGTAACTTTTTCTCAAAAGCAGAATGGAAGCAGAAGCTAAATTATGTACAGGAACAAAGAGAATGTTCCTGTAGTCAGGGACTGAAATACATTTATATAACAGTGTGTTGAAAATTTGGTTGAATTCATGGACACTTTACTTGAAGAGGCTCAAGGATATAATCTCCTTCCCTAATAGAAAACCTACTGAGGAAGTCATTCTTTATGCCCAAAAGATCCAATGATGGAAAGTACAGAAGAACTCACCAGGATTTCTATTTAAACTTGAAGTAGGAGACTAGGAAAGAGGTTGTTAGGGCAGCCATCCTACAGTTCAACATAAAGGTTTAGGGACTTTGAACTGATTACAGGAGCTTTCCGGGAGGTTTTTGAAGTGGTACTATGTTTTTTACTCAGTCTTATTATCCAAGAAATGCTGGGGAAATAGACACAGAGAGTTCTGCTTTTCCTCAGGCTTTAATATTATTAATTATTTTGGTTTACCTACAGGACATGAGACACAGGTATTTAACAGTTAAAATTAAAACTGCAGTACTGAAAATTACAACAAAAATCAGTTGAGATTAATTGTTGGATTTAAATTCCAAATGAAGATGAAATCAAAAAAGTTTTCATTGAAATATATGTCCTTTAAAATTAAAAAAGTACAAGGACTTGTTGATTATATGTGCCCAAGTGTGTGTTACGTGTGCATGTGTGTGCACTTGGGTGTGGCTTCCAATTCACACTGTTAAGGATTTAATGTGAAAATGTCCCATCTTCTGATATTTGTAAGAATTAGTCTATCAAGTTAGTTGGTTTACAACTCATACCTCATCTTGAGGAGACAAATAATTAGGCAACTAGACAGTTATCTATTAACTGAAAATAAAATGCTAGGGGCTTTAGTGAGGCTAGACTGAAGAATTTAGAGCAACAACTCAGAGCACCTCAACTCAGTAGCACAGAGGCAAAGGCTACTCTTGGCCGGAAGTCTCTTGGAGGACAGGAATGTGTGAAATGGAACAGTGACAACCACGGTAACTTGCTAAGGTTTCCTAGGGCTGAGTTTTAACAGGTCGCCAGAAAAGCTAGGTATGCTTTTAGATCTCCTATTTGATTATCACAATAGCCCAGTAAGAAAAGTATTATTATTAACTTTTAATGTACAATAATCGCTCTGTGTAAGAAGTTCCATGACTTGCTCAGGATCTGAGATTTGAATCCCAAAATCCAAATCCAATCCAATTCAAAGTCCTCTCTTTATTTAACTTCATTAATGCTTGGATTGAGCTCTTTTATAGATCTGAAAATTTGACTCTGGCTAGGCCTTTTATTTTTTTATATATTATGCTTAACTTCAAGTCTCGACCGGATGAAAAAACAGTGTTAACCAAAGGGTTATTTTTATGTGAGAAAACACAGACTCTCTCCCTGTCTCTCTTTCTGTGTGTGTGTGTGTGTGTGTGTGTGTGTGTGTGTGTGTGTGAATTAGCTTTTATTTTATCTCTTCCATTGTGTATTGAAATGATATCAACACTGATTTTATCTGGAGATTAATATGTCATGTGATTAAAAATGTCTGTCATGTGTTCTATTAGCTTAGGCTTCTTTAACAAAATGCCACAGACTGCTTAGCTAAAACAACAGAAATTTATTTTCTCACAGTTCTGGAAGCTAAAAAGTCCTAGACCAAGATGTCGTGAGGGCTGCTTTCAGTGAAGGTGATCCTCCTGGCTTGGCGAAGCCTGCCTTCTCGCTTGGTCCTCACATGGCCTTTTCTCAGTGTGGGCGAGGAGACAGCTCTGATTATCTATCTTTTCTTTATAAGGATACCAATTCTCTTGAATTAGGTCCCCACCCTCATGGCCTTTTTTACCTAATTATCTCCTTAAGAGATCTGTCTCCAAATATAGTCACACTAGAGATTAGAGCTTCAACTACTGGATTTTGGGGGGCCACAATTCAGTCCATAGAATTTTATGCCCCCAAAATATTTGCTAATAGAACTAAAGAATGCTAATTATGATATGACATGCACATATGCTGTGTTTACACAGAAATTTATGTCGGTGGAGATTTTTCATATAGTACTCTTACTGTATAATAATGGAAATAATTTGAAATAGTTCCTGAGATTTAAAAGCAACTTCACACATCCACTAATGAGATATAAGAAGATAAATTTGAAGCAGGTGTTAACAGCAACAATCAAACTCCATTTCAAACTTGCAAGAAAAACTGGATGGTGGTTAGAATAAGAAATATGTATGAAATAGCATTATGACTTTTCTAACCTTAAATCTAAGACTTCTACTTGTAAGCACTCTAAAATTGGAATGCCAAGACCATTTTATTTTTTTAAAAGTACATTTAATTGATTGCAAAAATTTAGTAATACTGTGGTGTCTTACTACTTAGAATATATTTAAAATATTTCAAACATATTGAAATTTCAAAACACATTTATCCCTTTACTGGTAGTGTATTTTGGTAGCTGAATACATAGGCTATAGAATTTAACTTCAGGTTCAAGTTCTGGTTTTACCAGTTACTAACTATCTAACCTTGGGGAATTTACTTATGTGATCTTATGTTTAATGTGAGGATAATGAAAGTGCCTACTTATTTGGGTTGTTGTGAAATACAATGAAATAATTTCTGTTAAACACTAAGGAGAGTATCTATTTCAATTAATGTTAGTTGCTATTGATATTCCCAAACAATTCATAGTAGATTTTTTTTTTTTTTTTTTTTTTTTTTTTTTTTTTTTTTTTTTTGAGACGGGGTCTTGCTCTGTCGCCCAGGGTGGAGTGCAGTGGCCGGATCTCAGCTCACTGAAAGTTCCGCCTCCTGGGTTTACCCCATTCTCCTGCCTCAGCCTCTCGAGTAGCTGGGACTACAGGCGCCCGCCACCTCGCCCAGCTAGTTTTTTTTATTTTTTAGTAGAGACGGGGTTTCACCGTGTTAGCCAGGATGGTCTCGATCTTCTGACCTCGTGATCCACCTGGATAGTATATCATTTTAATATTAAAAAATACACACTGAGGTGTATATACATTTTTGAGCTATTCAAATATATTTCTAATTAGAGATATCTAATCTGTCTACCACAGTGTGTGTATAGAGATAATTTACAGATTTTGTTAATATTATGGGTGTAAACATTGTTTTAGTTCCTTACACATTGAGAAAATGTTACACAATGACATAAAAGACATCTCGGGTTCTACAAAAACACTTTTGTGTGTGATGTGTACAGATTCTCTAGGGTAGTGCTAGGTAGCATGGTCTGTTATCACTGGGCTATTCTTCCCCTTTACAATTTGGGAAAATCATTTTTGTAGCTAGTTGAAGTGAAGAATTTGATGGGTATGAGTCCTTTACTACTTGTAAGCCCTGAAGTGCTATGTTCGTTAACTTCTCTGAGCTGCTTAGAATTAGCTGGTAGAAGCAAGTTTGCAAAACCTAGAGGTTCTCTAAGTGTTATCTAGGAGTTCTTGAGACTTGTTTACTGACTTCATGAGGTCAAACTGTCTTTCTAATAATACTAGATCTTCTTTGCCTTTTTTGCTGTGTTAACATTTACCCTGATGATACCATAGTATTAATCAAGGCAGTGAAGCCAAACTGTACTGAGAGTTTTGTTTCAGGATGCCCTTGAGAAAGGAGTAAAAATTAACAATTTTATTAGATCCTGATCCTTGAGACTATTTAATATTCTGATTTTAATATTCTGTGACAAACAGGAATATTTCGAAAGCACTTCTGCTGCATACTAAAATATGATGGTTTATTACTCAAAAAAATGTATGTGACCTCATGAGTCACAAGGTAAATTAGTCACATTTTTTTTTTCTTTGAGCACTGTTTATACTTGAAAGAACAACTGACAATCTATGGTTATGCAGACTAGGATATATGGAATATATTTTTTCAAAAGCGAAAAAAGTGAGCCTGTCACTTCAAGGAAAGCAACTGATGGTACTTATGATAAAAATTTCAAACAAAAATTAGAATTTAACACTTGTTTCCCCACGTTGAATTTGACACTTTCCCAATACCTAAAGATTTTTCTAATGTGATCTGTAGTAATATTTACAAACGGGTTTTTTTGTACTATATAATTCAACATGCCAATATTTGAAGCACCTTTATCACTCAGTGTTCCAAAATTCTCCAAATATCATTTCACGGTGTTATAAAAATTATGCACAGCTAGATAAAACATTTATTAAAAGTGAAAAAAGATTATCACAAAACATTGACTAATGACTTAATATAACATGGAGTTATAGGACCAATGCGTTCATGTGCCCACTGCACAGTAACAGACCAATTACACTGAGAAATCAAGGTTTGCATCAGAGAGTTTAATGATTGCCAGGTGCCAAGGAAAGAGGCGGGAGGAGACCTTCAAATCCATCTCCCTGAGGAATTCTGGACTGGGGTTTTTAAGGGGATCTGGGAGGATGAGGGACTGAAAATTGGGTTTGTTGATTGACTAGGGAGAGGAGTATGAAATCATCAGGATATGGAAGCTGCATTCTTTGATGAATCAGCTCCTTGTGGGGTAATTCAGACCAGCTGATGCACATAGTTTCACTGTTGTACAGGACCTAAAAGAATACATCAGAGGGAAAACTTAATGTTTCATAATGTTCAAGCCATTATCTATAGAGCAGTTTAGGGGAACTATAATCTTGCAATAGGGTCTGTGTTATTCCAGGACAACAGGCACAAACAGCTTTTAGGAAGCAGTTTACAGTATGCTGACTTCGTGATTAATGCTGAATGTGCTGCAAGCTTGGTTGATTTTTATTTCTCCCCATCCCTTCTTCCAAGATTAATTTTATAAGGTTTATAAGTTATAATTAATTTATTAATTTTATAAACTTTATAAAATTTTATAACTAAAATTTATAACTTTATAAATTTATAACTATAAAATTTATAAACTTTTATAAATTTTTTAAAGTTTATAAATTAATTTTATAAAGTTTCAATAGTATGAAGTGTTCATCTTCTATAAGTTCAGAGTCCACATTAGAAATTACCACAGGTTGAGTTTTGGTATAGTGTCAATGAAAAATATACTCTGTTTTCCTAAAAGGTTAAAATACTCTTTGATTTTCAGACTATATTCTTGAGTAAGATCAAATTTTCCTCATACAGTTCAACAAAGTCGGCATACTGAATCAGATTCAATGCTGAAGTATTTGAGAAAGTCTATGTTCTATTAACCCAGACATTAAAAAATGTGAACAATGCTATTCTTCTCACTATTTTGTTTGGGGAAATACAGTTATTTTAAATAAATAATATGTTATTTATACTAACATGTAAGAGGTTTATTTCTGTTACTTTTAAATGAATTTATTTTAAATGAATTAATACATAAGAATTAAAAATACTGTTTTAATTTCTGAATGTGCTAAATGTCAATAGACATAACCTACATAAACAAAAGCTTTCGGGATCCTCAATGTCTTTTAAGAGTGAGAGAGGTTCTGACACCAAAATGTTCGTAAACCTCTGATAAAATCTGAAACTCTCCTGGAAGTTAGTCCCTCAATGTGAATGTTAAGGGCTGGTAGGGCTCACCTTTGTGATTTTCTGTGTTTTGTCATTTACAGTACTAATTGCTGTATTTCTAATATATGTCAAATCTGAATGGAAAATATCCCAAGGAACTGGCATGCAGCTGGACTTTCAGAAATTTCACTTTTTAAAAATTTTGATAGATTTTTAAAAATTTCCACATCCACCAAAGCAGTCTCAATGTTTAATACACACTTATACTTGCAAAATGCAAGTTCATATACTATAATGACTGTTTATTATTTGTTGTCATCTTATGTAGCAGAAAGATGATTCCAGTACATTGTCAAGATTCAGATTTAAAATTTTAAATTAAGAAACCTACAAAAGATATGAATTAGTGGAAATCCATGGAAAGTCTTTCAAATTCAGCACGTAATTATGTTTCCAATTTTGGAGAAAATATGTAAGTTTTAATCTACAGGATTTTTAAAAGTTGGATGGGAGCGTGCATGCTCTTCTTGCCAACAAATCCATTATAACTTAAAGATGGGAAAAACAGAATGTTTGGAAAATTCTTGTGACAGTCACTCTAACGAAGGTATCATCCTTGCTTGTTGTTATCACCAGTGCATGTATGATACATGAGGTAGAAAGTTGTGACTGAAAACTACCTCTGGGCCACCTTCTCTGTTCCAGAGGAAGTAATACTCCCTTCCCTACTTTGAGGAAGTCATTCAGTTTTGATACCATGCTTTGCACGTAAATCTCTGTCTATTGGATCCTCATCCAAGTGATCAGAGTGATGCTTGATTGGTTGGTTGTTAAAATAAATTTTTGCGAAATAAGGTAGAGAGGAGAATTATCCTTAGATAACATCTGAATGCCTGGGAGAGAAAATAAAGACACAGCTGTCTCTCTGCTTTAGTCTCCGTCTCTTGGTGTCCTGAAATATCCATCTTATTACAAAAAAAAAGAATCAAAATAAGGAATAAACACAAGAAGAGTCATCATTTCTAATATTGCCAAGTCATAAGACAGCAATATGCTCTACTAAATTATGCATATTTAATTTAATTTCTTTAAAAATAAAATTTGCTATTTTGATGTCAAAAATACAAAACAAATACAAAAATATTTGTCACAAGGATGTCTCATTCAAATTGTAAACAGAAGTGGACAAACTGAGTTTTGTCTTTTGAATCACATTGATTATTTTCTTCTACTTTATTTTTACTAAAATGAATGCCTTGATCTTGAGTGTTTCTTAAAATTCATCTTAAAAGTGAAGCAATTTTGTTTTTATCCCTTTGCATAGTCAAGAAGTTTGTAGAGGAAGAAAAAGTATAAAATCTGACATTGAAGGGTAGCCTCCCTCAAAGACATGAATAATATTGTATTTTAGACAGGATGATCTAGATGTGAAAGGGCCTTAAAGGGTAGAGGGATGCCCCAAATCAGAAGGCCTTTTGGGGGTCTCCCAAGAAGGTCAGAAGCATTGAGTGTGTAATAAGTGGGGGCCACTACAGCAACCATTATCTTCCCTCTGACAGAGCCGCTCACTGACCTGGCATGCTGGCAAATGGAGAGGAAAACTCTCCACCAAGATGTAAATTCCCCATACTGGTCCCTCATGAATATCTTGTCTCCAGGATTCAAGCCAGTGACCTGGAAAACAAGGTTCCTCCCCAATCAAAATGACAAGCAGAGTTTGTTTCTTGTTAGGAAGACTACGAGGTGTGTAAAAAAATTATGATTTCTGAGGGGAAAAAAATGAGATGTCACACAGAGCAAAATATTACTTTCAAATGGTCCTCTGCAGTTCTTTTGAATGGCAGCTGTTAAGAATTCAATTGTGTGTATGACACACTGGAATCCAGAATGGAAGTTCTGTTGGGGGGCAGGAATGAATAGAAATGTTCGATTTAAATACTAATTTGAGATTATTTGAATATCTGTCATTCTTTTTAGCCTAAAGGTTAATTCTTGAAGAAATAACTTCCATTAGTAACACAAATTCTAACCTTGTCAAATCCTCTTATGTAATGCATCAGTGCTGAAAGGCATAGTCTTGCAAAACTGAATCTTTAAATATGTAATCTTGGTTTGTAGACAATGTTTTCCTCAAGAAGTTTCATTGATTTATCAGTTATTTCTTTATAGAGGATCCATTAAGGTATGCTCTATTGCTAATATAAAATAATTATGAATCATCAATTATTAAAATGTGGAAACTATTGAAATTATAAAAAATACCCAGTATTATACATTTCAATAAATGGGATGTCTAAAAAATTTGCATATACACTATGTATAGCAAAATAATGCCTTAGGTTTGGGTTATATTTTGGAGAGCTTATTTATTTAAAATATTCTCTTTATTTCTAGCAATTATTTTTCTTTCTTTGAAATAATACACAAAATTGCAACTCAATTAAGACAAATAAATTATTCTGCCCCACCATAACCAAGTTGAAGCAATAATAAAGCATGCAACATATGTGCACCAATCATAGCAGGACCTCTTCTGTCTGCCCAAGAGGAGTATTTACACATATATTCAGTAAGATAAAATTTAAAGAGGGGATTTGGGGATTTCTAATTCATATGGATAAAATTTTTCTTAGAAAAATAATATTTAAATATTCTTTATTTTAAAAACTTTTTGTGAATGTGGTGATATTTACATCATTTTTTTTTTTTTTTGACAGTCTACCTTTTCCTCCCTAAAATGTTTTTTAACTTATTTATTTATTTTTTTTTTAGATGGAGTTTCACTCTTGTTGCCCAGGCTGGAGTGCAATGCCATGATCTTGGCTCACCGCAACCTCTGCTTCCCGGGTCCAAATGATTCTCCTGCCTCAGCCTCCCATGTAGCTGGGATTACAGGCATGAGTCTCCACGCCCGGCTAATTTTGTATTTTTAGTAAAGACGGGGTTTCTCCATGTTGATCAGGCCAGTCTCGAACTCCCGGCCTCAGGTGATCCACCCACCTTGGCCTCCCAAAGTGCTGGGATTAAAGGCATAAGTCATCACACCTGTTGTGAACTGTGCATGTGAGGGATCTAGGTTGTGCACTCCTTATGAGAATCTAGTGTCTGCACTAAAATTTCTATTTTAACTGAAAAATAGAATTGTAAATATTTACAGTACAGCATGTTGTTTTGATAAGCATATACATTGTGGGATGGCTAACTCAAGCTATTTAAAATATGAATTATGTCACAAACCTATCATGCTTTTGTAGTGAGAACACTCAAAGTTTATTCTCATCAATTTTCAAGTGTACATAAAAATGTACTTTAAAAATTATGAATGAGACATAATCATTGCACATATTTGTGGGGTACAATGTGATGTTTCCCTACACACATATAAATTGTGTAATGATCAAGTCAAAGAGTAATTAGTATAGCCATCATCTTAAACATTTATCAGTTCTTTGTGATGAGGACATTTCAAAACCTATCTTGTAGTTATTTTGAAACATACACTAACATGCTGTTAACTCTAGTCATACTGCTAGGCAGTAGACCACCAGAACTTCTGTCTTCTAACTGTAGCTTGTACTCATCTTCCAATCTCTCATCACCCCCTTCATCCTCTGGTAATTATAATTCTACTCTCCACTTATATGAGAACAAATTTTTAGATTCCATATATGAGTGAGATCATGTGGTATTTGTCTTTCTATGCCTGGCTTTAAAAATCTACTTTTGAAATCACAGAATCACAATATGAAAGACAAAACAAAAATGAAAACAAATATTTTGGAGATGTCACTAGAAATTTTGTACACACACATGTGCACACATAGACACACACATAGTTTCCCCTTGTTATTTCCATATGAAATTTTTGTTTTATATATTGCAGTTTTCTTTTTTTAACTTTTGTATTAAGCATAATCTGAATGCAAATTATATTCATATTGTTATAATTTTTTGAGAGTTGGAAATTGTCTTCCAAAATATTTGCTCAACACGTGGAAGTCTTTGGGCTCCACCATCAATAGTATGAGTGGTTTTGATGTTTTGGAGTTATTATGAGCCATTTTTTTGGAAAACTACTATTTAAATTTGCACACAGAGCTTATACAGAATGAATATGTTAATGAGCTCCAGCCATGGATTGCACACTCATATTATCATCAATTGTGCATGAAATTTTTCCAGACTATTTGTTCAGAAAATAAGAACTAAATTATGCATTCAACTTAGATTCAGGCATAAAAATAGGTTTCCACAAATATTTTCAGATGTCAATTTTTTTTGTGTGCAAATACTATACAACCTTTTTATATGGTATTTTCACTTTATTGGATTAAAATCAAGATTGAAAAAAAAACTAGTTCATGGCATGTCACAAAAGTACAGGCTGATTTTTCCCACTCTTAAATCATACCCTAGAATATTGCAATTCACTATTGTTTATAAAACTATCATAAGCTTAGCTTCTATTTGTTTCAGTGTCATGAAAAATCTACCTTCAGTCTAAGAAAACCATTCATTCAGTAAGCATTATAGTACTATCCTAGGGTTTCCATTGATTTTATGTTTGAGTTTTCAAGGGATTTTAAAATATCAGACTACGTTCATCTTCTTGACATCCACATAAAAATAACCAATAGCGTCAGATCAAAGGATAATTTATCATTATAATTTAGTGAAATTTAATATTGGAAGAATAAAAAGTCAAATAAATGTCCTCTTTTCTCTGGCTAGAACTAAAAATTTTCTGATCCAAGATTGTTAATTTCACTGATGAGCTCCTTATTTCATTATAACCAAATAATAAAAAGTCGAAGTTAGCTGATGGTTGGGGTGATTCTTCATTCTTCTCCACATGGGTCAGAGATAGAGAAAATGTTTTCATGTAGTGCGGTTAAGGATCCTAAGCCTTACCCTGAGGGATCCTTCCTTTTCCTTATTGTTGTTTCAATTGTTCATTTAATAAAAGATAATAAACTACAAAGCAGATGCAGATGAACCAAGACCTCTGTTTTTACATGAGGAAAGGATGGGAGGCCTGTAGTAATGGCTGAATAGTGGGATATTTTCTTAAATCCAGAGCTTTAGACCCCACATACTCACTCTAAGGGTGTGTGAATTGGCTTCCATTGCAACTTAGACACCTGCCATCAGGAAATGTTTGAGCTGGAGCAGCAGTCCCCAACCTCTTTGGCACCAGCAACCAAGTTCGTGGAAGACAATTTTTCCACAGACGTGGGCGTGGGTGGGTGGGTGGTAGGCAGACACTAGATTCTCATAAGGAGTGCACAACCGAGATCCCTCACATGCACAGTTCACAACAGGATTCACATTCCTATGAGAATCTAATGCCACCGTTGATCTGATAGGAGGCGGAGCTCAGGCAGTAATGCTTGCTCTCCTGGCCTGCTGTGAGGCCCAGTTCTCAACAGGCCACCGACTGGTACTAGTCCGTGGCCCAGAGGATGGGGACCCCTAAGCTAAACAGAGCCATAAAGAACACAGTCTGATCTTCTTACCATGCTTACTGATAGCTGTGGAGGCTCTGAGGTGGCTGCAGATATGGCTTCAGTGGCTTCTCAATAAACTTGTTTATACTTCAGATTATACTTCAAAGTTGACTGTAGCTGAAATTGCAAAAATGCAACTATTATTTTTTATAGTAAATAAGAAAATAAAGTCTCTAAATGGTCTGATTCAGTTAAAATGTTTGCTAATTAATTTAGTGAGTGGAAATACCCTAAACAGCCTTGATGTTTACAGCTTTGATGTAGAGATGGCCTTAAAAAGATATTTCACAGGCTCAGGGACAGTGTGTGTTAAAATTATGAAGTGGGTAAAATTTGTCATTGGTGTCATCACTTTCATAAGAAGCTCTCTCCTTCCCCCACATTTTCTTTCCATGGGAGTGAATCTTCCCTTTGACTTTCCCAATTGAATAAACTCCCTGCCAGAATGTCTACTGCTTCCCAACCCTCCTAGTGACTCCATTATCTATGGTATGCACTCTCTGGGCTGACCTCTGATGCCAATCTGTTCTGTGCTGTCCCTATCTTTCTGTCAGATTAAAGTTTATCCCTAGGTAGCTGTCTTTGCCAAGGATTGTTTGATTGTAAGAAAGAAACCCACTATAACTTATCTAAGCAAATGGGAATGGCCATCTGTCCAAAGCCAGGAGCAGATATTGCAGCCATACCTTATGTGGAACTTGAAAAAAACAAAAAACAAAAATCTGGGAAGCCATCTATTAAATATAATAAAAGCAATTATCCTCTCCATCTGCTTTTCACTGAAGAAGCATGTGTATACACTTCTTCTCTCCAATACATATTTTTTTTCCTTTATCTCAGACATTATCCTCTGCTTATTTACAGAGGATGATTTACCTTAACTTGCTCTGCAAATGACCTCCATATTTGGGGCACCTCACTTTACAGATCTGGTTCCTGAATTTGATTGACATGATCTCTAAACCAACTGCAATTTTCTCAGAGAAAGAATCTGATGGGCCCAATGTAGCCCTTGGGTTAAGTGTCCATCTTTGTATCATTCAGTTATGTCTAGAAAGAAAGTGGTATGTGTTAGAATGTTGAGGAATAAAAGGGGAAGAAAGGTAGTTTGGCCATGAAAGGCACTCTGAGACTTTTTTTGTTCCTGCACAGCTTTGTTGCCCTTTTTTTTTTTTTTCGATTAAGAGATTGTTAGGCAAATTGATTAGATAATCTGTGTTAGTGTGTTCATACGGTGCTAGCGAGTTACTTTCTGATAGAGTTTTTTTTGCTTTTCTGTGACTCTGTAAGAACTTAGACCATAAGCTCAAATGTTCCCAAGGGACTGGATCAAAAATTATATAAATGAAAGTGTCCGCGTATAAGACAATTGTCTGTGGAGGAGCTTTTGGCCAACTGGGGAAGACATGCTCAGTGTAAAGTCATTACAAATCATTAAATTATGTGTAAAGTAATTGAAATTGCCTGGTGTTCAGAAGTAGTCTACGACCTGCTATTTTGTGATTCCTGATCTGAAAGCTCTTCTGTAATTCAAAAGGATGGCTCTAATGGCGGCTTTAATTGGCATCTTAAAAAGCAGGTGAAAAGGTAGTACTGTCTTCTAGGTTCTCTACAGTCTAATAGGAAACCTTCTGCTAATAGGAGTTGGAAGACCTGAATTCTAATCCCAACTTTGCCACTTTCTGATTTTAAGATTTACTATAAAGATTTATTTTTGGGGATTCATGGGAAAAGGGGTGACTGTCGAATGGTTTACTGATGAGTTACTAGCTTATCAGAATCAGCGATGGTGGGAAGGGGAGGTGAATGACAAAGCAAAGTTCAACAATCTTAAAGTATCTGCAAGGGGTTTCTAGGAATCTGTATTTTTAAAACTCCCCGGATGCTTTTAATGCAATTGTGACTATGACTGCATTTAGGAAACTGACTTAGCTGATCTCTTCATTCTGACAACCTAAGAGACAGACAGAATTCTAAGACTGGTCTTTTCTCATGGGCTGTTCTGCTTGAAATCTGAGACTGCCATATTGAGTAAAACTAGACTTTCCTTGGGACAAATGAACACATCTGCCATTATTTTCTCCAACAGACGCTAATATTAGGGATTTTTGTTTTCCTGCATGTTAAAGCTTGCCTCAGCTAGGGATCAATCAGCTCTTCTTTTCAACCATTAATTCTTGATTCCTGGCTTATCATGCTGTTTTCATCTGACTATTTTATAACCTTACACTGTCTACTCTTCACAAAGTTACCTTCTTATTTGTGAGTCCAAAAAGACTTTATTCAATGCAACCTTTCTTAGCTAGATGTCTCTAAAGGCTCAGTTTCATTCATACAATTATCTTGTAGGTTTTTTTTTTTTTTTTTTTTTTTTAAATCAGATCTTACTTGTAGTTATACATATTTCCAATATTAAACTGAAATACTTGATTTATTTTTCTGGGATTTTTCTTTCCCAATATATTTTATTTTTGTGGGGCAGAAACTGTACTTCTTTATTTCTCTAATACTGGTATGTAACATATTGACTGAAAAAATATACATTTCTGAATAATGGGTGAATTAGTGACCTGAAAACTGCTGCCACCAATGTGTACATCATCATCATCATCACCACCACCGCCACTACCATCACTATATGCATAAAAGAGTTTTTATATGTATATTTCACTTATTTTTCACAAGAATAAAATGAGACATAGTGGCCTATTCCTATATCCTTCTTTTTCAAATGCGAAATTTGGGTACTCTATAGCATAAAATAAATGGACGCAGGTCAATATGTCGATAAGCAGCAGAGTCAGAGTCTGAATCTAGTCTGACTTTGGAGCCCGAGGTCTTAACCACAAAGATATACTTCCTGCAACATTTATTACAGTTGCTCTGCAGTCTGGAGTAAAGATTTGTTAGGCTGCTTTAAGGTCAGGGTCACCAAATTATTCACAAAAAGAAGAGCAATAGAGATATTTGTTGCTTCCCAGTTACCACTCACACAACCCTAGATTCTGTGGTCTTTTCTCCTTTTTCACTTCATGGCTGCAACTATGTGCAAGCTATGGTCAAGGCAAAGTCACAGTGATTCTGGGTTATGTTGTGAAAGCCAGGAAGAAAATACACTATTCTGCCAGTAATATATCAACAAACCTATTAAAACAACAAAACAAACAAAAACAACACTCCAGTTGCACATAACCATCATAGTGAGCTAGATGATCAAGGAAAAAAATAAAGCGGTTAATTCAAAATAATTAGCATTGTTGTATCACAAATGTATAAATTAACACATCCACTGCTAACTGAAATTTCTTATGAGTGTTGGTCAGCTTTCTTTAAAATACTCTGAAATGTCCTTTATGACTGAGGCAGACCTATATGTCTGATCTCTCTATCATACATCCCTCTCTCAGATCTTTTTCTATCTAGCTGAAGTCCCAAAACAGTAACAGCAACAGCAGTTGACCTGTTTTGAAAGTTTATTTTGTATCAGATACTTTACGTGCATTGTTTTATTTCATCCCAAAATAACCCTGTCAATAACAAATTAATACTATTTGCTCTTCACAAATGAGGACCTTGTGGCTTAGAGAGATCAAGTAAATCTGCAATAACATGTAACTAGTAAATGGAAGAAATGACATTTAAATAAAAGTCTGTCTGATTTCAAAGCCCATGATACTGACCATTGCTCTGTCCTCTCATCATTCTGCTAAGTGCTCATCATTTTGCTAAGTGCTTCATATTTTCATGCCTTTGCATAGGCTTCTGGCATTACCATGGTTGCCTTCCCCGCTCATCTACCTGGCTTTCTCCTGCTCATCCTTCAAAAACCA
The DNA here is from genome assembly GCF_002776525.5 of Piliocolobus tephrosceles. Lineage (NCBI taxonomy): Eukaryota > Metazoa > Chordata > Mammalia > Primates > Cercopithecidae > Piliocolobus > Piliocolobus tephrosceles. Next base: position 67,104,035 of record NC_045437.1, read on the forward strand.
GCCCAGGCATCACCCATCTGGAAAGCCTTCCTTGCCTGAGAGGTGACAAGGTGCTAGCAGCCCTCGCTCTTGGCACCTCCTTGGCCTAGGCATCCACTCTGGCGGCGCTTGAGGAGCCCTTCAGCTTGCCACTGCACTGTAGGAGCTCCTCTCTGGCCTGGCCGAGGCCAGAGCCGGCTCCCTCTGCTTGTGGGGAGGTGTGGAGGGAGAAGCGCGGCTGGGAAATGGGGCTGCGCGCAGTGCTCACAGGTCAGTGAGAGTTCCGGCGGGTGCGAGTGGGGGCTCAGCTTGCCGCACTCGGAGTGGCCAGCCTAGAGCCACAGGCCCAGGGCAGTGAGGGGCTTAGCACCCGAACCAGTAGCTGCGGAGGTTGCACCGGGTCCCCCAGTACTGCCGGCGTTGTCCTCAAATTCTTCAGCTGCCTCCCCTTGGGGCAGGGCTAAGGACTTGCAGCCCGCCATGCCCAAGCTCCCCCCTCCACAGTGGGCTCCCGAGGCCTGAGCCTCCCTGATGGGCTTGGCCCCCTGTTCTGTGGTGCCAGGTCCCATTGACCACCCAAGGGCTGAGGAGTGCAGGTGCCGCTGGGGACTGGCAGGCAGCTCCACCTGCAGCCCCACTGTGGGATCCACTGGGTGAGGCCAGCTGGGCTCCTGAGTCTCGTGGGGACTTGGGGAACTTTTATGTCTAGCTAAGGGATCGTAAAGGCATCAATCAGCACTCTGTGTCTAGCTCAGGGTTTGTAAATACACCTATCAGTACTCTGTATCTAGCTAATCTAGTGGGGACTTGGAGAACTTTTCTGTCTAGCACTCTGTCTAGCTAAGGGATCGTAAATGCACCAATCAGCACTCTGCATCTGGCTCAGGGTTTGTAAACGCACCAATCAGCACTCTGTGTCTAACGCAGGGTTTGTAAATACACCAATCAGTACTCTGTATCTAGCTAACCCAGAGGGGATTTGGAGAACTTTTCTGTCTAGCTCTCTGTGTCTAGCTAAAGGATTAGCAAACACACCAATCAGCACTCTGTGTCTAGCTCAAGGTTTGTAAATACACCAATCAGTATTCTGTATCTAGCTAACATAGTGGGGACTTGGAGAACTTTTACCTCTAGCTAGAGGATTGTAAATGCACCAATCAGCACTCTGTCAAAGCGGACCAATTAGGTCTCTGTAAAATAGACCAATCAGCTCTCTGTAAAATGGACCAATCAGCAGGATGTGGGTAGGGCCAGATAAGGGAATAATAGCAGGCTGCCAGGGCTAGCCAGCCACAACCTGCTTGGGTCCTCTTCCAGGTTGTGGAAGCTTTGTTCTTTCGCGCTTTGCAATAAATCTTACTGTTGCTCACTCTTTGGGTCCACACTGCCATTATGAGCTGTAGCACTTACCCTGAAGGTCTGCAGCTTAACTCCCGAAGCCAGCGAGACCACGAACCCACCAGGAAGAAGGAACAGCTACAGATGCACTGCCTTCAAGAGCTGAAACACTCACCATGAAGGTCTGCAGCTTCACTCCTGACATCCAGACCATGAACCCACTAGAAGGAAGCAGCTCCAGACACATCTGAAAGTCTGAAGGAACAAACTCTGGACACACCATCTTTAAGAACTGTAACGCTCACTGTGAGGGTCTGGCTTCATTCTTGAAGTTAGTGAGACCAAGAACCCACCAATTCCGGACACATTTTTCAAAAACCAGCCCAGGCATCACCCATTTGGAAAGTCTTCGTTGCCCACCCTTCCATCTTCTAATGAGTTAACTTTTTTTTTGTTTTCTTATTCAGCAACATGCTATAATTGCATTTGTAAAATCATATTTAACTTGTCCTACAGTGTCCTGTGAACTCTCCAAGGACAAGAATGGTGTGCCCTTATGCCCCCAATACCCAGCAAAGTGACTGACTTACTGTGAACATATAGGGCACATTAAATGGATAAATGTTCACTGCTGTGCTGTTCTCAGAAAGATAACCAGGAATATGGACGCTTTAGTTACTCTCTTCCAACTCCAAAAACCAGCTCAATTGCTGATTTTTAAAAATAATTTTCTTTTATTTCAACTTCAAACTAACAAAACCATTGCAAAAATAAAGAGTTACAATCTCCTCTTCATCTAGGTTCATCAAAGATTAACTAAATTTGCTTCACCATTCTCTCTGTCTTCATCTGTCTCTCTAATTTATATACATACATTTTTCTTCTATATCTCTCATACCTGTGTAAGAAAGGGTGTCTAAATCTACACATTATATATGAGAGAGAAAGAACAAGGTGCAGATCTCATGTCCTTTTAATTCTTGAATACTTCAGTGCGTACTAAGAAAAAGGGCATTCTCTTATATTCTCTTATATAACTACAACACAATGGTCAAAATAAAATTAACAAGGATTTTTATATGATGCGTGGATTACCTAATTCACAGTCAGTATTTCAAAAGTCACCAGTTGTCTCAATACTGTCCTTTTCTAGCTATTTTCAGTCTAAGATCACTCATTGTCTTGAGTTGTCATCTCTCTTTTAGACTTGTTTAATTAGAAATAGTTCCGGCCGGGCGCGGTGGCTCAAGCCTGTAATCCCAGCACTTTGGGAGGCCCAGACGGGCAGATCACGAGGTCAGGAGATCGAGACCATCCTGGCTAACACGGTGAAACCCCGTCTCTACTAAAAAAATACAAGAAACTAGCCGGGCGAGGTGGCGGGCGCCTGTAGTCCCAGCTACTAGGGAGGCTGAGGCAGGAGAATGGCATAAACCCGGGAGGCGGAGCTTGCAGTGAGCTGAGATCCTGCCACTGCACTCCAGCCTGGACAACAGAGCGAGAGTCCGTCTCAAAAAAAAAAAAAAAAAAAAAAAAAGAAAGAAAGAAATAGTTCCTTGGTCTTTTTTTCCCTCTCATTCTTACTACTTTAGCATATTTTAGAGAATATGCCAGTTATATTGTAGCGTAACTGGTGACTTTGATATTTTGTCTCATGTTTTCTCATAATTAGATCTATTTATGCCTTTTTGGCAAAAATTACACAGAAATCAAACATTGCATCCTTCATAGAGCATCACACCTGGAGGAACATCTTGTTTTATTTTGTTGTCTTTGTTTGTTTTGTTTTTATCCATATTACTGGTGATCATTAACTTTTGATCATTCTTTTAAGGTAGTATCTTCTGTTTCTTCACTTTAAAGAAGTGAGTAATATTCTCTAGATAATTAATATGTTACATGTGAAAAGATAGTTTGAATACACATAAATTTTTTTGTGTCTACAAATGTTTTATTCCTGCCCTAGTCAATTACTGATTATTGCACGATGGTGGTTTTCTAATTCATCAGTCCTTGAACATTTACTAGTTGAGTTTCTACATTAAGGAATAGTTTTCCCTGGTCCCTCATTTATTTATTTATTTATTTATTTATATATGTACTCATGGATTTTTATTTTATTCAATGGTGTATAACTCTTACAATCATTTTTTTAAAGCATAAATTGTTTTATGTCTAGTCAGTGGGACACTCTTAGACTTGTGTTTCTTTTGCATGTCCTATTAACATTTTAAACAAATTTCTTTTTGTTACTTCTCCTCACATAAGAATTTTGAGTTTGTTAAGAGACAAGAAACTCTGGCATGGAGATGAATGATTTCCTGAACTTTAAGAGCTATATGCAGTGGTGTGCTGCAGCCGGTTGAGACAATTGCTTGCGTCTCTTCCTAGCTTCCTGATCTCATTATGTCGGTACGTTGAAATTAGCCATACCAAAGAAATTGCCATGCCTTTTCTGGGAGGGTTGGTTGTTAAACATTTTATTAATACCAGCACATTTCTGGCTATATCCAACCTCAAATCTGCTATCAGTTTCTTGTGATCAAGTCTGCATCCTGAGCAGATGTTAGTAGCTTTCCTTGGAATGCTGAGTGTCACGAATGTGCCTTCTGACTTAGAACAGAGTCCTTGGGAGCAGGATGTCAGAATGAATGAGAAAGAAACAGTAGCCGGGAGTGAATTACCCCACTGTTCATCCCTCCCAAACATGTAAAACAAGAATCATAACCCTAGAGTCATCTGGTAAAAAAAGGTCATTCCAATTCTATGAGCTTGGCTCTGGGGTCTCAAAGGGCTATATGCCTGGAGCTGAGGAGGTCCCTTCTGAATGGGCAAATACAATTACCTAGCTTCAATGGAGGTAGCTGCCATTTGAGGTTCACTGATTTCTATTCCCTTCAACTTTGAAGGCCTCACACCATGTCTTTGTCTCACTGCAGTCCATCACAGGGAACTGCCCCAGATAACTACAAGTTAAAAATGCTTGGGTGAATTTGTTCTGGAAAGTGGGGTCTCTATCAAATTCTTATTTAAAATGTGTGTGCCCAACTGGAACATTTATTTATCTCAGATTGATAAGCAAGCCTAGGCTTGTTTTCATCAGCTCCAGATTTGCCTTGACACAGGAATGTTGACTCTACAACCTGGGCTCAAATTTGATCACATGCTTTTACAGAAAGGATGGCCAGCAGTCTAGGATTTCTCTAATGTGACAGTACTTGAATGCACTATACAGCTGTAAATGTAATAACATTTGAAAGGCTTGCTCTAACGCTAAGAAGGATTGTAACATTCTTAACACAGGTGCAGTTTTAAGTGATGTGCTGTTCTCAGAAAGGTAACCAGGAATATGGAAGCTTTAGTTACTCTCTTCCAAATTCACAAAAGTCTACTCAATCTGCTGCTTTCAAAGGAATATGGAGAGTATGAAGAGTTTATGGAAAACATTTTGCCTCTTTCCATTTCGTCTTGTGTCATATAAGCTGTATTTTCTTTTATTTATAATTGTAAAATAATTTAAAATGGAAAAATAAAATTTTATTCAATTTGTTTTATTATTTTTGTAGGATTGTTTTCTGACAAGCCTGATTGTGACAACTAGGGGAATATTAAAGGCTGACACCTGCTATTAAGTCAGAATTTTTTATGAGGTTCAAAGATGGATCTTCATGACCTGGAAAAATAAATCAAGGTCAGCAATTGACTGAGGCAAAGTCTTTTCAGTCATTTATATTACAATGTAATTATAGCAAGCTGGTGTACAATCCTGGAAAAGCTGTAACCTAGTCACATTGATACATATGCATTGTATGATGAATAAATGAAAAGAGAAAAAAAAAAACAATATGCAAAGGAAATTGCCTATATTACTCATTATGCAGAGATTCCAAGTACTGCAGAGCCACCTTAAACATTAGTTTCTGGATCCCTGTCCTTCAAGGCTATTCAAATGATCTTGATCTACTTTAATTTTGCAAATGTTCACTCTATTGTCACAGTTTGCACTTGAAATGCAGTTCTGTTATTTTGCCATTCTTGGGTGTAAGCATTATTTCTAAATTGAAGCATTCCCTCTAATAATAATATTGAAAAAATCTAACTATATATTTGTACATATTGAAAAAAACACTGACTCTTCTGCAGAGTGCGTGTTGAGTTTTCCCATGCTGAAGTGACTTTGGAAAATTGTGGAAGGAGAGAAATCTTGTATTTCAAGAAGTCTCTTTCTCACTTATCTCAGGTTGAGACTCAATCCTATTAAGTCAGCTTTTAGCTCCCTGGTCTGTGAGGGGTAGTATAAACTGAGAAAGAAAAACACTATCTGGGGTTATGTGAGCCAGGAATGCAATTTCTTGTTTGGAATATTTTCTTTTTTGGATGAAAATAAAAGGGTTGATTGATAGGCAATTCGCCTAAAATATGAAAAACAATAAAGATTTTATTGGTTAAAAAAACGTAACAAGGCAGACAATCTTTTCCTTGGTCGTAATCAAAAGCAATTCCTTAGTTATTCATTGGAGGAAAGAAAACAAAAAACAAAACAAACAAGAAAAAGATTAACAGCAAAAGTATGACTAAGGGGTATTGTGACAACATTTTCACACCTGAGAAAATGAGAAATAGAGGACACAGGTGGATGGGGGATTTTCTTCCTTCCTGATTCCAGGAGATTCCCATATACTGTTACACTTCACTTATTCAATAGCTAAATTAAATGCTTAAAACGTTGTGTGCATATCTGATTCTCATAAATCAAATTTACTTTTATAGGCACCAGTAAAATATATGATTGAAAGATAAGTTTCACTATTACTTAAAAGGTATTTCTCCTTTTAATACATGTGAATCTTTCAATCTCAGCGTTTTCTACCATGCTTTTTGGACTGTGCCCCCTCAAAGTGTTACATAGTAGTACCTTCATCCGAGATTGTGTCAAGCTTTTCTGTATTGAGATAGTATTATGAAAACTATTATATATTTGTGTGTGTATATACATGTTTTTACTACAATAAAATGCTGGAAATGCCCTAGCATGCCTCTTTCTTCTAGAATATATTACTTGTCATTCTAGGAAAATTATTTTATATCTTTTCTAAAGCTTCTATTGAGAATCTGTGAACTAAGGTTATCTTATGGCTTCTTTTGCAAAGTCATTTTTTAAAAATTTGTCGTTTAATTTATGATGTAAATAAACATTTTCAAAGAGAAGTTGAAACTTTTCAGATCAGTTCTGGAAATTACTATTACACAGAAATTAAACTTACTTTCTGTAGTGTATCATACCCAATCTCAGAAATTACAAAATGAGAAAAGTAATTTATATTTTATTTCCTACTGATTAAATTTTGACGTCATGTCAACCTTAATTGCAGACTATAATCTGAAATCTGTGTTTTTATCTCAGGAAGGCTGCTAGTGACTCTGTGCATCAAAAAGATGATCCAGCCATACTTGACTGGATAAAGGAAGCAACTTATTTATTTATTTTCTCAAGAAAATTCATAATTAATTGGACACCCGCTGAATTATCCCAATGTATTATACATTGGGATTAAAAAAATGTATAAGGCAGTGAGATGAAATGAATTCTCTTTTCATAAATATTTACATTTTCCAAATGTATAATGTAGGGTGTTCTAAAGTTTGACTTAAAGGAGCATCCCTCTCCAGGTAAGTGGAAGGAGGTATAGCAGCACATTTAAAAAGCTGAAGAGATTGCAAAACTAAATCACATCAAATGCTGTGGAGTAGCATAAATAGGATTGTATCTCTGTGCATTTTCAGTAGTTAATATGCAGATAGAGCACTTTTGTGGAATTAGTTTGGCTCGTGTTCAGCTCCCAGCAATATCAATATTAAATCTCTAGTACAGTTGAATAAGTAGGGGATTAACATATTTCCAGATTCATTTTACTATGTACCTTGATGGTTTATTTCTCATATTAAAAAATAACTTCTGAAGTTACTCCACAGATAAATGTTTCACTCTAACAACATGGGAAACTGTAGACATTTTAGGTATTAAAAAAATCTATTTAGTAGCTTTAGGAAAACTTAAAAAGGAAAGGATTCCTTTTTACATACTTTAACATGTTGATATTTTTGCACAAATGACATTTTCTGAATATAGTGGATGAACATTACCTTTGTTGCTAATTTACTATTAAAATGTTATTAATTACCTCCCTCCTCCTTTCTTTATTCTTTTTCTTTTAGGCAAGTAGGCATAACAAAAAGTGCATAGCTCCTGTCCAGAACGTCGTCTTATAGCAACTTCTTTTTTGCTTGTCCTTCATCTACAATTCTACTTTTGACGTTTGGCACAATACACACAAAAAATAGAATATCTGCCACTAGTAGTACTTTAAATTCTGCCAGATAGAACCATCGATACAAAAAAGAAAAGAAAACCACACAACGAAAAAACAAACACTGCTTTTCTTAGATTACCCTTCAGCCATCACAGTGACACAATAATTGTAGGACCAGTAAGATTACTCAGACCACATGGGTACAGGACATGGAGTCTGTGACTGAAGCAAACGTGCTGTTAAGAAGGTAGCCAAGTAAGGGCATGCTGTTCTGACACCTCTTGTGCTGCCTGGCAATACAGAATGCGCTCTTTCAGTGAAGGTCAGGGCTCGATGATTACCACAATGAAAACATACATACATGGCGCATTTGTAACAGTTTAAAGCTCCGGCAAGCCAAGATTAGTCACAACTGGAAACTGGCGTGGTCACTGACTCAAAGATAATGCTGAGTTCAGGTATTAAAGGTGACAAACACTCTTCTAAGAAAAGCACAACTCTAAACTCAAGGGCTCTGTTTGCCTCAGAAAATGTGCTGCCAGAATCTAGGTATTCGTGGTATGGTTTGGAATAAAACAAAAACAAAAACAAAAACAAAAACAACTCATTGGCTTTGACTCATTCTATTTTTCTTTTCTTTTCTTTTTCTTTTCTTTTCTTTTCTGTTCTCTTCTCTTTCTTTCTTTCTTCCCTCCTCTCTCTCTCTCTCTCTTTTTTTTTTTTTTTTTTTTTTTTTTTTTTTTTTTTTGGAGATGGAGTTACTCGTTGCTCAGGCTGCAGTGCAGTGGCACGATCTCAGCTCACCACAACCTCCACGTCCCTGGTTAAAGCGATTCTTCTACCTCAGCCTCCCGAGTAGATGGGATTACAGGTGCCCACAATCACACCCGACTAATTTTTGTATTTTTAATAGAGACGGGCTTTCACCATGTTGGCCAGGCTAGCTTCGAATTCCTGACCTCAGGGGGTCCACCCGCCTCGGCCTCCCAAAGTGCTGGGATTACAGATGTGAGACACAGTACCTGGCCTCATTCTATTTTTCTAACCAGGCAACAGAAACTGAGAAGCTTTGGGTCTTATGTTTTATAGGGAAGGCAGAAAACATTTCTCCCTCTGTAAGAGGCAAGTGATGAAACATTCTGGAAAGTCACATGAATTATTATCTACTGAGGATTGAATTGACAAACATCACGTCAATTACTGCCTGGGCCTACTCTGACTTTTCAAATCCACCACCAGCAGGAATGGCTATACAAGGTTACGTGTACCCTGCAGATTACAGGGGTTTATATTATATATTTCTAGCACCTGGTAGATTTATTTCTTAAAAAACCACTCTGTAACTCACCACTATGCCTCTAAAATTAGCTTTTTGGCACAAAGCAAAAGTCATGTGTGTTTGTGACTTTTAAAGTTAGTAGCCTAATTTAATGAGAAATGATGGCAGTATAACGTTTTGATTCATTTAATACACCAGGTAAAGATACAGATTTAGTTTCCAGGAATGATAATTGCTGAGGATTACTTCTAGTCTGATTTTAAACAAATTAAATCTGAGGAAAAATTGTGGACTCTAAATTCAAGCATTACTTGCTTTGAAAAAAAAATCTCCTTCAAACGATTGTTCATTGAAAATGTAAAATAACTTCAGTCCCTAAACTCATACATCTTATACTATAATTGTAAAAGATTTCGGGGAGAAGAAATTCATATTTATACTAATTAGATAACTTATTCAACAAATTATTTATTAAATGCATGTACAAGTGCTATCTGAGGGGGTGATAACTTAGGGTATACTTTAAAAATTTGTGGGCATCTTTCTTGAAGTCACAATGAATTGGAGATACCACTGGCATTTAGTATTTAGGTCTGTCCTGAGTTATCTTGCAATGCATATATTATCTTCCTCTTCCCAAAGTAGGCAGTTTTCACCTCAAACATCCCAGTGTTTCTTCTGTCTGGCTGAGAATTTTCTCCAGCTTCACAGGAGCTTACTCAGCTACAGCAGGGGCAACCCAGAGTGAGAAGCAGATAAAGCCTCCAGTGGGTCATGGGAATCCGTGGATAAATGCCTGAGCCTTTGTATTCTCAGGTAAGAGACTTCTGAGTTGTTCCACGTGGTTTCTGAGGTGATGCCCAACGGGCTGGGCCCCGTTTACCCACAGCGATATCCCACACATTAGCTCACGTTTTATCCCTTTTTTTTTCTTTCCTGCACCCATTTCCTTGTGATATAAAATATTGTTGAATATAAATCAAAAAACAGAGGGAGAAGGTCTCTGAAGCCACCTTTGCTCCTTCTCTATGTGATACTTATCTTCAGCTGTTTTGAACCCACTAATGTAAGTTGTTCCATTTTGAAGGCATAGGTTAAGTTATTTTTGTTTTTGTTTTTGAAACAAGGTCTTGCTCCGTTGCCCAGGAAGGACTGCTGTGGTGCAATTGCAGCTCACTGCAGCCTCAACCTCCTGGGTCCATGCAATCCACCCACCTCAGACTCCCAAGTAGCTAGGACCACAGGCATGCATCACCATGCTTGGCTAGTTTATAATTTCATTTTTTATAGAGATGGGATCTCACTTTGCTGTCCAGGCTTGAAGTTTCTTAATGTCAACCAGAAATGGTAGTCAGCAAATTTGCCTGGCTTTACTATATTGATTTATTATATCTGCATAATAAATATGCATATAGAAACTACTCATCACCCCAAACTTAAGCCATTTTATAAAACAAACAGGTAACGGCAACACAGACTAAAGGAGCAAACTGGAAATTGTATGGGGGCAGAAGGAAGAGATTATTAGACAAAAGCATCCTGACTACAACTCCAAAGAAGACATTACAAAAATAAAGTAATAGTAATTTAAGCAAAACAGTAGGAGGGAACTATTTAACTATTTAGGGAAGGGAGGCATATCTGTGCACAGGCTTCACTGGTTCCAAACAAGCATTTATAAATTATATCATAGTAAAATTAATGCAAAGGTAAAATATCCCCTTTTTAAACAATATGTTAAACTATAAAGGCATATAACCTAGGGACTTGACTTCTACAGAGGGCTCAAGGAAGAGTACATGAGGAAGTGACATTTGGGCTGAGATCTGAAAGCTGAAGTGCACTTAATATACTACTTAAGAAGGTATGTAATATGTGTTAAGCAAAAAATATATAAATTGTTAATTGGTTTTAATGCAGTACTCATAGGGGTAGCATCTGAAAAATGCTCGAATGTAGATTATGTTATTTCCTGATGATGTTCAACAAATGTAGTTTAACTGTAATTTTTTCAGCATACTTAGATTAAAAAAGTTTATCCCACGAAACTTTTGAAAATTGAAGATAATTAGTAAACTAGTATCAATATGAGTCTTAGGTAAAATTGTGAAAATACTCATTCATTTTGTCAAAAAACGCTTACTGAGTACCAACTGTCAGTCACCGTGCTAGAGACGCATGATGTGACAACAGATATAACTTTTGCTTTCATAGACATATACTCTAGTACGCAATAATGTCGCTGATAAAAAGATCATGAAAATACTTATAAAATTATACTGGTTCATTAAGCTATAAAGGTATATATCATGGAGACTTGACTTATTTAGAGGGCTTAGAAGAGTATGTGAGGAAGTAACATTTGGGCTATCTGAAAGATTAATGGAGAGAAAGATTTTTAACTGAGAAAGCACAGATGAAAGAATTACTAATTGACAAAATTCATTTTTTTGAGCAGACGATTGTGGTTACAATGTAGAGAACAAAAGGAAAAGGCCAGAGTTGATGCTGTAAAACAATTAGGAAGTTTTAGCAACAATTATTCAAAGGAAAATAATGGTAGCTTGGACTAGAGAACTAGTCATGGATCTGAACATAAAGATGCAGTTTCAAGAGAGAGGTAAGAGTTAGAACTAATGAATACAGGTTCAGAGAAACAGAAACAAGTAGAGAATGACTGCTGGTTTTGTGGCTGCTGTAACTGGATAGGTGGTGGTAGTAACATATACTAAGGCAAGGAAACTGGAGGATAACTATCATTTCAGGTGAATCTTAAGTTTGGTTTTGGACACACTGAGTTTCCTTTTTTTTTTGAAATGGAATCTTGCTCTGGAGTCTTGCTCTGTCGCCCAGGCTGGAGTGCAACAGTGCAATCTCGGCTCACAACAAACTCTGCCTCCTGGGTTTAAGCGATTCTCCTGCCTCAGCCTCCCTAGTAGCTGGGATTACAGGCATGTGCTGTCATGCCCAGCTAATTTTTGTATTTGTAGTAGATACAGGGTTTCACCATGTTGACCAGGCTGGTCTCTATCTCCTGACCTCAAATGATCCGCCCACCTCGGCCTCCCAAAGTGCTGAGATTACAGGCGTGAGCCACCGCACCCAGTCAAGAGTACATTGAGCTTAAATTTTGATTGAGATGCCCAAAGTGAGATGCCAGGTAGGCACCTGAATATTTATGAGCCTAGGTATTGAAGAATAAGTAGGGTTTAGAGATATAAATCTCATATATCATTGTGATGCAGATTGTAATTGATTTTGATGGCATAGCTGAGAATGTGCAGTAGGGTGAGGCAGGAAGAGGCCTGAAAGGGAGACAGTTTATCTTGAACACTATCCAAGTCTTAAACTGTAATGGAGAAGCTGGTGAAGTAGGAGGAAACAAGAAAAGAGATAATCACAATAGCCAAGGGAAAAGAGTCCCTAAAAAATTTAATGTCAAATTCTGCTAAAGGAGCAAGACAAGTAAAAATCACTTACTTGCTTTGAATGCGAATCTTGGCTCTACTTTTGCATTCTACACTGCAGCTGGGCAAGTTATTTAAAATCCCACTATCCATATAGTCTAGAGAACATTACCAATTTCACAGGTCTAATTTAAATAGGATGGTGTTTGCCTAGTGCTTAGCATACGCTTGTTCAATTATGGACATTTCAGCAAAGTCAGAGGACGACTCTGGTTGAGTTTACAATATCCCTGTAACCTCCTTGACACTCACTTAATCAAGAGAAAAAGAGTTTCTGATTTCTAACTTAAAAGTGGCAAATCTAGGTAGTATAAAGTGATTTCTAAAGCAATTCAAGTAGCTAAAGACTCAAAGATCATGGTTATTACCCAAGCTAATTACTACCTTCATTGAGCATCATCAGGGAATGATGGGTCTACATCAGGGCACTTTCCAGATGCTACCATCTTCTATGTTCCTTAATTTATTGGGTCTGTTTCTTGAGTCGTTCCTCTCATCTTCTGTCCCTTGGTAACCCATGGTGATTTCAAGTTGTGGTCAGGATGCTTGTGACTAACAATTATTCCCTTCTGCCCCAAACAATGGCTAATTGATTGTTTTAATCTGTTATGAGGCCACTGCCTTTTCTTTTTCCTATGATACGGCTTAAGTTTGGGATTACAGGTAGTTTCTTTATGCAAACTTTTAATACAACTATATATTAAATATATTTAGTGGAATCCAGGCAAATCTGCTAATTGCCAGTTCTGGTTGATGTTAAGAATGTTCACCTGTACCTTCAAAATAATCACTTACATTAGCTGGTCTGTGCACCTTTAGTGTGCATAAGAATCATTTGGGGAGCTTAATAAGCAGTTTAATCTCAGCCTTTGCTGTAAGTTTCTGATTCAATATGTCTTGTTTGGCACTTAGATATCTTCATTATTAAGAAGCCACCAACATAATTCTGACAATATGGAGCACTTAGTGCAGGAGGTGTAGTGACTTAAAATTAGGAACTAACTGGGTATACAGGATATGAATCCTAGCTTTGTCCCTTTTCATCTGTGAAACCTTAGGAAATTTACTTCATCTTAAGTTTTCATATGTATAAAATAAGACTCAAAATAGTAGCTACTTCTTTGTTTTACTGTGAGTGTTAAATATGTTAATCATATAAAGTACTTAGCACAGTATCTGACACATGCTAAGTACTTGTCTTAGGTTGAGTTACTTAGAAGGTAAAGCCTAAGACAAGAACCTGGCTGTATTTGCTTATTTGAGAGATGATCTTAGAAAACTAAAGAAAAGAATGAAAAGAGAGAGGGAAGGGAGAAAAGCCAGTAGAGAGTGAATGAAAGGTTTGCTATTATGAGCAACTGATAATACCAGGGGGCTTTCTAAGAGGTACCTCAGAATTGTCCCACCAGAGCAGGGGTCACCCAACCCCAGTCCATGGACTGATACTTGTCCAAGTCTTGTTAGGAACTGGGCTGGGCTTCACAGCAGGAGGTGAGCAGCCTACAGGCCAGTGAAGCTTCATCTGGATTTACAGGTGCTCCCCATCACTTGCATTGCTGCCAGAGCTCCACCTCCTGTCAGATCAGCAGCGTCATTAGACTCTATAGGAGCGCGAACTCTATTATTAACTGCGCATGCCAGGAACTTCAGTTGTGAACTACTTATGAGAATGTAATGCCTGATGATTTATTACTATCTCCCATGACCCCCAGATGGGACTGTCTAGTTGTAGGAAAACAAGCTCAGGGCTCCCACTGATTCTACATTATGGTGAATTGTAGAATTATTTGATTGTATATTATAATGTAATAATAATAGAAGTAAAGTACACAATAAATGTAATGTACTTGAATCATCCCAAAACCATCTCCCTCTGACCCCATCCATGGAATAATTGTCTTCTACAAAACCGGTCTTTGGTGCCAAAAAGGTTGGGGACCACTGCACCAGAGAAAGTGGAGGCTGGGGATTTCATCCAGTAAGTTATGTTTCTTATTCCTTGAAAGTTTTCCCAGGAGGTAACTTTCCCTCACATCTGGGCTGTGCCTCTAAATGGCTGATCTGTCTTCCTTGACTCTAGGGAAAGCCTTGTGGTGCAAAGCAAACACATCAGGGCAACTCTTAATAGGGGTCCTGGCAGTGTGTATGGAACTGTCAATCCAAAGTTGAGCTAAAATCAGGGGGCCAGAGTTATGCAAAGGGATTCATCCTAGGCATCTGCTACAATTGGTAAATCCAAATGACACAGTATGTGCTCAATAAACGTTAGTCATTAATATCAGGTGTTAGGCGTTGCTCCAGGTTCTTTGCACATTTATTTCATTAACTTTCATAAAAATCCTTTGGAATATTTCTATGCCCACTTTACAGAAATCGATAACTGAAGAGATTAATTAAAATTAAGATGCACAGTATCATACCAAGAGGCAGTCAGACTTTAAAACTAAGTGTTCTTTTGCTATAGCTATCTTTACCTCGATGGAGATAAATCTGAATGGTGGTAAGAAAGAAGACATATATCCCCAGAGTTTAAGTCTTTAAGTTTAAATACTTTATAGGAACAGTGGCATGTTTGTATATTTTAAAATACCAAGAATTTAAAAAAGTTCCATATATACTTATGAAAAATTAGAAGGAATGCCAATTTAGATTTTTACTTTTTAAAGTCAACCCAGTTATTTGTGGATTAGGCTATGTGTAGCCTACCTAAGCCTTTTGAAAAAATCTCCTTTCTGTTGGCATCTCACCATCAAATAGTTCCTCTATCTAAGACTGGTGGTGAAATTCATGTCTAGGTGAGTTTTTTAACTTATGAATAGCTACTATCTCAGTTTGATGGGAAAAATACTTGAAGATTATGTGGGATGAATTATTTAATTAAATAATCTTTGAATCATAATATTTCAGAATAAATATTGCCTTAAACATCATCTTAGTTCCTAATGGGTAAGTTGTTTATTGTCAAAATGTTTAAGAACAGAGCTGAAAGTGAACAATAAAATTATTTTTGAAGCTAATAAAAGCCAGAAGAGTATAGACATAAGCAGCCATTGGCATCTAATGATTTTTAGGGGGGCAAATTTTGGTAAAAAAATTATTATATTCATTTTGCAAAAAAGAAAATTGATACAATAAAAGAAATCCTATTAAAAACCTGAGCTTACTAATCATCTTGAATTAAAAATGGTAAACATTTCAGCTTGTTGTTTAATTCATATCTTGAAATAAGATAAGTCGGTATATTTCTTATAAGACCCTTCCATATTCCAGCACAGAGTTGAAACAATACCTTAAATGGAACACTTTTCTTAAAAGACTGTTTTGCTAAGATTGAAATGTGAAATCGCTGATATGCTGAGGAGTGATTTTGAAGTGGGACCCGGTGCTGTGCCTGCACTTGGGCTGAGCAGACCAGCTGTGCTAGTTGTTCTGTTGGAAGGAATACCTGCTGAGAGTGTAGCTGGCATGTGTTCCTTAATTTTCTGAATTATCATATCTTTATAATCAGTTTCTGAGCCATGACACCATTATAAAGACTGAAATACAAGGTTACAGGAAAGTTTCTAGGAGATATACTTTGAAGTGGAATATATTTAGCCTCTTGTCATTCAATGTGTGGTGTGTACATATATGTGTATGTTTATGAATTTATACACATATACATACACATAGATTTTTATGTTTCCCTTACCTAAGCCCTGAGGCACTTATGTTAATTTACCATAATGAGGTTTCAGATCCCCAGAAGGTCTTCAAGTAGTTAAGTAAGAAATATTATCTCACTTAAGAAGGCTGAATCAGACAAAATATATTTGAATTGTGCATACACTCAGAGAAAAATAAAATTACATCTTACAGGCACTGCAGGGTCCAAAATAATGGATACACGTTTAATTGAAAATGACAATGATATTATTGTCATAGTTTAATGATTAACAACTCTTTCAATGGGAGTGGATAGATGAAGTCAATTGGCTCATGTTTTATAATCATGCTTTTATGAGGCTCCAGTATTCCTTGTTTATACATTCAATATTCTTTAGTCATTAGCTGTCATTTTTTCCCATGCAGTTTAGCATTTCATAGAGACATTATGGACTTTTGCAATCAGTGAAAACTCGTGAAATTTTGAATTCAGAAAGCAACAGTATTATTAGAAATGTTCTTTCATATTTTATAGAACATTTTGATAGGGTTAAACAAAATAATCTGCCATCCTTGCTCCATACTTTTTAATTTCAATTATTGATTAGACTAAGTTTTATTGTCTAAAACTCAAAGATTTCAAGTATGGGTGAGACAGAGGATGGTGTGATAATATAAACAGAGACGAGGCATCCAGAAGAGGACCCTGTGTTAGGGAAAACTATACGCTTAGATGAGGAGCATGTTGGGTCTGAAGTGGTGAAGAGACATTCATGTAAAAGAACCAACAAGTCAATTTTACATGCTTTACTGAGTCAAATGCTAAGATTCCCTTAAGAAAATTAACCATCTTCCTTCTTAGGAATTCATTAAAAATCTTGCATTAATTTAGTGATGAGAATCCAATTGAGCAAGGGTAAGTAGCAAAATAAAAGGTCTGAAATGTTTGTGCATCTAGTTTGGAGTGGACGTAAGACATAACTTGGACTAAGTATGAAGGTGACAGGATTAAATTTTCTGGGTAAAAATTGCCATCTATATTCTGGTGACTCATGTACCTACGTTTCCAGACAAGATTTCTATTTAAAGCCCAGTGGACAGGTTTACTTAAATGTTCATAGAGCATTTATGCTAAATAATGTATTTATGAAAATACTTTTTTTTTCATGTATCCAAAATCTGCTCCTTTTTTATTCTCTGTCAGTGAAAATCACCTCAAGCCTATAAAATTAACAGCCTAAAGAGGGTATATTTTAAATTTACAGAATGTTCTTTTTAAAAATAGGATATGAATGGCATATGCTTTTATTTCTCTCCTTTTGATTTAAGTTGAAAGTAGTCCCCAAACATGACTACAGTTTATAATTTGTCTTTTTTTTGTAAACCACTCATGGTTATTATGACCTCTGTTCTTGGATTTAGAAACAGATCAGCAAAGCATCTTTTGTTTCTCTTTCATTGTAAACTACCCTGCAAGCAAACAAATCAAAACATAACAGAAAACTGGATTAAGTTGCTCTCAATTGGTCAGTGGTTCAAGGCAAAATATATGATTACCATATATTTTCCCAGATAGATTCCATCACTTTGCCTTCACCATATTCAATGAATGAAATATTTCATTTCATACATGATGATATTGCCATGTGGTTTTCTGTGAAGAAGATAGAAAAAAAATCCTCCCAAATCTTACTTGGCTTGTTTACTTATTTAATTTTGTGTTCTACTCTCATTATTCCCTCTGAGTGTGTTCAAGTATCTTGGTAAATTATGTGCCAGGTTGCTACAGTCCCAAGTCAACTTCTGAGGGCCACCATAACAAAAAATCAAATGACAATAGGTCTGTTACTTTCCACCACTCCACTAGAATTTTGCTACCACATCTTTTTAGCCCTTTGAAGTTTGAGTTTAGGCCTTTAAAGTTTGAGACTTTTTTTTTTTTTTTTTTTTTTTTTTTCACAATTGTCTCTCTTTCAACCTTCTATCTCATCTGGGCTCTAGGTCTTATCTAATCCCCCTACATGGCATTTAAAATGCAAGGTCCTAGATTCTCAAAATTTACAGGAGCACTTACAGCACCTTCAGTTGCTATTTTTGTTATCTTTCTCTGTCTTCATTTTCAGCCCCTGAGAATATCTTTCAATTTGTTTTGCTTTCCACTGTGCATCCAAAAATCTTTGTAACAATTTATACAGCACCCTTTAATGTGTTTTAGAGCTGGAAGACTTTTCAGATTATGTAGTCTGCTACAGTGGTAGGAATGAGTTCTCCCTTCACAGTTTCATCTCAGGCTTTCCCCCATCCCTGGATTTGGGGTTCTTGTTTTTGTTTAGATTTATTGCTTTATAACCTTTCTCATGCTATTTTGTATCTTTATCTTTTTTTTTTTCCTTTTTCTAATAGAACATTTTTAAGTTTTCAAGATACTGACTGATTTCCTTTAAGTCTCACTTTAAAAACTTGAAATTAGTATTATGTTGATTGGGAGTAACAAAAATGTAAAATAACAGGAGTTTAAATGAGATAATGTTTCTCTCTTCTGTTAAGGTGTAAAGTGGATAGTCTAGGCTTGCATGATATAATAAGTCTCTTCCAAGGGCCCTTGTTTCTTGCAGTTCATCACTTCTTGCATATGATAGTAGCTACTGCTTCAGCTACCAATTCCAGTTTTAGGTCATACGACAGAATAAGGGACAAAAAATTTTTATAAGGTAGAAAGGACATTGTGTTAGTCCTTTCTCATGCTAATAAAGATACAGCCGAGACTGGGTAATTTATAAAGGAAAGAGGTTAAATTGACTCACAGTTCCACATGGCTGGGGAGGCCTCAGGAAACTTACAATGATGGAGGAAGGGGAAGCAAATATGTCCTTTTTCACATGGCATCAGGCAGAAAAATGAGTGCCCAGTGAAGGGGTAAGCCCCTTATAAAACCATCGGGTGTGACAACTCACTATCATGAGAACAAGATGGGGGTAACCACCCCATGACTCAATTATCTCTACCTGATCTCTCCCATGATTGACTCAATTATCTCTACCTGATCTCTCCCATGATTCGTGGGGATTATGGGAACTACAATTCAAGATGAGATTTGGGTGGGGACACAGCCAAACCATTTCAGGCATACACCAGTAATTTTATAAGAGAGGTTCACAAAAGTGGTCAAATAACACTTTGATCTGTGTATTATTGACTAGAATTTGTTCATGCTTCATGCAAAAAGGCAGACAAATACTCTTGATTCATTCTCTAGGTAAATAGTGGAGTCCTATTACCAGAGCAAAAGTAAAAACAAGTTTTAAAATAAACAGGTTTCTATGTCACATTACTTTTATAAGAATGAATGTCATCCAAGAGAAAGAGTAAAGAACTACCCATCATCCCAACTCTTGCCATTCAGAAAAATTACTTTCTAAGAAGACATAATTAATGTCCTCAAACTACAGGACCACTTTTTATGATCTAGGTGGCATTTGTTAAGATGACCCAAACAATGTGTACATGACTGCTATACTCAGTGAACAATTCCACAAGAGGTTTTTCTAAATCCACCAATAGTGTTTGAACTATTTGAGCAATATCTCCCAAGTTTAGTGGGAACTTGATAGTACTTCCTCCTCCCTATAGTTCTTGTCCTGGTATTACTGCCTTTCAAAATTACTGACTATATTTAGAGGAGCTTCTAAAAATAGGTCCAGGACAGTTAAAGGACAACTCTTTCATGTTTTGTTGCTTTACTGAGTCAAGAAAATAGCCTTCCCTAAGAACCATAAATTTGTTTCAATTCACAATGGAGAGAAAAATAAACACATATAAGCCACAAATGGAGATTCTCAACTTACAGCTACATATCTTGTTGGTGGGAAATTCTCTATAGTATGGTCAAAACTCTTTTCCCATGTTTTAGGGAGGTGAAATTTGATGTACTTTATTGGATGTGTACCAGGAAATAAGAAGAGACTAGTGGTTAAGTCAGACAATGTGTAATAAAGAGGTCCTCAATTATTCATTATTTTTCAAAATAGCAAATCTATTAATGCCTCTTGCCAGGCACTAGTGTGTCCAGAATTGGTTCCTTCTGGTGGGTTCTTGGTCTTGCTGATTTCAAGAATGAAGCCGTGGACCCTCACAGTGAGTGTTACAGGTTTTTTTTTTTTTTTTTTTTTTTTTTTTTTTTGAGATGGAGTCTCACTCTGTCGCCCAGGCTGGAGTGCAGTGGCGCGATCTCGGCTCACTGCAAGCTCCGCCTCCCGGGTTCACGCCATTCTCCTGCCTCAGCCTCATGAGTAGCTGGGACTACAGGTGCCTGCCACCAGGCCGGCTAATTTTTTGTATTTTTAATAGAGACGGGGTTTCACCGTGGTCTCCATCTCCTGACCTTGCGATCCGCCCACCTCGGCCTCCCAAAGTGCTGGGATTACAAGCCTGCGCCACCGTGCCCAGCGGAGTGTTACAGTTCTTAAAGATGGTGTATCCGGAGTTGTTCCTCCTGGTGGGCTTGTGGTCTCTCTGACTTCAGGAGTGAAGCCGTAGACCCTCACAATGAGTGTTACAGCTCAGAAAGGTGGTGTGGACCCAAAGAGTGAGCAGAAGCAGCATTAACAAAGCTTCCACAGTGTGGAAGGGGACCCAAATGGGTTACCTTTGCTGGCTTGAGTGGTCAGCTTTTATTCCCTTATTTGGACCCGCCCATGTCCTGCTGATTGGTCCATTTTACAGAGTGCTGATTGGTGCGTTTTTACAGAGTGCTGATTTGTGTGTTTACAATCCTTTAACTAGACACAGAGCACTGATTGATGCATTTGCAATCTTTTAGTTAGACACAAAAGTTCTCCAAGTCCCCACCTGATCCAGAAACCCAGTTGGCTTCACCTCTCAATCCCCCCTCTGAACAGGACACTCCAACTGTTGTTAGGAATTGGGTGATGACTGCTCTAGCTACTTCCTGCTGGATAGGGGTGAAGAAGGGGCCCTGCAGTGGTAGTGTTCTCCAGAGAGGAACTCTTTAGGCCAGTGAAAGGGCCAGTGGGTCTGTCCAGGGGTCCTCAGTAGAAGTTGTTAGTTGAGCTCATTTGGAGTTCCATTTGTAAGAGCATCTGTAGTTTGATGGCCTCAATTCTAGAAGAAACAAAATTGACAAGGAGGTTAAAAATACAGGGTCCGAAGGCAAGTAATAGCAAGATGGCTGCCACAGGACATAGAAAGGGGAGAAGCCATGTTGCCCACGTGCAGTGATTGGTATAAAAGTTTTAAAGGTGTTGTCTGATTTCAGAAGCCTTTTTCTGTAAATGCCAGGCAGCATCTCATACTGTCCCTGACTGGTTACTGTAAAAAACAACACTCTTCCTCTAAGAAGATGCAGAGTCCTCCTTTCTCAGCAGTGAGAAGGTCTAGGCCTTGGTGGTTTTGGAGAGTCACTGCTGCCAAAGAGTCTATTTGGCATTGTAGAGTAAGGATAGATGTTATTTCTCACAAACTGTCTGAGAAATCCTTTGAGAGTGTATGGTAGTAAGATAGTACCTGTTACACTGTTAACTTTTAGCAAATTTTACATTTGTTGAAAACCTTTAAGTTTGGGATTTTAATTTTTTTTTTTTTTTTGCTATTAATAAAACCTCCTTCAGTCCATATTAACTTAGAATTGGTATAGATGGCTCCTTCCTGATTCTGCAAGTACTATAAGGTTTGGCTGAGTTCAAACAAGTCTTGAGCAGACCAATTGTTAGGCAATTTTCCTAACTCTGCTTCTACAAGAGTTCCCTTGCAACTTACTAAATACCAAATGTGTCTTTTTCCCTTAATCGCTTGGGAGGAACTATCAACCAGTTGGACCTTTGTATGGTAATTAATTAAGATTTAGATCCGCTGTTAGGAAACCTGCTGGGTTAAGGATTTTTGATAGGAAGGCTATGGGTTGTCAGTGGCCTCAGTGCTTTCCAGCTATGCCCTTGTTTACACTGATAACATGGTGGTATTGGAGTGTTATAGGGTTATAGAGAATACCTTCAATGATCAATTATAGGTTTTTCAATTTATCCTGGCTTTTAAAAGAATAGGGTACACTGTTTTTTCTTTACTACTTCCATCTCTCTTTATTTCTCTTTGACTTCTTCTTTGTCTCTCTATTTCTGACTCCCTCTTTGTCTCTGTCTCTACCTCTCTCTCTGACTTTCTGTCTCTCTGTTTGACTACTTCTTTGTCTCTTCCTCTCTCTCTTTCCTTCTCTCTTTGACTGTCTCTCTCTCTCTGACTCCCTCTTTGTCTCTGTCTCTTCCTTTTTCTGTCTCTCTCTCTGACTTTCTGTCTCTTTCTCTCTTTCCTTTCTGCTGGTCTTTCCCTGCTTCTGCCAGCTGCTTCTGCTGCTGTTCTCCCTTCTCCTTCCTTTCTTGATGGCTTCAGCAGTGTAAGAGTGCCACCTCCTTGAATTTTTGCACTGCATACAATAACTCCATGATTTACTTGTGGTATTTAATGCAGGTTCCCCTAGAGGTTAGAACTCCCTTTCTTTCCGTATTGCAGCATGGGCATGTAGGATTAGATAAGCAAACTTGCTATCTGTATGCATATTTATTCTTTTTCCCTTTCCCAGTTTTAAGGCTCAGGTAAGTGCCACTAGTTCTGCTAACTGGGTGCTGGTCCCTGGGGAAAGAGGCTTACTTTCAAGTACAGTTACATCACTAACTATGTCATAACCTGCCCTTTGTATCCCATTCTCCACAAATGAACTTACATCGGTATATAGGTTAAGGTCAGGATTAGCTAAGGGGACTTCCAAGAGATCATCTTGGGCGGCATAAGTCTGGACTATAATTTATTGGCAGTCATGCTCGATTAGTTCCTCATCCTCTAGGATAAAAGTGTCAGGGTTGAAGGCCATGCACATATGTATTTCAAACACTGGTCCCTCAAGGAGTACACCTGGTATCTAAGAAGGCAGTTGTTTGATAACCATAAACTTCCTTTGGCACCTAGTATGCCATTTACATCATGAGTAGTCCAGACAGTGAGATCCTTTCCTTGTATTATTTTGATAGCCTCTAACACTAAGATGACCACTGCCACAACTACCCATAAACAGAGAGGCCAGCCTTTTGCTACTACATCAATTTCCTTACTTAGGTATGCCACTGGTTGTGGGGTAGTCCCACAAGTCTGAATAAGGACTCCAAGAGCTATTTCTACTCTCTCTGTGATAAAAAGAAGTTTTGTCCTGTGGGAAGGGTTAAGGCTGGAGCTTGAGTTTGTTCCTTCCAATGTCCAGACTTCAGAGTTGAATCCCTCCTCAAGCAGGGGGACAACAAATGGGTAACATGTTCCTCATATTCGTGTAGATAATAGCTCCAGCTTTGGCTAATACATCCCTCCCTAATAAAGGTATGGGACTTTCAGGCATAACAAGAAAGGCATGTGAAAAGAGCAAATTCTCCCAATTACAACTGAGGAGGTGGGAGAAATACCTGGTTACAGGTTGTCCCTGGATTTCTCAGATGGTAACGGATCTTGAGGAAAGTCGTTTGGGACAGGAGATTAACACTGAGAAGGCTGCGTCCAGGAAGAAGTCAATTTCCTGGCCCTCAATGGTTAAACATACCTGGGACTCAGTGAGGGTGATGACATGAGCTGGCGCTTTCTCCAGGCACTCGATCATCTGGTTGTGCGCTTCTGGCCCAGAGAACCTTTGTCCTCTGGGGCAGTGTACCTTCCAGTGATTGCCTCAGCATAGTGGACATGGGAGAGAGTGCAGCTTGTTTCTCATTGGACAATCTTTTTTAAGGTGTCCTTGTAAACTACATGGGTAACAAGCCCTACTGGGTGATTGGCTCGCTCCATTTTCTGTCCTTTCTGAACCACCAAGGTTTGTTTGTCTGAGGACCATGACTAAGGCTGTGGCCTTTCTCTGATCTCACTTTTCCTTTTTGGCCTGTTCCTCTTGGTCCCTATTATAGAACACAGAGGTTACCAGGTTTAATAATGCCTTCATATTTTGTTCAGGGCCCAGGGCGCACTTTTGGAGCTTTCCTCTGATATCTATGGCTGATTGAGTAATAAACTTTTCTTTTAGGATCAATTGACCTTCTAGTGAGTTGGGTGACAGGGGAGTATATTTTCTTAAGGCCTCCTGTAACTGCCTGAGGAATGCAGAAGGATTTTATGAGTAACTCCATAACTCCTTTCCCTGAGTTATGGTGGCCATCATTGAATAATCCATGGGCTTTTTCCTAATTCCTCTTAGTCCTTCTAGAACACAGGTCAACAGATGTTTATGACTCCAGTCCCCACGATCTGAATCAAGGTCCCAATGGGTATCCATACAGGGGACAGTTTGCTGACTGGTAGGGAATTTGTTCCTTTCTTTGGCTGTCATTCTTCATTTATTTGACTAAGATACCAGGTATCTCTAAATTCTTGGGCTACAGCTAATGTCGCATTATTTTCACTAAAGGCCAGGGTTTGATCTAACAATAGCATGACATCTCTCTAAGTGAGATTGAAGGTTTGCCCTAGACTCTGTAGGACATCTATATACCTATCTGGATCATCTGAAAACTTCCCCAGATCTTTTTCTGCTTTAAATCAGAGAGGGAGAAGGGGAAATGTACCTGGGTTGGACCAAATTCCCATCTCCCTACAGCTTGAAGCAGACATAACCGATAGCACAGGAGTTTTTGTGGTCCTTTGGTGATTTCTTTGCTTGTTTCCTTCTGGGTGGAGGAGATTAGAGGAAGCTTATCATTAACAGGAAGGGGAGCTATAGGGAGACTAGGATATGAAGGTAAACTGAGAGGTCCTCCTGTGGGATGTAAATTGCAAGCTTTGCATAGTTGTGGATTCACCTTCAGTGAAAAGAAAGCTTGAACATAAGGTACTTCACTCAATTTGCCTTCCCTCTTACAGAAAAGATCAAGCTGCAGGATAGTATTTTATTTATACTTCCTTCAGGTGGCCATTTTTCCCCATCAGAGAGAAAATACTGGGGTCAGGCCACAGTGCAGAAAAAAATAAGCTATCTTTTCTTCAGGGTTTGTGGGTCAAAATGGTTCCAATAGCTTAGGATGCATTCAAGGGTGGTCCTGTTGATGCCTGAGTGTTTCCAATTTGAAAGACAAAACTACCTGTGGTTTTGGTTTGTTTGTTTCTCCCCCTGCCCAAGAACCTACAACAGTCCCTGGACCCTGCTGATCGGAATAGTTATGCTCACTGATGCAGCAGCAGAAACATTAGTTTTCCTGCTAGACCACAAGGGGGATGGAGGAATGTCAAATTTAGTTGCCCTTACTGATGCCTTCTCAAAAACCTGTACCCTTGCCTGTCCTCCTAGACCACAAAAAGGACCGAGAGAAAAAATCAGATTTAGTGGCCCTTACCGACCCATTCTCGATAACCTGTTAGAGTCCTAAGCATTATCCTGTTAGTATTGGGACCTTACCACTGTCCTATAAAGATTTTATGCCCCAAAAATGAAGTGGAGAGCCATACCCTGAGGGACAGAAGGGATCTCCAGGATTGAAAGAGTGATGCCTTTTATCCTCTCTTGAGTAGGAAGGATATAATTTCTGAAGATCCTCATATCCTACCTTCAGGAATAGCTTTTTTTAGGCCTGCTAGTCTGAAGAGGGATCCTAAAATTTCTGATAGTGCCCCCCTTGACAGGGCTTTGGGCAAAAATTATGTCTTTCTGATTGGTGAGCCTGGGTGCCTAAAGAAGGCAATAGAGTCCTGGAGTTTATACTAGAAATCATTCTTATGGGAGAAACTAGAAAAGCACCAGAGATAGGGAGTAGTTTTTAGAAGCAGGAGTAGCCTTGGAGAAGAGAGACGAGAGGAAATTTGTCTGACAGGCATTAGGACCCAGAAGTCAAGGGTAAGGATAGAAAGGATAGATGGGTGAGTCTCGCTTGGGTGACATGACTTTGAGAGTTCCACTCATGGCCACAGGGTCAACCAACTTGTTGTCGGGACCCCAGAGCTGAATGGCTTTCCTCTCTGTCTACCCTTGGCTTAGCCTAGAAGTACAGGAAAAGTGCAAGCTGGTTCCAGGCAAACCAATGCTCCCAACTCCAAAGAGTAGGGGGTTGTTAGAGAGTGCTTCCGGTGGGTTCTTGGTCTCACTGACTTCAAGAATGATGCTGTGGGCCCTTGCAGTGAGTGTTACAGTTCTAAAAGATGGTGTGTCCAGAGTTTTTTCCTTCAGATGTTCAGATGTATCTGGAGTTTCTGCCTTCCGGTGGGTTCATGGTCTCGCTGACTTCAGGAGTGAAGCCGCAGACCTTCGCAGTGAGTGTTACAGATCTTAAATGTGGCACTTTCGGAGTTATTTGTTCCTCCCAGTGGGTTTGTGGTCTCACTGACTTCAGGAGTGAAGCTGCAGACCCTCGCGGTGAGTATTACAGCTTAGAAAGGTAGTGCAGACCCAAAGAGTGAGCAGCAGAAATATTTATTGTGAAGAGCGAAAAAAAAAACAAAGATTCCACAGCATGGAAGGGACCTGAGTGGGTTGCTGCTGCTGGTTCAGGTGGCAAGTTTTTATTCCCTTATTTGGCCCCACCCGGGTCCTGCTGATTGGTCCATTTTACAGAGCGCTGAAAGGTCCATTTTATAGGGTGCTGATTGGTTCATTTTACAGAGTGCTGACTGGTCCATTTTACAGAGTGCTGATTGATGCGTTTCTACAGAATGCTGATTGGTGTGTTTACAATCCTTTAGCTAGACACAAAACTTCTCCAAGTCCTCACCCAACTCAGAAGCCCAGCTGGCTCTACCTCTCACTAGGATAAGTGCTTTATGTAGATGATTCTTTGTAATTCTTACACAACCTTCTGTGGTATCATCCTCACGTTACAGATGAAGAAACTAAGATGTAGAGAGATTAACTTGCTGAAAATAACAGAGCTAATAAAAGGCCCAACTAGTACTTGTTCCAAGTCTTACTCTGGAACTCAGGCTTTAAAATTCACATAATCTTGCCTCCTTTTGTTGAACATGACTATTCCAAGATCTACAAAATAATAAATATAGTTCTTCACACATTTGTCCATACTGGGTTTCAGAACTCTGAAGATAAATATGTCATTATTGTCTTCTTCTTCCTTTTTTTTTTTTTTTTGAGACAGGGTCTCACTCTGTTACCCAGGCTGCAGTGCAGAGGCATGATTTTGGCTCACTGCAGCCTCAGCTTCCTGGGCTCAAGCTATTCACCATCCTCAGCCTCCAAGTAGCTAGGACTGCAGGCACACACAGCCATGTCACACTAATTTTTAAAATGTTTCTGTAGAAACAGGGTCTCACTGTTGCCCAGGCTTGTCTCAAACTCCTCACGTCAAGTGATCATTTTGGCCTCTCAAAGTTTTGAGATTACAACATTTCCAAAGTGAGCCACTGTGCCCAGCCCATGTAATTATTTTCTAACTTTATATAATAATATGTGAGAAACCTGATGTTTACTCAACTTCCTGACTCTAAGCAAAAAACAAAACAATAACAACAACAACAACAAAACGACTTTCGGTTTGATTAGTCAACTAGAGGCAGCTTAAAGAGAGCATCTACTTAGGGGGCATTTTTAAATGTATCATCTTCAAGTGATTTAATATGCTATCCATGATTACCTTTGACACTTTGAATAATTAACAAAGATGTTTACAATTATTGAAAAGGCTGGGATACTCTCTTTCCTAGATGATGAGAAAATTCGAAAAGCTTGAAATTATCTGACTGGCTAGTAGCCATTAAATCACCATTTGATAGGAGGAAAAAAAGTCACCAAAATATTTCTCCACGTATTTGATTAACAAATATTATGCAAAACTTTATTTTTACTTATAAAGTGAACATATTTAGAAATGTTATTAATCCTTTAAAATAACTAAGATGTTGCTTATCAATAGATGTTAACTATATTATATACAATATAATATATGAATATTTTATATACAACATATATAAATACAATTTATATAATATATAAAATAAGCTTTGGTAGTGAATAATGGTTAGCTTAATCAATATAGTAATGATAATTTTTTGCTCTTCCATGCAAATGACACTAGGATGTTCTTATAACTTTTATGTGCTCATCTATAATTCCATCTGTCTTTATAGAATCAGGAAACTTACTATCTTGTTCTCCATTCTACTTGTTGCACTTAGTCTCTGTCATGTAGTAAAAATTCAATAATCACTGTTAATTATTTCAGTTATAAAACCAAAGGTTTGCAAGAAGTACATTTTTATGCTCATTCCATATTTGTAGAGTTTACATTGATTGATTGTTTTTTGAAAAGATAATACTTTCATATGGTTAAACATTTATAAGGGAATATCATGAAGTGACTCTGTTTCCAACTCCCAACTTCCATTCTTGGTCTCAATGAATGTTATCAATTCTTATGTGTCCTCCCAGAGATATTTTGTGCATGCACAGTAAACTATCTTTACAGGTACTTTTTAAAATACAATTTTAAAACAAAAATAGTAGCATATTCTATATGTTGGCAAGATGAGCTGTAGACTATTGAATGTAGCTAGGCAATTTAAGGAAAAAGTTACTTATTAAAAGATCTAAATAGGTTGCAGAAACATTAGCATATCTGAAGAAGCAGATATGTTGAAATTCCAGAGATACCCTTTAAGTCACACCTCACTTAGACTTGGAAATGCCAGGGAAAGTTCTATTAGTTGCAGTTATGGAGTTACATCCATGGTCACTGAGACCACAGCACAGCACCTCTGCCTGGATTCACACCACATAATGGATGCATCTTATCTCTCCCAGTCTCTAGGTAATTCCGGGCTATATTCACGTTTCACAAGATTATTTCTTTCACTATGTAGATGGCTTCTGACTAGGGTGCTGGGGAATATACCTCATTAGTAGGACCCCAATTGTATTTAGGATCTCTCAGGTATCAAGAAAATACATTTTTCATAGGTTTATATATTCTGTTCCTTGTTTTTGTTTTTGTGTTTTTTTTTTTTTTCCTTTTCCAATTAACATATCTTGAAGCTAAATTTATGTAGTGTATAAAGATAGAATCACTCTTTTTGGTGGATACACAGTAGCCCATAACATGACTTTACCATGATTCATTTTATCTGCTCCAGTTGAATAATTGGGTTGTTTCTAATCCCTTGGAATTACAAGCAAAGCTGAAGTAAATATCTTTGTATTTACATTACTTATGTTTGTTGTTTGCGTTTAAATTTGATACATTGCTAAAAGTGACATTCCTGGGGTAAAGTGCAGGCTTGTGTGTGCCTATGCATCCTTAACTGAGATTACAGAACAATTAAAATTCTGTGAGATGAACCTTTTATCAATGGGAGGAGAAAGCCAACGGAGAAAGACTCTTTTCTCTCTGCATGGGCTAATCTGAGAATCAGCTGTTAAGATGGCCTTTTGTGAGATGGTCTCAAGAGATCGTCAAGAGACGGACAATCAGTTTTGCTTGATACCATTTGCAAGGTGGCCTGGTAACTGATCCGATATTGACTGTTCTTCAGTTCTAAGTTGTTTCCCTTGAACCCAAGCTTGTTACCTAGTATTGACTCTTCAAGAAAGCATATATGCCTTTGCCTCAGATTCTTCTTTTTTTGGGTAACCCAGTGTAATCTAGGAGACATATGATAAACAAAGTATACAAATAAAATATGTAACACATTAGTTGATGATAAGCGTAATAAAAATGGGAAGTACAGAGCTGCCATTTTTCAGGTACAAATGGCACTAGTACAGTGAAGTAAATGTTGTGGTTTGCTGTCCAAATCCCTCCTTCAGAGCCGAGGACTCTTTTTCCTAAATGATGGGAGAGTTAACAGTTGTTGGGTTCAGCTGAATTTTATTCCAAGAATTCCCCTCAAAGAGAGCCAACTCTGATTGTCACAATCCTTTCCCCGAGCATCCTGTATCTAATAAAAGGATAATGCAGGGTATAAAAACCTTAACCCCTCACTGTAACTGTGGAAAATTCTGAAGCACTGTCCCAGCTCTAAATTTTCCAATGGGATAGGCTAACACCTTTGTTGAAACTGCTTTGCAGTTCAATACATTCCTTTGCTCAATCCTCTTTTATTTATTTTCTCATAGGTATTGCTCCTGAGACTACTACCTAATATTTTCCTGCATGTTAATATCTGTCCCAGATTCTGTTTCCCTGGGAACCCTACATTAAATGTATGCCATATGATTTACTAGAATGTTGAAATGCAGATGATTCTCATACCATCTGCTTGGTGTTACCACTCCAAATGTTATTCTCTGCCCTGGTGTGCCAGGTTCTCCCCAGAATTTCCAACTTCTCTTATTCTCCAGAAATTCCAAAATTTTGAAAGAGTTTGAAATAGTGAATCTTTTACAGTCTCAAACCAAGATTTGTAAGTAAGTTTTCATTTTCAAATTCCAAATTGTTAAAAACATGTCATGTTTAGATGGTAGTATCTCCAATGCCACACCCATCTATGATTATGTGTCAATGAGAATGTAAACCAGTGAGTGAGCGCATTCTCTTATATTTCTGCAGTTTGCAGAATGAAAAGAGAAAATATTTTATAAAGACTGATGGAGAAACAGTCAGATCGTCTTTACTAAGTGTTTTAGTTTATTTGATCTGCTAAAACAAAATACTATAGACTGGGTATCTTGTATACAATAGAAAATTATTTCCCACAGTCCTGGAGGCTGGGAAGTCCATAATTAAGGTGCTGGCAAATTTGGTGCCTGATGCAAGTAGCTGTGGGATTCAAACTCCTTACAAATATGTGAAGTGACTTCAAATATTTATTTCAATTAAGACTGCTATTTTACTCAATTTTAAGGATTGTCATTTATCCTAAGACATTGTCTGTCCCTATTTCAGTGTTAAAATTAAAACTAAAGAAGTATAGAAGCATTTTAAACATATTAATACTTGGCAAACTAAAAGTTGGCACTACTGTGTCTGAGCTATGATTATGATTGTGGTGGTGGGTTTTTTTGTTGGTATTTACTTTTTTCCCCCTGAAATGTTAGAAGTCTAGGCATTTAGAGTGACAACATTTTGTATCTTCCTTGGATGAAAATTCAACCTCAAAGAGCATCATAATCATGTTATAAGCGTATAAATTATTTAAAATATGTAAAGGAAAAGACATATAAATTGTGGCAAATATGAGATTTTACAAACATAAATATTCTACCCCAGAGCTTCACAGAACTAATTTGAAATTCATTGAGTTTAGAGTTTGTGTTTTTTGCATCAATGCTTCTGAAGATTTTAAGTTAAGAGAGAGAAAGTCCTGAATGTATGGTACAATAAGCACAAATAGGAAGAGAAACATGTACTAATAGTCAGAAATGCAGCAGGGTAGTTGTGTTTTTGTAATCTTGATAGTGTCTTCAGGAGACTTCATCGAGTTAAACTCTCTGGAATCTTTCACCTATGGGACCTGGTGACAGATTGTGGCAAAGTCTGACAAAGTTCCCTGGAGGCCGTGATGCTCTTGGTCACCAGATGGTCTGAAAGAGCTCTTCATATGTTACAATATTTGGCAGTAGGGACTCTTGGCTAATCTTCAGAGTACATTCTTAATCCCATGAGCCTAATTATCTGTGAAGGACAGTTTAAGAGATCCTCCTTAAAATTATTCATATTAGTCCTTGTACTTGTATCATGAGACATGTATAACTCTCATTATGCAGTGATTACAATTTTGCTTGGGGAATATATTCTAAGATGTATTAAAAGGATTATTCATCTCCATGGTGATCTCTGCTCCCATTGTTGATCATAAATACAAATGTATCCAACTCATTCACATTTTAGACTACTTGTGGCTTTCCCATAGATGATCAGTGTTCACGTTTCACTGACAAAAAGAAGGAGCCATAGGGGAACACTGAGTTTTCTGTAAGAGATCGATATAAAATAAGTGTTTTTAGAATTTTACGAAAAATTTTGTCCTCAAGTTGTATTTTACCACATAATTGAGAGATTCATTGACGAAGTTTTAATCTCTTCTTCACAACTCTGCCGTATATACTCTTTCTCTATATAAGCATGGGTTTTGAGGTGATTGTCTCTTTTTGATTTTCAGAGCTGATACTGTAATTCTAGTTTAGCGATCATAAAATGTGATATGTAAATGAAGACAAATTAAGCTAACATATTACCCAGTTCTTTTGAGAAGGATGCTTTCTACCTCATCATGAGTATTTACATAATAAGATAATTCAAAACAACAACACAATGATAAATTAACCTATTCCTTAACGTGCAAATATTCAAATTGTAAAAGGAAGACCCAAATCCCACATCTACGAAATGTTTTTTTTTAAATTCATGAAAATAAGATATATAATTAAAATTGCAGCAATCTCTTACTTTAACACATATGCACACAATATACTATTTCTGATAAACTTTATTTGCTAAAATTTAGTTCTTATGCTTGTGATAATATATTGGGCTAAGATGATAATTTGTGTAAAAAATATATATCAAAAAATAAAGTAAAATATTTTGAAATAAATTTAAAATAAAAAATTAAGCTAAATTCCTCTAATAGCATTAAGACTGAATTAAGCAACTGGTATTAACTTTTTGCTTGTAATAGCTTATCAGAAAACAACACTTTGAGAAAAATGTTGTATTAAGAATTAAAGTCTCAAGTATTGGGGCTAAGAAATATATTTGAAGAAAATTTGTGTAATAAATTGATTAGTGCAACAACTAAAAATATCATCTTAATAGCTGAGCAGGCACAAGCAGAATAGTTACATCAGGGATTCCACCAGATAAAATACAGAATTTAGACAGGAGAGCAGTCGGTAACAGTTCTGGAACTAAATCACTCCAGACATCGCTTAGATAGACACTTTGTTCCACCTCTACTCTTTTAAATGAACCTTTAATAGGTTCATTTGGTAATGGGCTGAAAAGGGGGAAAAGTCGTGAACCCCAGCTGCACTGCTCATTCACCTGCACAAACAACTTGAACTTGACTTCTCTCCAAATGGTTTCTTAGTAATCTTCCCAATATACGGCTGCTATATATAAAACATGAATTATAGTAGAGAAGGTCCTGCTGTGTTGTGAATCATAGAACACTTGACCACACTTTAGCAGGTTGTGGGATGAAAAGAATAAAATGTCTGCAAATGCCTTGTTCTGTCTCCTTTTCCAGCCAATATGCTGAATTCTGTGTCCAGCTATACTAGATATGGCCTGCCTCATTCCCTTGTCATCCTTTAGTACAAATAAATGGTAAGAACATCTTGCCTTTCTTGAGACACTAGGGGCCAAATCAATTGCCTAATCAAGTGAAAACAAAACATCTGTGACGTATAAAAGAACGGGTGGCTTTCTCTGGAGATTTTTATAAACTGATTAAATCTGGGCACTGCTAATCCTCTATCTTGCACTTCAGCTGTCACATTGACAAGGAAGATTAGAATGAAAAGATAATGTTATGTCACCAGCATGCAATAAACAATTTGTAAAGAGCCAGCAGAGGTTCTGAAATGTTCCCATTACGAATGTAAATGTGAACATTAGCTCCTGAGCTGGAGAATGGTGTGAGAGACACCTGCCTCTGTGTCAAGAAGATAGAAAGAGGAGAGAAAAAAAACAGTACAGGAGGTTATTCTAATAACAGATGACACCCATTCCCATGTGCTTATCATATTAAATTTAGGATATGTGAGTCTTGGCCCAATAACATCTGTGCAACTTAATCAGAGAGTTATTCTAGAAGCTAAATTTGATGATATTTTGAGACTGGTTTTTAAAATTCAAAGGAGACCTAAACAAATGGTAGGTTTAAATTGGTAGGATATTACCAAGTTTTAGAGAAAGCAATCTTCAGAGAGAATAAATTTTCCTTTACATTGGCTCATGGGATGTATTAGAAATCAGATGTAATATTAGGTTATGCATTAGAAAGGATCATGGAGTACCTGAATCATGAGGGTTTTGCTTCATACAGTCTGTTCAACTAGACCCAAGCACATAATGCTCTATATACAAATTCCTCCACTAACAAAATTCTTTTAAATGTTACTTCTATATTTGAAATTATTTTCAATCTTGAAATTACTTTTATCTTTTAATCCTACACAGCAAATATGAATGAAAGGTATTCAGATTTGGAAACATATTTTAAACTTGTAGCAAGAAGAATATATAATAAAAATAAAATGGCATTAAGATAAAAATGATTGGTTGAAATGATCATACCCATTCTGGTAAATGGGATAATTAAATGTAAGCCCAATTTGTTTTTATCCTTTTTTATTTCATCGTCTTTTCTGATCATTCAATAGTGAAGGAAATAGAAAAACTGGAATTTCTAACATGACACTATGAATAAACACTAGGATACTATGATGGAAAATGAAAAATGTTGAGAACTATGGATATTTTGCTCAGGAGAAAAGACAATGATTTACTGAGTATCTACTTGTGGACATACAAGCATTAATAAGTTGTTTTTCATGTGTCTGAGAAATTTACAACCAGTATATAAGGAAGCAGTAATTATATAATAACACAATGTGAAAAATTCCCAAGACATAGGGTGCTATGGGAGAATATATGAGAAAAAAAAAACAGCTAATTTAGGGGGCCAGGAAAGGAAGAGATGATGGTTTATGTTAGTTTTGAAATATAAAGCAAAGTTACTGGAGCAAAGAAAGTTGGCAGCATTTCACACAGAGAAAATAGCAACTGCCAATCCATGGACGTGTGAGATGCCATGGCTCCTTCAGTAGTTCAGGGTGATTGGCTACTACAGAACGTGAAATAGTAAGGCTGGGTACCTAAGCAACAGTCAAACCATGAAGATCTGTGCTTCCTTGCTCTGGACTTTAGACTTTTGCTTGAGAATTTAGGTGTCATAAAGTGGCATTCATACAGTAAGCGGTTAAAATATTTTTTTATGAATATGTGAGATTCTTGGTAACATCTGGTTAGATGAGCATTTTAGAAGGACTAGTCTGTTAACAGTGCAAATATTGGGTAGAAGGGTTGATGCTGTGCACAAAATAAGACCATTTAGGGGTGAGTTGCATAATCTAGGCAAGGAATGATCATTTTAACAAAGGAGGAGGGCATGGGGCAAAAGTGTAAGTTGTTTATTTAAGCTGCATAGGAGGTGGAATCATCAGGGTCTGGTGGTAGATTAGATCAGGGAGCTCAGGGTTCAATGCAATTTTGCAAATTTTAACAAAATAGTTATTCTAGACAGATGTAGCTCCTCTGAGCTGGAAAATGGGAGACAACATTGGAAAAATGAAGGATGCCCCTTCTCTCTGCCCAATGGATCCCATATACTCAGGGCACAGGACTTTGGGAAAAAGATTACATTTCAACTCCTACTTGTCATCCCACTGGGATACCTTCGTGCAGTGCACTAACTGCACAACTTTACGTAGCAGCTGTAGTGAGTGACACCATTCTTAGATTTCTGATGTAAATAACTTCCTCACTGAGATGCAATTCATGGTGGCAAGAAAATCAGCTGGAAGGGTAGATGTTGTGAGAAAACATGTTTGCTTTAGACTTATTGAATTTGATATGTTTGGCGACATCACAATGAATACATCTTGATTTCCATTTAAAATATGGGTCTGCAGTTTAGGAAAATAATTTTAAATTTAAGAATTGTGATGTTTTAAGTGGCAGGGGAATTCCTGGGCGAAATGGCTCCAAGTTTGCTATTCAGAACCATCTTTGGAATGACAATGTAGTGGGAAGTGGAGGGAATGGATATTTGTAGAAATTATGGAAATTGGAATGGTCAGAAACAAAAATGAAACAATCAGCACCATAACCTGGGGTCCATGAAGGTCAGTCTCAAAAGGTGTTTAGGGAAATGTACCACCTAAGAAATAATCTAGACCTATCTAGGTTCTATCTTCTAAGTGTTATGTCCTCCAAAATTCCTATGTTGAAATCCTAACCTTCAAGGTGATGTTATTAAGAGGTGGGGCTTCTGGGATTAGGTCACAAAATTAGCAGCCTTCTATAAGGGATTCCAAAGACAACCTTCTCCTTCAGCCAGGTGGGGACAAGAGACTATGTCAGCCAGAAACCCAGGCCTCACCAGAAAACAAATCTGCCTTGATCTTAGACCTCCCAGCTTCCAGAATTGTGATATAAATTTCTGTTATTTATAAACAACCAGTGTATAGTATTTTGTTATAGCAGCCTGCATGCACGAAGACACTAAGCAAAGAAATATTTCGGTGGGTGATAGAAGCAGCAGGCATGTGGGAATGGGTTGATTTTGGTTTTAAACTGCAGCATTCAGATTACTCTGAACAAAAGAGAAGTTTGTTTGTTTGATCTTGTTTTTAAATGGGACAGTTCAGGCTATGAGCTAAAAGTTTATTTTTGTCATTCCTTTGTATTAGTGATGCATAAGAACACAATGTTAACTGTTATGTATTCATAGAATTTTCTCTTCAGTTTTGCCTTTTATATGTTTCAATTCTAGTTAAATGATAGAAAATGGCTTTCATTTCAGGAAATACAGTAATAAAATCATAAAATACTGTAAAGAAATTTGATACTAAACATTTCTTCATAAATTCATGATTCATTAAACTATGTTTTCTACTCATTTATTTTTATATGATATAGGAAGGAAACAAGTGTGTAAGGATGATGTGGTAACCAGCCTCCAAGATGACTTCCAATGAACTCTGGGTCCTAATATTCACTTCCTTATGCAGTCCCCTTTCACACTGCAGCAGGGGGCTCTGTACGACAGAAGTGGTGGTATGTCACTTCTGAGATGAGGTTATGAAAGACTGTGACTTCCATCATGGTGCCCTCTCTCTTTTGAATCACTCCATCTGGGGAAAGGTAGCTACCATGTTGTGAGCAGCCCTATAATGAAGAACTAAAGATTTTCAACAAACACCATAGGGGTCTGTTGAAACTTACTCATAGGTGAGTTTGCCTGTGGATGTGCCATCCCTAGATGAGCTTTCCAATGACTGCAGCCAGGGCTGACAACTTCATGAGAGACTTTGACCTCAGAGCTGCTTCTGGGTTTTCGACCTTGAGAAATTATTTTAAATAACAAATATTTGTTATTTTAAACTGTGAAGTGTTGAAGTAATTTTTATATGGTATTTGACAATTTATACATATTTGCATCATCAAGTTTGATATATTTATCAATTTTCTTCATGAAGAAACAAAATCTACTAGATACATATAATGTAGATATAGTATTTGTAATTCATTTTACTCAATTTGTTCTTTTTTCCTTAAAGTAACATATTTGTTTATACGGCAGCACACATTAGCTGTCGCTTTCTACTTTTGTTTTCAATTCCAATTTTTATTTTTAATAGGTGAGTAATAATTATATGTTTATAAAGTACAATGTGATGTTTTGAAATATGTACATATTGTGAAATGATTATATCAAGCTAATTAACATGTCATCGCCTCACATGCTTATCATTTTTTTTGGTAGTGAGAACATTTAAAATCTAGTCTTTTAGTAATTTGAAATATACAATACTTTATTATTAACTATGATCACCATATTGTGCAATAGATCTCAGAAACTGATTCCTCCTGTCTAACTAAAACTTTGTACCTTTGGCCAGCATCTTTCCATTCCTGCCCCCTCCCAGTCCCTCAGTTTCTAGTAACTACCCCTGTACTCTACTTCTGTGAAGTTTGAGTTTGTCAGATTCCATATGTAAGTGAGATCATGTGGTATTTTTCTTTCTGTGACTGATTTATTATGCTTAGCATAATGCCAATATGTGCTTTAAGACTGAAATAAATTATTTTTTCCTCAATTCTAAGTGGAAGGATTCAGGTTGGTCGACCTGCAGTTTCTTAATCTCTTTCAGTTAGCTTATTAATTCATGCTTTGACAATGATCTAGAAATTTGGATTCTAAAGTGTCTTTTTCTCCCACATTAGATATGGATGATTTTCTCCCTGCTATTCTCCTTCTTTCCGTTTTGCCAATGGATTATGACTTCAGGATAGCTGGGGGGCAAGAAGACCGGAGGTTGATTTAAGATGATTGAAACACAGGAAAAGGGGAATTCCTTCTTCATTCTTTCTCCCTCCTACTCACCCTTCTCTCTAAACTGTCTTTCCTTTTCTCATCTTTCCCTCCTTGCTGCCCTTTCTGGTGTCCTGCTTCTCCTTTCAAAGTATACACTTTCTTGGAGTGAATTTGGAAGGATTCAACCCTTGAGATTTTTGTCATTTCTCAGAAGGTAGATGAACAGACCATGGAAAAGCATGCAGTCATCATCTCCCTGGTCTTTTTAGTGAAGACAGCTACTAAAATGAGAGAAAATGTTTTATAATGTCTTCCAGGGTGTGGAAACTTGGGTTCCATCATCTTAAACTTGAGTAGGAAGACAGCTACTCCCCTCATTGTTAGGGAGGAGGACCACAAACCTGAGCAATTTGTTTGGTAGTAAAACACACACACACACACACATACACACACACACACACACACACCTGTATGTATAATACTAATATCTAATAATATAGATTCATATATATAATATTGATATAGATATAAACAGTCCCCCCCAACATACACACAGGCACATATCTATATCTCTGTCTCTATTAGCTTTCAGAATGATTTTCACAAAAAATATGAAACTATCCAGAAGTTATATGACTTGATGTTGTAAATAAATGTACCATTCCATTGAATTCACATTTATAGGATGATCTGGACAACCTAAGGGTTTTATCAAGATAATTACATTTTGCCAAAAAATTATTTTTGATTGGTGACTTGGGTTAAGTACAGTTTTAAATGTAAATCAATGCAAGTGTATCATGTGCACAGTAATTCTCAACTGTTATAAAAATTATGTCCATTATGCTACTTGCTGGGATTCTAGTAATCATCTAAATTCCATAAAACTTAAATTTTCAAATTATCCTTAGTAATTTAAATGTTTTATTAGACCTTTCATGAAGCATTTTTCTTCTTTGAAGAAAACAAGCTAAGTTTTTCAAAAGCACTGCAGGATAAGTTATAAGTGACTTTCACTTGTAATTTGCAGATGCTGTAATAGGAATTTTCCTTTTACCTCCATCTAAGTCCAACTACTTTGCATTCTAATTTGCAAGCAAAAAGTTGCTTTAAATCTTGCTATAAAAGTTTGTGGGTACTTTAAAATATTTAAAATATATTTTTGCAAAAGAGTCAGCAATTGGGCATGAAAATAAAGATGTGATTTCTGAAAAAAGAAAAATACATAGAGAGGAATAAATGAGGGAGTAAAAATATCTTTTATTTGACATTTTATATTTTAGAGGTAGAAAATGATATCCATATTGGTCTGTACATTTCATATAAAACATGCATGATTTAGGCTCCAAACTTATATTTGTAAGAGATATTATAAAATGCCAATAGATGCCCAATAGAGGGGAAAAAAAAAATCCAAATATCTACCTCCTGTAGTACTGGAAGTTCAGATGTAACATTTGAGACAAGGAATATTCTAGTGTTGCCAAAAGGATGCCACATGAGACAACATTGTCATCCTAATAAGGCATACACAAATAAAGGTCCATGGCAGTAGTGCTGAACCCTAGGAAAACTGATTTTCTTCACTAGGAATCACAGAAATCCATACACAAAAGTTGAATGAAGGAACAAAACTGCTACTTTAGTATAAGAAATATCAGAATTGAAGAGTCTTTTTGCCATATAGAAAATAGACTATTCATAGGTCATAGAAGTGATGTTTAACATTAGCAGCTCTTCAATAAACATTGGATTAAGAATGAATATAGTTTTGAGTTATTAACACCTATCAAGTAATGATTTCAAGTACTGGAATGGATTATCTCAAATGCCTTATATTTCAATGAGTGCTGAGAAATTAATAAAAATCATAAATACCGAGCTGGAAAGTACATTATTCATTCTCAGATCTAGCTTCATCAGTCAGGTATGGTAAATAAATCTGAGAGATGAAATGAATACTATAAGAACATACAGCTGAGAAATTATCCTAAATGACTCCACAGGTTTTGTGCCACCTGGAGACAGCCTTGGTTTCTTGGAAGAACCAAAAACCAAAGAAAAGTCTATGGAATGGTCGAATACATTGAATTTTTCCTTAATTAATTATGTCATTAGTTTATTGAATTTGACAAATATCAAGTTTATTGTGTTGCAAGAATGATAGTAAAATGTAATGGTAGAGGACTCAGGATCTAAAATGAGAGCTTCAGAGTTCAAGTCCAAGATGATGGAACACAAGCTTCTACACCCTGGAGGAAGTTATGAAAACTTTTCTCTCATTTAATCTTCTCTATGGTGGGGCAAGTAGTGGTGCTTGACTCAGGGCTGTTGGGAAAAGTAAGAAGCAGATGTATAAGGAAAGTGCTTAGCACATAGTAAGGAATCAATAAATTGGTAGTTTTATTATTCATAGGAACCCTTATAATCATTAACACAAACATCACATTTAAGGGGGAGGAGAGTATTTTTTTAGTTTGCCTTGTTGCTATACTGAATCACAATATTTAAAATAGTTTTCTGCAGTTTGAATCTATGCATCATTTTAGAAAAAGGTATTTATCAGGAGTAGGTTGTTTTAATTTTCATAAAATATAATTCATAACACAATAAGAAATTTATGTATTATGTATATATACAACATGTGTCTGTGTGTGTATATGAACAAACACAAACACATATACGTATTTCCGTATAGTGGAGAAAGATTTGTCATATTCTTCTCCTGGAATGCTTTGACTTTAAAGATAAACTTTAAATTCAATTGCAAGAAATTTTTCAAAAGTATGGGCCGTTTTATATTATAAGAAAAATAAATATGAATGTGGGCTGAAAACCTCTCCCATGATAATTGCCATGTTAATAATAACTGTATCTAAGGCTATCAAGTGTAATATTTAGTAACTGTGATTTGGTAGATTAACAAAAGAAAGTTCTAAATGAATCAATTAGGTTTCTAACAAAGGAAACGTGTTTCTGCATTTTACACCATAGCAATTTCCATAGATGGTAGCAATCTACAATAAGGATTAATAATAATACAAATTTGAGTTTCCTGGAAAGAGTCCACAGGCAGAGTGTTTCTTTGCCACACAGTTCTCACAAACAATAAATATTACTTTTACTGTGTATTATTATTACTTCAGCTTAAGATGGGGACAGCAAGATCCTCCAAATTGAATAAAGTCTAAGAGGCTTGAAAGAACAATGCTTCCAAATGATCTTTATTGTATATCAGAAGTCACGGTATGTCCCAGGGGAGTGGGAAACTGAAGGGGTCTGGTAAAGAGCTCCAGGAGAACGCTTAGCAGCATATCGCCCACTGACATACAATTACAAGGCTTTGAATCTGGTCCGTGACACAATCCTTGGTGATTACACTACTCACAGAAGCCACAAGACAGATAAAAATGCTTAAATTGCTTATTCTAAAATGTGGCAATTTGCCTAATGAATGAAATTGACTTTATAAAATGTTAAGGTTACCTTTTAGTTTCAAATCCAGAATACAAGCATAGCCTTACCATGCATCCAGGACTCACAGCTATAATGAATTCAAAGTGAGGTACTTGGAGAACCACATGGCTCCAGTTCTACAGGAACAGGTAGCAACAAACAGAAGAGTTGGTCAGCACAAAAGATAGCAAGAAATAAGAGACCATCTCAAATCCTGGTCAACGATGATTGACTCTAAACATTTGCATAAGAAGATATAGAACTGTAGTTTGTCCAACCACTTTCCTTCATTTCAGCATCTTTCAACAACACATTATATTGCCTGAGTGTCCCGTGAATCCTATGAGGTTAAGTATAAAAAGAATAATTAATGTGTCTATTTGTCATGACAGAAAGCCCCAGAATGGAGACAGGAAAATTTGCAGACTCTCTAGATGGTGGTTGTGGTAGTGCATCTGAAGAAGGCAGGAATTTTGCAGGTCACCCCAGGGGATTATTTCCAGAACACAGAGCTTAAAGTATAGCACTAACTGCCAAAGTTTACATATTTCATCAGCGGCAGAGTCGGAGCCTGAACTGGACCTTTAGATGTCTATTCCAATGTTTCCTATAGAACACTGAGGTCTTAAAATATTTAACACTGCTGTCTTTAGAGCCCACTCTGGGCTCTAAAGGTGGTTACTCTTTGCAATGTGTTTTCCAGTGTTAGCTGCCATTGTTGGACCTGGCTGGAAAATATCTTTTCTATTGAGATTCATCCATATGGTTATTAGGGTCCTGAGAAAGATGTCTGGGAAGTATTTGTACTGTAAGACTGCATGAAATTAATCTATTATGTTATTTTAGAATACATTTTGCAAAATGCTCAACACACAGTAAATGAGACATTACTAGTAAATGTCTAGAAAACTAGATTTTACTTAGTAAAATTTGTTGATTTAGACAGAAATGAAAAACACTATTAGAAATTACTGCTTATCGCTTTGAGAACTCAAAAATATCTGAGACAGGTTTCAATCAATTTAGAAAGTTTATTTTGCCAAAGTTAAGGATGCACACATGACACAGCCTCAAGAGGTCCTGATGACATGTGCCCAAGGTGGTAGGGGCAGAGTTTGGTTTTATACAATTTAGGGAGACTTGAGACATCAATCAATGCTTGTGAGATGTACATATTGGTTTGATCCAGAAAGGCAGGACAACTCAGGCTTCCAGATTACAGGAAATAAGAGACAAAAGGTTGCATTCTTTTGAGTCTTAGATGAGACTTTCACAGAATACACAATTTACATGTGAGAGGGCATACAGGAATAGTCACTTATGCCTTAGTTTGACTCAGTGAGTCTTCATTTTTACATAGACAATAGGGCAGAGGAAGCAATCGGTGAGCAGAGGGATGACTTTAGGTTTTGTCTGTCCTTTGTCCCCCACCTGGGAAGATAAGCTATCCGTTAAGATTGCCAGGGTGGAAGTCAATAGAACTGTTTTAGGGTGAAGATCTGGAGGCCCACAAGGAATTTCCTTATGGGCAATTGTGAGGAAGAGATGTAGCTTTCTTTTTAATCTTTGTAGCTATCTTATTTAGGAATAAAATGGGAGACAGGTTTGCCTGATGCAGTTTCTAGCTTAACTTTTCCCTTTGGCTTAGATTTGGGGGTCCTGAGAATTATTTTTGGTTTACAGCTTCAAGATGGCTGACTAGAGGTACTCACCTACTCCACAAAGAAGAACTAAAATAGTGAGTAGACAATCAAACTTCGAATAAATTACCTAACAGAGAACTCTGGAATTCAATAGAGAAGTGATGGGAAACACTTAAGGCCAGGGAGAAGAGGGAGGGTGGGAGCCTTTATGGCAGAGATCCACTGGGAACTTGGAGAGCCTCCCCAGTGCAGGAAAAGGGTGATTGAATGATCACCAGAGGTCCACATTTCTGCTGTAGACTCCTGCAGTTCTGGCTATGGGACAGCCCCTTGACCATGTGGGCTCCAAGACTAACACAGGGAGTCACCTGGAGACAATATGATGGCATTGCTCCAGAGAGTTTGCTTAGACTGGGTCCTACATATCCATTGAGTCCTAAGCAGATATACCAAGGTGCCATTTTGAGATCCCAGCCCCCACCAGACTGAGACTGTGTTCTGCCCATTTTGCCCTTAGAGCCCCATTGAAATCCCCTGTATGCAGCTGGGCACTGCTGCTGGCTGCTGCTGTCAAGGCCAAAGCACAAGCCATTGGCAGTTACCCTGCTGTCCCTAATAGCATGGCTGCCATGCATTTAGAAGTGCCCTGAAGAAAGGCTACCCTGCTTATGGACACCACCTGGGGCCAAAACATGGGCTCTCCAGCTGCCTGTTTATAGTTCCTGATGCTGGAAGAAACATCACCCTCCCTAGGAGAAAGGTCACAGTGCAGGTGCTGGCACCTCCATCAGAGCATTCTGCTGGGAACCTAGAGATCACCCTGACCCTACATACCACAGTCAGTGCCTTCATGTACCACTGGGAGGCCTGAGGACAGGCCTACGCTGTCTGGCTCAACACACCAATATCTGAGTATAATGTCTAAGGAATGAGGGATTGCCTTCCTCT
Organism: Piliocolobus tephrosceles; assembly: GCF_002776525.5. Taxonomy (NCBI): domain Eukaryota; kingdom Metazoa; phylum Chordata; class Mammalia; order Primates; family Cercopithecidae; genus Piliocolobus; species Piliocolobus tephrosceles. Next base: position 67,148,118 of record NC_045437.1, read on the forward strand.
GTCCACCATGGTTAGCACCTGAGCACTCCTTCTGGGGGCCTGAGAATGGGCCCACCCAATCTGTTGCTATCACCACAGCTAGCACTCACTTGAATGTGCCAACTGCAGGCCTGGGATCTGACCCACTCAGCTTATTACAGCCACCACCAACACCAATGCCAACTGCTTGATAGCCAGAGGATTATTCTGTCACTGTTATTGCCACCATCCACACCTTATCCACTGCCCAGGGGCTCAAGGACCTGCTCATCCACCTGGCCCACTGCTGCCACTTCTGGAACCTAAGCAAGCTGCCTAGGGGCCCAAGAATTATTCACCCACCTAGAACTGCTAACACCCATGTCATTATATGCTGCCTTGGGCCCAAGGATAGGCATACCAGGCCTGCCATTGCCACCACTGGAGTTGAAGGATGGGCCCACCTATTGTCCCCATCACTAGCAAACTTCACCATAGCCTTCACTAACAACCACACCCTAAGCCACTGAGGAAATCTCAGACACCACTGACACCTTTGTAAAGATCATATGGAGAGTACACTACTGCACACACCTTGAATCAAAGCCAAAATTCCCTTATCTATCCAGCACCACAAACACATCTTCAGGAAAAAGTCCTCCCCTACAAAAGCAAATTCAGAAAATTGGAAGAAGTGACTGTTACACCAGATGCACAGATATCTATGTCAGGACATAAGAAGTGTAAAAACGCGAGGAAATATGACACCTCCAAAGCAATACAATGATTCTTTAGCAACAGATTCTACTGAAAAAAAATTATTGAATCCCAAATAAAGAATTTAAAATAACAATATTAAAAAGCTCAGTGGGATAGAAGAAAATTGAGATAAATAAAACAAAATATTAGTAAAACAATCCATGCTATAAATGAAAAATTTATCAAAGAGATAGCACAAAAAGGAATCAAATAAAAATTCTGGAACTGAAAAAGTTATTGAAGGAAATGCATTGAAAGCTTTCACCCTAGACTAGATGAAGCAGAATAAGAGATTTTAGAACTTGAGGATAGGTCTTCTTAAATAAACCAGTCAGACAAAAATAAAGAAAATAGAATAAAAAAGAGTGGACAAAGCCAATGTGATATATGGGGCACTATGACATGACCACATATTTGTATTTTCAGTGTCCCAGAATGTTAAGAGAAAACAACGGGGATAAAAAACCTATTTAATGAAATAACAGTTGAAAACTTCTCAAGTCTAAGAAGAGATTTAGACATCTAGACATAGGAAGTTTCTCAATGGCACACTGACAAGACTGTCTTCTCACATTGACTGTCAAAAGTCAAAGACAAAGATAAAAATTCTATAAACATATATTCTACATGTGGAAAGAAAAAGACTGTAAGTCAAGGATACTATACCTAAAAAATATATCCTTCATAAATGAAGGAGAAATGAAGTCTTTCACAGATAGATAAAAGCTGAAAGAATTCATCAGTACTAGACCAGCCCTACAAGATATGCTTAAGAGAGTTCTGCACCTCCAAACAAAAGGAAAATATCACCATTATAAAAACGCACAGAAGTATAAAACCCACTGGTAGAGCAAACATACAAATGAGAAAGACAAAGAGCTCAAACGTCACCATGACCAAAAACTGAAAAACCACAATGGTAAGCAAAGAGAGAAAAAAGAGACAAAGAATATAGAAACCAACCATAAATCAGTTAATGAAATGACAATAATAAACCCTCACGTATCAATAATAGCCTGGAATGTAAATGAGTTAAATGTTCCACTTAAAAGATATAGACTGGCTTAATTGATTGGAAAAACATGACCCAACTATATGCTGCCTATCAGAAACTCATCTTCTCAGTAAAGACACATATTGACTGGAAGTAAAGAAATAGAAAAAGTTATTCCATGCAAACAGAAGCCAAAATGAGCAGTAGTAGCTATACTTATATGTGATAAAACAGACTTTAAGTCAAAGACAATAAAAGAGACAAAGAAAGTCATTATGCAATACTAAAGATATCAATTCTACAAGAAGATATAACAATTCTAAACATATATGCAACCAGCAGTGGAGCATCCAAATACATAAAGCAAATATTATTAAATCAAAAGGGAGAGATAACTTGCAATTCAATAATAGTAGGGGGCTTAAACATCCAATTTCAGGAATTGACGTAACATCCAGTCAGAAAATCAACAAAGAAACACTGAATTTAAACTGTACTCCAGACCAAATGGAATTAACAGACATTTACAGCTGCCAAATACACATTCTTCTGAAGTGCACATGGAACATTCTCCATAGTACATTATATGTTAAGCCACAAAAACAAGTCTTAACAAATTTTAGAAGGTTTAAATTCTATCAAGTATCTTTTCTGACTCCAATGGCATAAAACTATAAATCAATAACAGGAGGAACTTTTGAAACTTTATAAGTACATGAAAATTAAACAATATGCTCCTGAATAACCAATAGGTCAATAAAAAAAAAAAAAAAAAAAAGGAGAAATGTTAAACTTTCTTTAGAGAAGTGAAAATGGAAACAAGATATCCCAAAACCCATGGGATACAGCAAAAAACAGTACTTAGAGGGAAGCTTATTGAAATAAATGCCTACAATAAAAAAGAAGAATGAGCTCAAAGGACCTAACATTGCACCTCAAGTAACTAGAAAAACAAGAACAAACTTAACCCACGATTAGTGGAAAAAAAGGAAATAATAAAAATTGGAATGGAAAGAAATGAGATAGAGATGAGAAAAACAACACAAAAATCAACAAAATAAGTTGAGTTTTTAAAAGAAAAAATCAACAAATCTTCAGCTAGATTAGAAAAAGAGAAAAGACTAAAATAAACAGATTAGAGATGAAGAAGGAGACATTACAACTGATATCACAGAAATACGAAGGATCATAAAAGACTATTATGAACAATTGTATGCCAATAAATTAGATAAACTAGAAGAAACAGATGAATTCCTGAATATATACAACATACCGAAGTTGAATAATTAAATCTAATAAAAGTCTTCCATCAAAGAAAAGTCCAGAACCTCATGACTTCACTTCTGAATTCTACAAAACATTAAAATAAAAGCTAATAGGAATTCCTTTCGATGCATTTCAAAAATATTGAAGAGGAAAGAGTATTTTCAAACTCATTTTATAAGGCCAACATTATCTGATACCAAAACCAAATAAAGGTACAACAACAACAGCAACAGCAACAACAAGAAGAAAAACTACAGGCCAATATCCCTGCTGAACAGAGATGCAAAAATGTTCAACAGAATACTAGCAAACTAAATTTAACAGCACATTAAAAGTCATTCACCATGATCAAGCAGAATATATCCCAGAGATGCAGGATGGTTCAATATCCACAAAACAATAGACATGTTATATTATATTAACATAATAAGGGACAAAAATTATAGGATAATTTCAACTGATACAGAAAAAGCATTTAACAAACTACAACATCACTTCCTAATAAGAACTCTCAACAAATTGGGTTTAGAAGGAATGTTCCTTAACCTAAAAAAAGACCATATATGATAAACGCACAGCTGACATTATACTGAAAGGGCAGAAGTTGAAATTCTTTCCTCTAAGATCTGACTCAAGACAAGTATGCCCACTTTTATGACTTCTAGTCAACATAATATTGGAAGTCTTGCCAAAGAGATAAGGCAAGACAAAAAATAAAAAACATCCAAATTGGAAAAGAAAAAGTTAAATTATTCCCTTTTTGCATATTATGTAATATTATACTAAAATAATTCTAAAGACTTCACCAAAAATAACCTGTTATACCTATTTAAAAAATTCAGTAAAGTTACAGGATACAAAATATACATAAAAATTAGTAGTGTTTCTATACACCAATAGCAAACTATATGAAAAATAAATCAAGAAAACAATCTCATTCATAAGAGCTCCAAAAAATGAAAATACCTAGGAATGAATTTAACAAAGGAAGTGAAAGATTTTTACACTGAAAACCATAGATCATTAATTAAATAACCTGAAGAAGAAGCAAATGAATGAAAATATGTCCTGTGTTCATGGATTGCAAGAATAAATATTGTTATAATGTCCACACTACCCAAAGTGATTTATAGAGTCAATGCAATTCAATAGGTGATGTTGGGAAAACTGGATATCACATGCAGAATAATGAAATTAAACCCTTTACTCTTACCATATACAAATACCCAAACTGTAAATGAATCAAAAGCTTAAATGTATGACCTGAAACTATGAAACTACTAAAAGAAAACATACCCATCTTAATTACATTTGTCTGGGCAACAGTTTTTTCAATATGACCTCAAAGGCAAAAGGAACAGAAGCAAAAGCAGGCAAATGGGATTACATTAAACTAAAAGCTTTTACATAGCAAATGAAATAATCAACAGAGTGAGGAGACAACCTGCAGAATGGGAGAAAGTATTTGTAAAATAGACATCTGATAAGGGGTTAATATTTGAAATATACAGGGAGAATAAACTCTCAACAGCAAGAAAACAAATAACCCTATTAAAATGAGCAAATGTGTATTCATACATTTCTCATAAAAGATGTACAAGTGTCCAACAGGTATATGAAAAAATGCTTTACAACACTAATTATCAGGGAATGCAAAGCAAATGCATAAGGAAGTATCATCTCACATTTGCCAAAATGACCATTATCAAAAAGATAAAAAAAAGATAACAAATGCTGGCAAGGATATGGAGAAAAGGGAACCCTTGTACATTGTTTGTAGGAAAGAAAATTAGTAAAAGTAAAGTAAATTAGTTCTTACGGAAAATGGTATGCTGGTTCCTCATATTATTAAAAATACATGTACCACATGACTTGGAAATACCACTACTGCATATATATTCAAAGGAAATAAAATCACTGTGTCAAAGAGATCTCTGCATTCCTATGTTTACTGCAGCACTATTCATAATAGCCAAGAAATAGAAACAACCTAGGTATTCATCAATGGATAGGGAGATAAATAAAATGTGTTATATATACAAAATGAAATTCTGTTTATCCATCAAAAAGAATAAAATCCTGTCAACATTTGCAACATGGACGAACCTGAAGAATATTATGTTAAGTAAAATAAGCCAAGCATAGAAAGATAAATATCACATGATCTTACCTACATGTAGATTCTAAAAAAGCTGATTTTATAGACAAACAGAGTAGAATGGTGGTTACCAGAGAGCTTGGAAGGCTAGGAGGAAGAGAATGCAAAGATCTCAGTCAAGGACATATAATTTCAGTTAGATAAGAGACTGAAAAAGTCCAGAATAGGCAAATAAATAGACAGTAGGTAAGTGATTGCTTGGGGCCAGGAGGTCTGGGGAGAGGATAGGTGAGGATGGGAAGAGAAATTGGGAATAATAGCTAATAATAATGGAGTTTCTTTCTGGGGTGATGAAAATGCAATAAAATTGATTGTGTTTATGGTTGCACAACTCTGTGAACATACTAAAAACCGTGCAATTGTACACTTTAAATGGGTGAATTGTATAATATGTAAATTGTCTCTGAAAACTGTATAAAAAAGAAGGCATTAGAAATACTGTTGGAAAAGTATACACTTATTACCAACTCAAAACATTATTTCTCTCTAGATATGTGTCAGGATTACTGAAACCACACATACTTAATTTTTCTAAATATTTGGTAGGGAATTAATATGATCCCGTCTTTATAAAAGCTTGTAGTTCTTCATCATACTTAGGAAATGAAATGATAATTCCAAACCAAGGCTATAAAAATAGTAGAAATCATTTTATTCTTACTGTATAAAATTAAACTATAATTGAAATCTGTCTCCTCATTAGTCTCCTGAAACACATCTATGGATATGAATATTCACATGTTCATGTATAATTTTCTGTGCAAATATACACAAATTCAGATATTCATAGCAATAAACTAGATAGACAGGTGGCAATTCCATGACAACTTTCTTTTCCTACCTGATTACTCAAAGGTGTTGCTAAAAATTTTATTTTAAAAATTTATATGTGTTCTCTGAATTTAGAACAGCAAAAACAAAACAAAAAAATCACCTATCATCTTTAATCAAAATGTGCTACAGATATGATTCTAGTATTACATACATGAAATGCAAGAAGCCAAGGCTGAAGGCCTATTTTTCAAAGCATAAGAAGCTTATTACTCTATGTCTGTTTTCTCTCAAATGCTTCCCTACTTATTCTTGTCTACTTTTCAATTTGGTGTTTCCTTATGTTGTCAAAGCAGGTGCCTTGCTCACACTAGCAGGAATATGTGTTTTAAAATGTCCCACAGGGAATAATTTACCATACAAGATTACTTCATGACTAATGATGCTCTCTATAAACATTCAGGTGCTATTTGACTGCCTGGTTGGTGGTGGTCCAAACTGGTGACAGTTGGCATGTGTTTTATCTCATCTCGCCTTACAAATTCTTGACATAGTCTAATATATGTTGGAAAGAAGCTTGGGGATGTTATAAGGAATAAAATGATGAATAGAAGCTATTAAATAACATTACTACAAATAAAACATTGAACGCAGGTCTTTATCATCTTTAGTTTTATCAGTGACACAAAGGTCTTTTTGAAACTATTTCTAACCTGAAGTATTAGCTGCTGAACACTATAAAATAACAAGATCTCATTCCATCCAAGCTTATGATTGGGAATGTGGGTAGAGAGGAGGAAACTTTTTCAATTAATTTTCTACTCTAGCTCAAATTTTAAAACTACAGATAATGCATATGAAATGCTGTGTGAAGTGTAAACACTATATGAATAAAGATCAATTTTTTTTTTTTTTTTTTTTTTTTTTTTTTTTTTTTTTTTTTTTTTTTAGATGGAGTCCCATTCTGTCACCCAGGCTGGAGTGCAGTGGTGCGAACTCAGCTCGCTGAAACCTCCACCTAGCAGGTTTAAGCAATTCTCCCGAGTAGCTAGGATTACAGGCGCCTGCCACCATACCTGGCTAATTTTTTTTGTATTTTTTTTAGTAGAGACGGGGCTTCACCATGCTTGCCAGGCTGGTCTTGGTCTTGAACTCCTGACCTCAGGTGATCCTCCTGCCTCGGTCTCCCAGAGTACTGGGATTACGAGCATGAGCCACTGACTAGGCCTAAATAAACATTTTCAAACAACCTAAGCTTATCTTTCTAAAATTTTAATGACTGGCCCTAGTCATTTAGAGTTCATTCAGCATCTGTAGCAAGGGAACAAACACAAAAGACAAATATATTTCTAACCTCAAAAATACAAAGTATATTTTTATGTTAACCTGTACAAGAAAATACAACTTATACAAATATTCTTAAACCAATAAATAATTTTAATTTTGAGCTTATTTACAATAAAACTAAAATTTTAAGAGTAACAATTCAAGTTCTACATACTTTTTAGAAATATATCTAAAGCTGTTATAAGTTTTAGATTGCAGATAAAACATCAATATGGAAATATTTTCATCAATACTCACACATTTCCTACCCTCATCACCCATGACATTCAGCATAATCTGGCAACCTATGCAAGCACGTGAAATGTTTTTTCAGTTTTCTATTTTTTCGGGGGGGGTGCGGCGGATGATTACCAATTCATCTGCTTGACTAATATTTACAAGCTCTTTCTTTATAAACATTAAAATTAAAAAGCTTTATCAAAATTCATAATGAATAAAAGAATTGCTGTTAAGAACATTGAGTTGAGAGCCCAAAGACCTGGCTTAGGATCCTAACTCTCCGATATCTGCTTCATTACCTTGAACAAATTACTTAGTGTTTGTCTTCCAAATGCTTCAACTGTAAATACATGTAATCATTGTGCCCCCTTTATGGGATTATTGAGAGGATTAGAAGTAATGCAAGTAAAATATTTGTGATAATTTTTGACACATAAGATATGCTCAACAGTTGTTAGATGTTGTTAATATTACTTTTCTTTACTTATTTTTTAAAAATATAGGCAAATTTAGGAAAAAATAAAGTCTGTATGTGGCAACTGTGATGAGCTTTTATGTGTTGCTCAATCTTTAAGCTGCACATAGACTTGAGTTGTGTCCACCTCGCTCACCATGGCAACCTCAGGATCCAGCACAGTATTAAACATACAGGGTGCACTCAATAACTGTCGAATTCATGAGCAAATGAATGTATTAGTAAACCTGACCGCAAGGCCAAGGGAAGACACTGGGCTATTTCCTACTCGTCCAAGAGCGGACGAGGAAGCTTCTATAAACTAAGGTAGCTTTGCCTCAGTTGCTTTCTATCACTGTCCCATCCGTTGTATCCTTATGGGTTTTGCCCTCATATTAACTAACTGATCTTGCTTGGCGTTCCACCACTCCACAATCTTGTTTATAAACCTCTGTATTGTTTTTCACAGTAAGGGTGATGCCCAGCAATATGTAAGACATGGTTTAAGATATGTTTAAACCTTTCAAGTACTCATGCTAATTCTAACAGCACCTATGTGTATTTGCTACTGTATGCTAGGTATACAAATACATACTCTCATTTAATCCTCATACAAACTGAAAAGTTATCTACATTATACATAGAAGAAAAAGGTGAGCACAAAGAGAGATTAAATGAATTTGCTGAGATTCTACAGCTCAGTTAGGTATCAATCACACTAATAGCCAAGATTTATTGAATGCTAACTAAGTGCCAGACACTCTTCTATGTGCGTATTCATTGCAACACTCTGAGATGAGTACTATTATAGTCAGAGAAACTGAGAGTGAGAGAGAATAAGTAACTGGATCCAGGTCACACACTTAAATTGTACAACCAGTATTCACATTTAGGCAATTTCACTTGACTACTCATCCTTAACTACCATAATACAAGGACCATCACCGTAGGGTCACTCTTAAGACCACATTTCTTTCTTATTTCGAAGCACATTCTTTTGTGGTGAAGTTCAACCTTGATCTAATTTACAAATATGTTATGGACTTTAAACTCTATCAGTTCACCTATTGTTGGTATGGAATGTTTGCAAAGGCAAGTTAGAAGTTGATTGATGAAGTTGTGGTGTTATTTTTTTCATACGTTACTGCATTTATCACTTTAAAATTTAGGTGGACATTAATGTCACCATGATAAGCATGAAGACATTTCTATATACTACCTCAAGCAATACCATATTTAAAGTTAGAACTGATGGTATTTTTGAGAGAGTGTTTTTGCAAAGAAATGAAATGAAATGAGTATATACATAAGATTGCACATAAATTGCGCCTTTTATTTTAACTAACCATCATACTTGGCAGAAAACTATGCTCTGTCTGCACATATCACCTTGCATGGTTGACACATAATAGCTTTTTTATTTACAACAGTAGAGTTCTGCAAACAAAATATTCTTTAGGTAAGAATACTTAATATCGTTCATATTTCTTAACTTTAGGTTAAACAATAATTTGGTTCATTTGAGATTAATATCATTGTTGGAGATCACAAGGAACCCCACCCAAAAAAAAAAAAAAAAACAAAACAATCAAAATCAAATTTAAAATATAGCATCACAGATTTAGAAAAGAAATTTATACTTAAAAATTTACATTATTTCAATATTAAATTATTAAATTATAGTTTCTTTTTACAATAAACTACATTTTAGTAAAGATTAATTCTTGGGGATCCCATTAGAAGGGGGAAAAACTTTGTTAGCTAGAAAATTAATGTTAAATGTGTTTCAAGTTATCATTCAAAAATATTTTGTAGTATGATATGGGACCTGATATCTTTTTCTCCAGTATTGTCATTGGGTATGTAAAGACTAATGGGAGAAGGCTGGGAAAATCCCAAGGTACCAACGATCAAGAATAGTTTCCAAAGACAGGACTACACAACACAAGAGAAGGTAGAAATTTGACATAAGTTGCATACTTACATTAAATTGTGCAACTTGGTAAGCATTATTATTTCTATTGTATAAATGAGGAAATCAAGGCTTTGAGATATTGTGTAACTTGCAAATGGGCCCACAGCTATGAGTGGAGAAGACGTTGTCTAATTCTGAGCTTTCTGTATTCAATACCCTGAACTGTTTGTACTGCATTACATTGCCTCTATGTAACAAACAGTTGCATTCATTAATTATTTCAATATAAAGCATAATTGAGCATTAATCATATGGTGTATGTCATGGTGTGTTCTGGAGATGAGAAAATAAAATGAAACATTCTGGTTTCTGCCCTCAGGGAGTTCAAATCTAAGAAAAGAGAACGATTGCTAAACAGACACTTAGGGTCAGTGTAACAATAGAGGCTATTGTATGGTGGAGTGAAAGGGTGGATGTTGAATAACTATCTTAAATGATGGGTTGAAAGTTTTTTTCAGCTAGACAACAAGGGGAAAGATACTCTAGTAAGAAAAATAATTTAAGGAAAATTATGAAACATGGAATCACATGGTGTATTAGGAGAACAACAAGTGAGACTTCATTGTCTAGTATAGAGCCAGTAAAATAAAGTGGGTAAAGTAATCGGTTCTTCACAGTTACAAAGGCAATATTTGAAAATCATACTTATGAGTTTTTTTTCCCTGATTTTTCCCTGACAATGTACAATTGTTTTAGAGCTTTTCATCCTTTGGCCCTTGCCTACATATCCTAAGTCATTTCCTCTACTACTATCTTTATAGATAAAAACCCATCCTTTATCAATAATAAAGATCTTATGAAGTGCTTACTATGAGTCATTTTTTGAGTTGCTTAATATCTGCTGACTCATTTTTTATTTTATTTTGAAAGAATTTCAAACTTACAGAAAAGTTGTATGAATAATATAAACCAAACCAACCTAACTCCTGTTTATTCTTCATCCAGAGGTCCCATGCAAATTTTGGCAATCATCCCAACTATGCTTTTTATAGCCATATATATGGCTGTAAGATATATATGTTTTCTCTCTATATATGTGATAAGATATGTCATCACATATAAGACATATGTGAAATATATAGCTATATAAAATTATATTTTTATAGCTATGTATGTATGTATACAAAACATAGAGCCATAAAAAAAAACAGAGATATTTCATTGTCTAGTATAGAGCCAGTAAAATGATGTGGATAAAGTAATCAGTTCTTCACTATATATATATATATATATAGTGAATATATATATATATATATTCATATGTATGTAAATAGCTATATATCAATATATACATTTTATAACTATATATTTTATATAACTATTTACTTATATGAATATATATGAATACTTGATAGATGGGACAGAGCAGCAGGTGAAGCTTAATCATGAATTGAATATTCATATATATCCATATGCATGTTCATATATATAAGAATATGTATATTCATATATAGCTATATAAGAGCTAAATATATACATTATATATACATAACTCTTTCGCTGTCTAGTATAGAGCCAGTAAAATGAAGTACATAAAATGATCAGTTTATATATAATAGCTATATATGAATCATATGTATTTCAGTAACTTTCATGAACTTCATATGTGTGAATACTACAGTGCCTTATTTCATAAAATACCCCTTAATTTGGGTTTTTCTAAAATTTTCTCATGATGAAATCCATGTTGTTCATTTTTGGCCAGAACGTCATAGTGACACTGTCCTTTTTTATCATTGTATTCTTTTGGGAATCAAATGACACCAGTTTGTCCCATTACAGGCAGTAGTGACTTTGATTTGCCTGTGATGATGTCCTCTGTGTTTCTAGACTAGAAAGTTTTTTCTTTCCTCCATAATTAATAAGGATTTTGTGAGGAGAGAATATGTAAATCCTGTTCTTCCTCCTATACTCACCTAATAGTTTTGGCAATCATGCTATTTCTTGCAAGAATTATCATTATGCTAATTTTTAAATACTGCAGTGACTTTTCTCATTCCATCATTCCTTCTATATATTTAATAGTCAGTCTACTATAAAGGAAAGCTTTTCCTTTTCTTCATTTGTTAATTAATTTATATCATTGTGTACTCATGGATTTCAAATTTAATGTAATGAATTATAACTTATTATTTTTGTGATTCATTTTGGTGTTGAAATTGTTCTAGATGTGACCAGTTAAAGCCTGTTCAAACTGCTTTCCTGTGCTTTTTCTTAGCATTTCATTTTCTTGTGCCAGGTTGGATTTCCCTTTATCCTCAATACATTTCATACGATTTCTCTGTATATGATCCACTCTCCAACCTCACTGGGCCACCACCATGCTCTTTTCCCATTGTGCTCCCTTCTCCTCTGCTCTAGTGCCATCTTTATATAGGTCCCGCTACCACCAGGCTGCTTTCTTAACTCACTGGGACATGCTAATTTCTATTTTACTGAATTGGAAGGGAGGAAGGATGAAAGGAAAGAAGAAAAATCATTTATTTTAGTTTATTTTTTTTATTTTTATTTTTTATTATACTTTAAGTTCTAGGGTACATGTGCATAATGTGCAGGTTTGTTACATATGTATACATGTGCCATGTTGGTGTGCTGCACCCATCAACTCGTCAGCACCCATCAATTCATCATTTATATCAGGTATAACTCCCCAATGCAATCCCTCCCCCCTCCCCCCTCCCCATGATAGGCCCCATTGTGTGATGTTCCCCTTCCCGAGTCCAAGTGAGCTCATTCTTCAGTTCCCACCTATGAGTGAGAACATGCGGTGTTTGGTTTTCTCTTCTTATGATAGTTTGCTAAGAATGATGGTTTCCAGCTGCATCCATGTCCCTACAAAGGACGCAAACTCATCCTTTTTTATGGCTGCATAGTATTCCATGGTGTATATGTGCCACATTTTCTTAATCCAGTCTGTCACTGATGGACATTTGGGTTGATTCCAAGTCTTTGCTATTGTGAATAGTGCCGCAATAAACATACGTGTGCATGTGTCTTTGTAGTAGCATAATTTATAATCCTTTGGGTATATACCCAGTAGTGGGATGGCTGGGTCATATGGTACATCTAGTTCTAGATCCTTGAGGAATCGCCATACTGTTTTCCATAATGGTTGAACTAGTTTACAATCCCACCAACAGTGTAAAAGTGTTCCTATTTCTCCACATCCTCTCCAACACCTGTTGTTTCCTGATTTTTTAATGATTGCCATTCTAACTGGTGTGAGATGGTATCTCATTGTGGTTTTGATTTGCATTTCTCTGATGGCCAGTGATGATGAGCATTTTTTCATGTGTCTGTTGGCTGTATGAATGTCTTCTTTTGAGAAATGTCTGTTCATATCCTTTCCCCACTTTTGGATGGGGTTGTTTGTTTTTTTCTTGTATATTTGTTTGAGTTCTTTGTAGATTCTGGAAATTAGCCCTTTGTCAGATGAGTAGATTGCAAAAATTTTCTCCCATTCTGTAGGTTGCCTGTTCACTCTGATGGTAGTTTCTTTTGCTGTGCAGAAGCTCTTTAGTTTAATGAGATCCCATTTGTCAATTTTGGCTTTTGCTGCCATTGCTTTTGGTGTTTTAGACATGAAGTCCTTGCCCATGCCTATGTCCTGAATGGTACTACCTAGATTTTCTTCTAGGCTTTTTATGGTATTAGGTCTAACATTTAAGTCTCTAATCCATCTTGAATTAATCTTCGTATAAGGAGTAAGGAAAGGATCCAGTTTCAGCTTTCTACTTATGGCTAGCCAATTTTCCCAGCACCATTTATTAAATAGGGAATCCTTTCCCCATTTCTTGTTTTTCTCAGGTTTGTCAAAGATCAGATGGTTGTAGATGTGTGGCATTATTTCTGAAGGCTCCGTTCTGTTCCATTGGTCTATATCTCTGTTTTGGTACCAGTACCATGCTGTTTTGGTTACTGTAGCCTTGTAGTATAGTTTGAAGTCAGGTAGCGTGACGCCTCCGGCTTTGTCCTTTTGACTTAGGATTGTCTTGGCAATACGGGCTCTTTTTTGGTTCCATATGAACTTTAAAGCAGTTTTTTCCAATTCGGTGAAGAAACTCATTGGTAGCTTGATGGGGATGGCATTGAATCTATAAATTACCTTGGGCAGTATGGCCATTTTCACAATATTGATTCTGCCTATCCATGAGCATGGTATGTTCTTCCATTTGTTTGTGTCCTCTTTGATTTCACTGAGCAGTGGTTTGTAGTTCTCCTTGAAGAGGTCCTTTACATCCCTTGTAAGTTGGATTCCTAGGTATTTTATTCTCTTTGAAGCAATTGTGAATGGAAGTTCATTCCTGATTTGGCTCTCTGCTTGTCTGTTACTGGTGTATAAGAATGCTTGTGATTTTTGCACATTAATTTTGTATCCTGAGACTTTGCTGAAGTTGCTTATCAGCTTAAGAAGATTTTGGGCTGAGACGATGGGGTTTTCTAAATACACAATCATGTCATCTGCAAACAGGGACAATTTGACTTCTTCTTTTCCTAACTGAATACCCTTGATTTCTTTCTCTTGCCTGATTGCCCTAGCCAGAACTTCCAACACTATGTTGAATAGGAGTGGTGAGAGAGGGCATCCCTGTCTTGTGCCAGTTTTCAAAGGGAATTTTTCCAGTTTTTGCCCATTCAGTATGATATTAGCTGTGGGTTTGTCATAAATAGCTCTTATTATTTTGAGGTACGTTCCATCAATACCGAATTTGTTGAGCGTTTTTAGCTCTGGGACACATTTAAAGCAGTGTGTAGAGGGAAATTTATAGCACTAAGTGCCCACAAGAGAAAGCAGGAAAGATCTAAAATTGACACTCTAACATCACAATTAAACGAACTAGAGAGGCAAGAGCAAACACATTCAAAAGCTAGCAGAAGGCAAGAAATAACTAAGATCAGAGCAGAACTGAAGGAGATAGAGACACAAAAATCCCTCCAAAAAATCAATGAATCCAGGGGTTGGTTTTTTGAAAAGATCAACAAAATTGACAGACCGCTAGCAAGGCTAATAAAGAAGAAAAGAGAGAGGAATCAAATAGACGCAATAAAAAATGATAAAGGGGATATCACCACCGACCCCACAGAAATATTTTAGTTTATTTTTATCATCAAAGCACAATGAGATAGGTACTCATAATCAGATTATTATATCTGTTTTGTATGTTTTGTATCCAAGTATGCAATGGATAGGTAAATTTTCTAGGTTTATACATTTAAATAGGGCAGGATTTAAATTCAGTTATTGTGACTGCAGAGTACCTACTTGGATCCATTACATTCTGCCATCTGTCTTAGGTAGTAGATAGATGAAAACAAGGGTGTGTCTGTGACACAGAAAAAGTCTAAGCTATAGATACCAGATTTTGACAAGACAGATACTGACTTCTGTGCTGTATTCATGGCATTGAAGTTGGTTGCCAATGAGGAAGAGGATATGGAGAGGGAAGAGTAAAGATCTAACTATGGCATAAAAGACACATTAGCAAGGAAAGGACCAGTAAAGATATATCATAGATTGAAACAGACAGAAAATAATGAATGATCAGAAAGGGAGAAAAAACTAATAATGATAGGATAATGCATAAGGAAGAAGAAGCTAACCTAAATTTTTTCACTCGATTTCATGATTAGGTGACTATTGGTGATTTGATTCTGCACGTCACGTGATTTATTCACAGTCTGTCATTATAGCTGAAAAATGGTGAAAACACTTCCAGAGTAATAGCATATAATCAAACTGCTTAGAAGCCTCACAGAATTCTCTGTATAAAGCAAACACTCAATATGAAGCTATCACATTTATCAAAAGACATTAAAATGAACTTACATGATTAGATAATTTTCTAAAACAGTAATTCTAGAAGAGAATAGCAAATAATATAAATTAAAGGAGAAAAGTTTTAGCAGCATGGATTTAAAAGAGAAAAGTGAATGAAGATAGAGGTTTTAGGTCTTCTGACAATGTCTTAGGGAAGTGTAAAGAAGGAGCCACCTTTATTTGTTTTTAGAGATAAAGAAAAAGAAATTATTTATTTATTTATTTATTTATTTTATTTTTTGAGACGAAGTCTCAATCTGTCGCCCAGGCTGGAGTGCAGTGGCAGGATCTTGGCTCACTGCAAGCTCCGCCTTCAGGGTTCACTCCATTCTGCTGCCTCAACCTTCCCAGTAGCTGGGACTACAGGCGCCTGCCATCACCCTAGGCTCATTTTTTGTATTTTTAGTAGAGACGGGGTTTCACTGTGTTAGCCAGGATGATCTCGATCTCCTGACCTTGTGATCCACCCCCGTCAGCCTCCCAAAGTGCTGGGATTACAGGCAAAGTTTTGTTTTATCAGCAATTTGAAGAGTGCTAATGTATTTAATCCTAAGAAAACTAACCCACAATGTAAATATTTTTCCTCATTTTATAGATAAAAAGGTTAAGATAGCCAAACTAAATATCTTAACCTGAAGTCACAGAGAGAGAGAGAGAGAGCAGCAGACACAAATTCCAAACTTATGAACAACACTTTAGCTATAGTGCCTTAGTACTTTGCAAGAGAGTTTTAAGCTATATGATACATAATATGATTTGTAGCTCAAGATCCTATTATTAATGGCTCTGTATGAATTGCAGCTGTGAGAACAGAAAAGTAAGATGAAAGCTGAAAACTGAAGGAGAAAATCATATTTCATAAAGATGGGGAAGTTTATTATTCAGGGGTCCTTTAAATTGAAATAAAAACCTTCCAACAAAAATAGTAGTAACAGAAGTGGAGGAAGGGTAAGAGTAAAAGTAGCACTGTTAGTTGTAAAGCTGGTAGCAACAATGGATGGTGCCTACGATGCACTATGCATTAATTTACACTATGTATATCAAATTATATCACTTTATATATAGAGTAAATTAATATATTTATAAACCAACTTTTATATATAATTATATAAATGTATTAGTATCATATAGTTTAAATATATAATTTAATAGTTTATAATATCACACACATACACACACATACATATAACCTATATATATATAAAATATTGATTTATACATTTTCTTTTATGGTAGGAATTCCTATCTTTTTATCTAGTACCTCTTTTAACTACTAATTATTTTAGTGCAGGCCTGATATTTGAGATAAGATGGACATGAAAATTTTTTCTCTTTCTTGTCCAAATCCTCCCACGAAATGACCTTTAAGACTCTTGTTCAGTTTTAATGGCAGGGAGGATATAGATACTTTTATCCATTTTAAGCATCCATGGATTGTTATTGTTTTGTCTCTCCATTATCGGTTAGACAATCAATATGTATTTACCTTCTTTAGCAAATAAGTCAATGATTGCAAAGCCCTTGCAATTATTTGGACTCCCTCTAGTTTGTGTCTTTCTGGTAATGAGAGGATGAAAAACAATCCTATGGTTTTCTAGAAACAGTATCATTAATTGTGTAAGAGAAGAATTATCTCCTTCTTTCTCATGGTGCTATAACTTTTTGAATTCTACTCAAATAGCAAAATTTTATTTAAATTCACCATACAGATGCATATTACAACTTTATCTCTTGGTTGCCAATTCTTTGGTTTTCTCCATGTGTATCTGTTTTTGCACCCACCCCCTGCCTCACTTATATACCAGAGATGGGGGAAAGGCAGCTATTAGCATAGGCTAAATATAATGTTTTCTTCTTCTTCTTCCTCTTCTTCTTCTTCTCCTCCTCCTCCTCCTCCTCCTCCTCCTCCTCCTCCTCCTCCTCCTCCTCCTCCTCCTCCTCCTCCTCCTTCTTCTTCTTCTTCTTCTTCTTCTTCTTCTTCTTCTTCTTCTTCTTCTTCTTCTTCTTCTTCATGGAGTCTTGCTCTGTCATCCATGCTGAAGTGCAGTGGCACGATCTTGGCTCACTGCAACCTCTGCCTCCCAGGTTCAAACAATTCTCCTACCTCATCGTCCCGAGTAGCTGGGATTATAGGGCTCCACCACCATGCTTGGCTAATTTTTGTATTCTTAATAAAGATGAGGTTTCAGCATTTTGTCCAGGCTCTTCTCAAACTCCTAACCTCAGGCGATCCACCCACTTCAGCCTCCCAAAGTGCTGGGATTACAGGCATGAGCCACCATGCCCGGCCAATATAATGTTTTCAAAATATGTTTAGGAAAAAAATAAATATTAAAATGCAAAGTTGGTCTAAAGAAAATATTAAATAACAGTAGAAGTCATATTTGAGTATATAATGAGCTTTTGCTACATAAAAATTTTTGTCTAAAATTTAGTGGTTTAAAAAATAGCCATTTTTTTATTTCACATGATTGTAGCATGACTATTTGGGCTGGTCTTAGGTAGATAGTTCCTGTGGTCTGTGCCTGGCTAGGTCGATCTTGGTTGGACTTATTTATCCATCTCCATCTCCCAGCATCTGTCAGGTTGCTGTGTGCTGGCTGGTTTATGATGTCCTTGGCTGGGACAGCTATGATGACTGGCCCCTCTCTACGATGTGTCTCATCCTTCAGAAGAATAGTCAAGCCTTGTTTTTTATGGTGGCAGAGTTCCAGAGCTGTATGAAGGCACACTCCAATGGACAAGCCTTTCCCATCCATTGTCTTATATCACATTCATCAGGCTCTATTAGATTTGCTACCACACATTGGCCAAAGCAAATATTTTGTCCAAACCCAGAGTTAGCATGGAAAAGCAACCACCAAAGAGTAAGGATAAAAGGGAAATGTAAACAAATTCACCACAACATGATGGCAAATTTGTGAAGGATGCATACAAACGATTAGACAGCATGTTGTATGTAACTATAGGTTATAGTATTTCAGGAATTATAATCACATTGTTACAGTGGGTAGCTAGTCTGGTATGAGCAGAACAGGAGAGGGCTTCCCTGCCCCCCACACACAAGGAATGTTGGGTGACCATCAGGTGATGGCCAGTTGATTGTTAATTGTCTCCCTAAAGTAGTAATTGGTCCCAGATGTCACTAGGAAAAGGCAGTCTCCTAATAGACAGAAAATACCTGAAACTGATCAGCAGCTTCACAGTAAGATGTCAGGAGTTGAGAGAAATAATGCAATACTCCAGAAGTATGCCACCGTATAAAACGTCAAGTCAGGCCAGGTGCGGTGGCTCATGCCCGTAATCCTAGCATTTTGGGAGGCCAAGGAGGATCACCTGAGGTCAGGAATTTGAGACCAGTCTGGTCAACCCTGTCTCTACTAAAAATGTAAAACTTAGCTGGGTATGGTGGCGGGTGCCTGTAATCCCAGCTACTCAGGAGGCTGAGGCACGAGAATTGCTTGAACCTGGGAGGTGGAGGCTGCAGTGAACTGAGATCATGCCACTGCATTCCAACCTGGGCAACAGAGTGAGACTCCGTCTCAAAACAAAAACAAAAACAAACAAACAAACAAACAAAAAACCCTCAAGTCAAAATGTCAGAGTGTGCATTTGTCTTTCAAGTTGCCTGCTGGGCCTTCTTCCAAGTGTGCTTTCCTTCCATTTTTTCCTTCCTGCTCTAAGGCTTTTTAATAAACGTTCACTCCTACTCTGAAACCTGCCCTTTGCCTCTTCTTCTGCCTTATGCCCCTCAGTCAAATTCTTTCTTCTGAGGAGGGAAGAATTGAGGTTGCTGCAGACCCATAGGGATACGGGTTCGCGGCTATTACCAAAACCATATTTTATCCAAATAAACTGAAGAGTGATTTTTCAAAAAAAATCTTGTTATCTTGTATGAACTCTAACTATTAGGGACCACATAGGATGTTCTAAGAACTGTGAAGAATCTAAATGAATTATAAGACCTTAGCTTGAAGAAATGCATGGTCTTTTGGGAACAATGAGAACTGTATACCTAGGCAAGTATGAAAATTTATGAGTAAAATGAGTAATAAAACATCGTGTTAACTAATTTAAAAATATTGTAATGTAAATATGTTCAGGAAAATGATATGCTTTCCCTTGTTTCCTTTCCAAATACATGGCATTGTTTCTATTTAACCTCAGATATCTGTGTCTATCATGACCCAGGCAAGACAATATATAATTTTAGGAAATTTAATACAAGAGAGACAGAAGTTAAACAGGTAAGAGTTAATCAATATTCTATTAACACATTCTACCACACAGAGTTACAAGTACAAAAACTGGAGATGGTGTTGTCATAACCTAGAAGCCTGGGTTTTCTGGTAAGACTCAAAGCTGTAGTAGGGTCTGCCCAGCAAAATCTAAAACCATGTGCGGAGGAGAGACAGAAGGGAGGAGGAGAAACCAAGAAAAGCATCCCCTAAAGGAAAGAAAAAGATGGAGAACTACCCTGGCTTTTCCCAGATACTTGCATCCACCAGGGCTTCCATTTGACTCAACTTAGCCAAACATGGCAAAGGAGCTCAGGAAACATAGTTTGTGAAAAAAAGGAGAAGGAATCAAGGTAAGAACAATTAGGCAATGACAGGAATAGTATTCATCTACCTGGAGTGAAGCAGGAGTAAGGGAAAGTGCATTTGGTGGTTCTTAACATTGTTATAAAGAAATACCTGAGACTGGGTAATTTCTAAAGAAAAGAGGCTTAATTAGCTCACAGTTCTTCAGGCTGGACAAGCAAGGCACAGTATCTGATCAGCTTCTGGTGAGGGCCCCAGGAAGCTTACAGTCATGATGAAACGTAAAGGGGAAGCAGGTATTTCACGCGGTGAAGGCAGGAGCAAAAATGAGAATGGGGAGGAAGGTGCCGCACACTTTTAAATGACTAGATCTTGTGAGAACTCACTATCACAAGACAGCATTAAGCCATGTGGGATCTGCCCCCATGACCCAAACACCTCCCACCAGGCTCCACCTCCAGCACTGGGGATTACAATTCAACATGAGCTTTGGGAGGGGACAAATATATAAACCATATCAGAATTAAAATAGAATTTTGTTACAGAAGAAATACAAGGAATAAGAAAAATGTATTTTCAACCCCTGGCATACAAAATAGACTTTTGCAGCAAGACAGAATTCTTACAAGCCAGGCCAAAGTTTTGAGAGATATTCTAGGTCTGTTTTCTTTTCCTTTAACATATTGAAGGTTAAGTCTTGAGAATGCACTCCTGGAATTCTCCAGCAGTGTAGAGAAAATTAGTCCTGATGTCTATTTTGATTTCACTGTGATATTGCAATTGGAAATAAATAGGATGAATCAGAGAGGAAGTATCACTAAAACAAAAGTCCATCTCATTCTTGCTCTGGGATATAGCAGGAAAAAGAAAAAAAAATATATATAAGGGAGATTTAGTTGAATTTAAAATATACTTACAAGATTGGAAGATAAATCAGATAAGTGATAATAATACTGACAAATTGGGACTTGCTTTTGTTCTCTCCTGGAGCCTCTGGGAGAAGGCCCAGAAAATGGGGAATTTCATGTACAAAGTAAGATGCCTTAATTTATCAGTATTGAGCAATATTGAGGGGATTCTTCATCCCCCTCAAGCCCTAGTGATTGCCAGGTCAGGGCCTAGAAGGGGCTGAGAGTCTGTCTGCCCATCTTGCCAGAGGAGGCACTGCAATGGGAGTACAATCTGTGGACTATGTCCTGTAAGCTGGGCCAAAATGAGTCGAAAGAGGCCCAAGAACTATCTTAGTCGCCAATGAGGACCAATGTGAGAAGTTTCCATAGGAGCACTGCATTGTGTTGAACACAGTCTAGAGAGACACACCCTTAATACAAAACAGACTTACAGCATACCAACACACAGACAACGCTCAGATGAAAAATAGGTTCATCTATTCACACTAGGAGCCAGGAGACTGCAAATCTTTCTTTCTTATAAGAGGGAAAAGAAGAAAAGATTTTGAAATCTGAGATGGTTATAGATATTTTTTCTCAAGAGAATAAGCAAAAATTAAAGGCAGTATTTAATTTTTCAGATGAGACAATTTCAGTCTGAATCAAACCTGTGGTTCTCTCCTCCACTTTAACCATGACCTGTGAAGAACATGGAAGTGCGTACAAAAATAAATACTATTTTTTTGTTTGTTAACTTGTGATGTGAGTTAAGATTGGGACCCTGAGATACATCACTGTTTTATGGTTTTTAAATTATTATACTTACCTATTCCTTTAACTATCATTTGCCAACGCTTTCTTTAACATTTCTTTCACAAATGAGATGCCTATGGCACAACATACAAAAATTACCTTTTTAGGATAATTCCATGCATTTCTCAGAGACTTATATAAAGAATAGCTACATGTCTGGCTTGAGTAAACTAGATAAATGACAATACAATTTCCTGAGAAAGAAAAGCAGAGTGGGTGATGCTTATATGGTATATATTAGCAATTCAGTTTTAGACATTTTGAGTTTGAGGGGCTTGAGTCATACAGTAGGCAACATCATCTAGGCTATTTGATTTATAGAGTGAAACTGTTAGGATATGGTTCTAATTCACAGGATTAAAAACTAATTTCCATTCAAGATTTGCATTTACTTAGATTTAAAGTGTTCTCTTCACAAAAAATGAAAATCTCAAGGTTGTTCAGTTGCCGGGGGTACTCTAGCACCCAATTTAGTGCTTTGAACATTTATTTTCTGCTGATAAAGCGTGTATCGTATTGGTAGCATGTGTGTGCAATCAACTCTTGTTGATGTCTCTTCCTGGTTGCCCTGTACCCTCTGACCACAGGTCATTGAATTAGCTGAAATGCTCCTCTCTGTCCCTTCTCCCTACTCATTCTTCCAAATCTTCCCCTTCATTCCTATCATCATGCATAGTTAGTTTCTAGGTATCTGAGCAAATTATTTTCTACTTTCCTACTGTAGCTGACATTCTTTATCAAATGGTCAGAATACAATATACTCCCTTGGAAGCCACTTACTACAGAAGTAGTATTACTCCATTTGTATTTCCTGGTTAATATCTTACTTCTTTAAGATATTGTCTTTATGGACAATTCTAAAGTTAATTTAACTTTTTCTTATAGCCGGGCGCGGTGGCTCAAATCCTTAATCCCAGCACTTTGGGAGGCCGAGGTGGGAGGATCACGAGGTCAGGAGATCGAGACCATCCTGGCTAACACGGTGAAACCCCGTCTCTACTAAAAATACAACAAATTAGCTGGGCGTGGTGGCGGGCGCCTGTAGTTCCAGCTACTCAGAGGCTGAGGCGGGGGAATGGCATGAATCCGGGAGGCAGAGCTTGCAGTGAGCCAAGATCGTGCCACTGCACCACTCCAGCCTGGGCGACAGAGCGAGACTCCATCTCAAAAAAAAAAACCACTTTTTCTTGTTGACTTGGAGTCATTATGAGCATAAGTATTATACTGTATATTGTTAGAGTTGGTGTTTACCTTTAGTTATTCTCTGCTTCATCCTTCAAAATAAGAGTATCATTCTTCTGCATTTCAAATTCCACCTCTTCTCTTAGTTTCTTTAACACTAACCAACCTTTCTTCCCACCCCTTAAATTACTGCCTCTCATCTGCTGTTGTCAAGGAAACAAGATAACCAAGATTTTAAAAGAGCTAGTTAAAATATGAGTCAAAAAGGAATTGAGTATAAATTTTAGGATTGAAGTAGAAGACATTAAAGCAGAGGCTTATTGAGAGTTATTTCAGACATACAAAAGACTTTTTCACCTATTTTTGAGTTTATACGTTTATTAAAGGCATTGCTTTATCTCAAATTCAAACCCTGGAGAAGTTAAGATCTTCTCAAAAGTGGAATGATGCAGAGGTCGTTAGGTGAAACTTGCTATTGAAAGTCTGTTTGGACAATGAGAATATAACCAAGACACCACTTCATATCCGGCATAATGAGTCCAAATTGAAGGCAGCAGATGTATCATGAATCAAACAACTTCAAAAGTACTGTAAGCTAGTGGAACACAAAACTATAAAGATATATTAACTTGGATGCACTCAGGCTTTTGTCTAGAATCCGTGTTCTTGAACCAAAAGTATAAAACCTCAATTCAGGCCATGTATCATAATCTCTTACAGAGCTTTCAATAATGTTCACAGTCTTACTTTCAGGGAAATGCAGCATTCAGAAACCAGTAGATCTGGAGTGGCATATCTTATCTCTTTGTGTATATGAAGCTGCTGAATTTCTGTTTACAGTGTGATTTCACTCAGAATTTTCAATCTTGGCTCTGAAATATGTAGCACTACTGTATTCTGGTAAAATTCTCTCTTGCTCTTCTACTATGGAAGTCGGGTCAATATTTCCCAAAAGTAAATGCAGAGGACTGTTCCACATACGAATGAGATGGTGCTCAGTGCATGAGAGTCAAACTTTTGTATTCTTGCCATTTTTCCTTATTTTATATTTTATAACATTAGTCAATTTTATAGATACAGTGTAATGTGTCACAGCAACCTTTTAAATTGAGTATGCCAATATTTTATTTGATTTTATTAATTTTTATTTCAGTATTTTGGGGATAGAAGTGTTTTTTTGTTACATGGGTGAATTACACAACGGTGAATTTTGAGATTTTAGTGCACCTGTCACCTGAGTAGTGTACATTGTACCTAATGTGTAGTTTCCCCGCCAGCTCTCCTCCAGCCTCCCACTATGAGTCTCTAAAGTCTATTATATCATTCTGTATGCCAGAATCTACAAGGAACTCAAACAAATCAGCAAGAAAAAAAAATCTCATACAAGGGGGCAACAAATACAAATAGATATTTCTCAAAAGAAGATATACAAACATATGAAAAAAATGCCCACCATCACTAATAATCACGGAAATGCAAATTAAAACCACAATGAGATACCACTTTACTACTGCAAGAATGACAAATATTAAAAAGTGAAATATGCTAATATTTTAAACTTCTCAATTCTAACTTTCATGAAGTAAACAGATTAATGTAGAATAAGAATGTTGAGAATTTGGAGGATAATTATACCTACAGTGTTCTCTACTAATTAATATATATAACACTAGACTAGAGGAAACTCTTAAAGCAGTATGGAAATGTGTGTCTATGATTGAGACACTCAATACTGGTTAACAGCTACATTTTTATCTGAAAAACTTCAGGTCAATCTATGCTCTTGATTAATTTAAGCACAATTATATGAGATGCTACTGCTTCATGATAGCATTAATCAGTTTATGGGGGAGGAGGAAAATTTTTTGATTCTTTTTAACTTCCTAATAATTTAATATTTAAATATAACTAAATCATTATTTTTTTTTCTATTTTTATTTGTTATAATTTAATGTAACATAAACACAATGCACATCTCAAAAGGACATTAGTAAATACATGAGGGAGGATAGTATGCTCCAGGAAGAATAACCCTGACTTTGGCATCATATTTCCATCTTATATTCCGCTGCTGAGAAACTGACAACCTATCAATCACTTAGCTCAGTAAATAGTTACCTTTCCTCTGCAGTTATTATATATATTATAACACTCAATCAGTGAAGTGAATCATAGTCTGAACTCTGCATTCAAATTCTGGGCTCTGTTTTCAAATTCTTTCTACCTACTTACTTTGTGATCTTGAGCAATTTACATAATAGTTCTTTGTCTTAGTTCCTCATAGTAAAATATGTACAAAAATAACCATACCTTAAAGGGTTGTTATGTGGATTAAATAAGTTTCTACACATAAAATACTTAACATTCAATAAATAATGAATAAATGTTAGTTCATGTAAGTAGTTGTAGTAGCAGCTCTCGTACTAATGCCAGCATTTTAATTGAAAGGAATAATCCACTTCTTTAACTCTATGATGGATATAAAGAACACTGAATGAATTTAATTAAATTTTTTCTTCAGGCTAAAATCAAGTTAGGACATTTTTGTGAAAAATGAATATCAATATGAAGATACAGTATGGGAAAAAGAAATCTAGTTGGACCTTCCTCATTGCTGATTTTTGGAGATACCACAAGACTGGATTGAAACAGCAATCTATGTCCATTACCAGATGAGAAATACATTTTTGTAGATCAAAGCAAAGTGTGAAAAACACTACATAACTATTTGAAGTCAAAAGAAAACTAAGAACATAAAGCTATTTTGTATGTGATTTAAGAAGTCCTTTGGAAAGTTCTTTTAGTTTCCAGGATAGGGGCATTATGAATACTTGAAATAATTATTGAAAAACTCTTCCATTGAATCATGTCTGAGAGAAAGAAATATCAATATAATGAGACTGCTTTACAGCTTCTGTCAATGAAGGTTGAAAAAGACTATAGTGGACCACATTAGAAGTCCTTCATGAAGCTGAAGATTTCCAGTGTATATGC
This sequence comes from Piliocolobus tephrosceles, assembly GCF_002776525.5. NCBI lineage: Eukaryota > Metazoa > Chordata > Mammalia > Primates > Cercopithecidae > Piliocolobus > Piliocolobus tephrosceles. The sequence continues at coordinate 67,174,260 of NC_045437.1, forward strand.
TAGGTCGAAAGCTAATCTGTTTGATATTCAGTTGTATGCTAAATGACAATAAAAAACCTCGATCATGTTTAGATTGGACATGAAGACACCAAATATTGCCAATTTATAATTTAACTATAGCACTGAAATCTGATTGTTGACCTGAGCGAGTTTCTGTGAATCTTACTTTATTTCAACCCCATGCCAAAGCAAATGGACACTTTAGAAATTGTATAAAGAGGAGGCATATTAATTTTCAACATCCTTTAAGGTGAATCTTAATAAATACATAATAAGTTATATTTACAGAATGTTTACTATGTGTTAGGTTCTATTCTAAAAATTTTACAAAGATTAAGTCATTTAATGCTCATAAGAACCTTATTAAGTAGATACTACTCTTCGAATTTACAGAGGAGAGTACTGAGGCACAGAGAGGTCAAGTCAGAATTCAATGACTTGCTCCCAACTTCCATTCAAGTGAAGGAGACACGTGATAAATAAGAAGGTAATATGATAAATGAGCACATTAAAGATTTTGGAGAGTGATAAAAAGCAATTAAATAAATATTGCTATTGATTTTGGAGACTGATAGAAAGCAATTAAATAAATTTGTTTGTATCTGCTTGTTTTGATGTCACGCAAATATGAAAAGAAAAACAGATAATAGTAGCAAATAACAAACCCACTTTCTGATTATTTGTAAAACATTTCTCACCATTTGTTAGTTTTTCAATCATTGTCAGAGAATTCTATGAGGAATTACCAGTAGGAATCTTAAATGTGTATGAAGGTTACAGATGCATGTGGAATTTTTTAGAGTCAAGAATGAGTAAGGCAAGAAACACAAGAAATATGAAATTTCACATATTAAAAGGATAATTTACACTCATACATGCATTTATGCTCCAGATTGGGCAGAGTTCTGAGTAACTATTTTCAAAGTAGAAGAAATTGAAAGCAAGGACTTATAATTGGATCACAGGGTGCAGTCATTTTACAAAGTGAAGATAAAATCTAGAAAATTATATTTTGAAATTTTAAATCTGTTTATATCCATTTGCTGGTACTTTTACAGAATAAAATAAATTTCCTCCTCTAATCAAGTATGGGTGAAAATCCTCTATTTTAAAAGGAAAAAAAGAACACCTGGAGCAAGATGGCTGAATAGGAACAGCTCCAGTCTCTAGCTCCCAGCGCGAGCGACAAAGAAGACGGGTGATTTCTACATTTTCAACTGAGGTACCGGGTTCATCTCACTGGGTAGTGCCAGACAATCAGTGCTGGTCAGCTGGTGCAGCCTGACCAGCAAGAGTTGAAGCAGGGTGAGGCATCGCCTCACCTGGGAAGCGCAAAGGGGAAGGGAATCCCTTTTCCTAGCCAGGGGAACTGAGACACACAACACCTGGAAAATTGGGTAACACCCACCCTAATACTGTGCTTTACCAAGGGTCTTAGCAAATGACACACCAGGAGATTATATCCTACACCTGGCCGGGAGGGTCCCATGCCCACAGAACCTCCCTCATTGCTGGCACAGCCATCTGTGATCTAACTGTAAGGCAGCAGCAAGGCTGGGGGAAGGGCACCCACCATTGCTGAGGCTTAAGGAGGTAAACAAAGCTTCCAGGAAGCTCAAACTGGGTGGAGCCCACAGCAGCTCAAGGAAGCCTGTCTGTCTCTGTAGACTCCACCTCTGGGGACAGGACAGAGCTAAACAAAAAGCAGCAGAAACCTCTTCAGATACAAATGACCCTGTCTGACAGCTTTGAAGAGAGCAGTGGATCTCCCAAGACAGAGGTTGAGATCTGAGAACTGAGAACAGACAGACTGCCTGCTCAAGTGGGTCGCTGATCCCTGAGTAGCCTACCTGAGAGACATCCCCCACCAGGTGCAGACCAACATCCCACACCTCACACAGTGGGGTACACCCCTGAGATGAAGCTTCCAGAGCAAGAATCAGACAGGAACACTCACTATTCAGCAATATTCTGTCTTCTGCAGTCTCCGCTACTGATATCCAGGCAAACAGGGTCTGGAGTGGACTCAAGCAAACTCCAACAGACCTACAGCTGAGGGTCCTGACTGTTAAAAGGAAAACTAACTAACAGAGAGGACACCCACACCAAAACCCCATCAGTACATCACCATCATCAAAGATCAAAGGCAGATAAAACCACAAAGATGGGGAAAAAGCAGGGTAGAAAAGCTGGAAATTCAAAAAATAAGAGTGCATCTCCCCCTCAAAAGGAATGCAGCTCATCACCAGCAATAGATAAAAGTTGGATGGAGAATGACTTTGACGAGTTGAGAGAAGAAGGCTTCAGTCAATCAAATTTCTCAGAGCTAAAGGAGGAATTACGTACCCAGCGCAAAGAAACTAAAAATCTTGAAAAAAAGAATGGAAGAATGGATAACTAGAATAATCAATGCAGAGAAGGCCATAAACGAACTGACAGAGATAGAAACCATGACACGAGAAATATGTGACAAATGCAGAAGCTTCAGTCACCGACTCGATCAACTGGAAGAAAGAGTATCAATGATTGAATATCAAATGAATGAAATGAAGTGAGAAGAGAAATCTAGAGAAAAAAAAGAAAACGAAATGAACAAAGCCTCCAAGAAATATGGGATTATGTGAAAAGACCAAATCTACATCTGATTGGTGTGCCTGAAAGTGAGGGGGAAAATGGAACCAGGATGGAAAACACTCTGCAGGATATCATCCAGGAGACTTCCCCAACCTAGTAAGGCAGACCAACATTCCAATTCAGGAAATACAAAGAATGCCACAAAGATACTCCTCAAGAAGAGCAACTCCATGACACATAATTGTCAGATTAACCAAAGTTGAAATGAAGGAAAAAATGTTAAGGACAGCAAGAGAGAAAGGTTGGGTTACTCTGAAAGGGAAGCCCATCAACTAACAGCAGATCTCTCGGCAGAAGCTCTATAAGCTAGAAGAGAGTGGGGGCCAATATTCAACATTCTTACAGTAAAGAATTTTCAACCCAGAATTTCATATCCAGCCAAACTAAATTTCATCAATGAAGGAGAAATAAAATCCTTTACAGACAAGCAAATGCTGAGAGATTTTGTCACCACCAGGCCTGCCCTACAAGAGACCCTGAAGGAAGCACTAAACATGGAAAGGAACAACTGGTACTAGCCATTGCAAAAACATGCCAAAATGGAAAGTCCATCAATGCTAGGAAGAAACTGCATCAACTAATGCGCAAAATAACCAGCTAATATCACAATGACAGGATCAAGTTCACACATAACAATATTAACCTGAAATCTAAATGAACTAAATGGTCCAATTAAAAGACACAGACTGGCAAATTGGATAAAGAGTCAAGACCCATGAGTTTGCTGTATTCAGGAGACCCATCTCACATGCAGAGACACAAATAGGCTGAAAATAAAGGGATGGAGGAAGATCTACCAAGCAAATGGAGAACAAAAAAAAAAAAGCAGGGGTTAAATCCTAGTCTCTCATAAAACAGACTTTAATCCATCAAAGATGAAAAGAGACAAAGAAGACCATTACATAATGGTAAAGGGATCAATTCAACAAGAAGAGCTAACTATCCTAAATATATATGCAACCAATGCATCAGCACCCAGATTCATAAAGCGAGTCGTTAGAGACTTAAAAAGAGACTTAGACTCCCATACAATAATAATGAGAGACTTCAACACCCCACTGTCAACATTAGACAGATCAACAAGACAGAAAGTTAACAAGAATATCCAGGAATTGAACTCAACTCTGCACCAAGTGGACCTAATAGACATCTACAGAACTCTCCACCCAAAATCAACAGAATATACATTCTTCTCAGCACCACATCACACTTATTTCAAAATTGACTGCATGGTTGGAAGTAAAGCACTCCTCAGCAAATGTACAAGAACAGAAATTATAACAAACTGTCTCTCAGACCACAGTGCAATCAAACTAGAACTCAGGACTAAGAAACTCAATCAAAACCGCTCATCTACATGGAAACTGAACAACCTGCTCCTGAATGATGACTGAGTACATAATGAAATGAAGACAGAAATAAAGATGTTCTTTGAAACCAATGAGAACAAAGATACAACATACCAGAATCCCTGGGACACATTTAAAGCAGTGTGTAGAGGGAAATTCATAGCACTAAATGCTCACAAGAGAAAGCTGGAAAGATCTAAAATTGACACTCTAACATCACAATTAAAAGAACTAGAGAAGCAAGAGAAAACACATTCAAAAGTTAGAAGAAGGCAAGAAATAAGTAAGATCAGAGCAGAACTGAAGGTGATAGAGACACAAAAAGCCCTCCAAAAAATCAATGAATCCAGGAGCTGATTTTTTGAAAAGGTAAACAATATTGATAGACCACTAGCAAGACTAATAAAGAAGAAAAGAGAGAAGAATCAAATAGACACAATAAAAAATGATAAAGGGGATGTCACCACTGACCCCACAAAAATACTAACTATCATCAGAGAATACTATAAACAACATGTACACAAATAAACTAGAAAATCTAGAAGAAATGGATAATTTCCTGGACACTTACACTGTTACAAGACTAAACCAGGAAGTAGTTGAATCCCTGAGTAGACCAATAGTAGGCTCTGAAATTGAGGCAATAATTAATAGCCTACCAACCAAAAAAAGTCCAGGACCAGATGAGATGGATTCACAGCTGAATTCTATCAAAGGTACAAGAGGAGCTGGTACCATTCCTTCTGAAACTATTCCAATCAATAGAAAAAGAGGGAATCCTCTCTAACTCATTTTATGAGGCCAACATCATCCTGATACCAAAGCCTGGCAGAGACACAACAACAACAAAAAAAGAGAATTTTAGACCAATATCCTTGAGGAACATCGATGCAAAAATCCTCAATAAAATACTGGCAAACCAAATCCAGCAACACATCAAAAAGCTTATCCACTATGATTAAGTGGGCTTCATCCCTGGGATGCAAGGCTAGTTCAACATATGCAAATCAATAAATGTAATCCAGCATATAAACAGAACCAAAGACAAAAACCACATGATTATCTTAATAGATGCAGAAAAGGCCTTTGACAAAATTCAACAGCCCTTCATGCTAAAAACTCAATAAATTTGGTATTGATGAAATGTATCTCAAAATAATAAGAGCTATTTATGACAAACCCACAGCCAATATCATACTGAATGGGCAAAAACTGGAAGCATTCCCTTTGAAAACTGGCACAAGACAGGGATGCCTTCTCTCACCACTCGTATTCAACATAGTGTTGGAGGTTCTGGCTAGGGCAATCAGGCAAGAGAAAGAAATAAAGTGTATTCAGTTAGGAAAAGAAGAAGTCAAATTGTCCCTGTTTGCAGATGACATGATTGTATATTTAGAAAACCCTGCCCAAGGTAATTTATAGATTCAATGCCATCCCTATCAAGCTATCAATGAGTTTCTTCACAGAATTGAAAAAAACTGCTTTAAACTTCATATGGAACCAAAAAAGAGCACGCATTGCCAAGACAATCCTAAGTCAAAAGAACAAAGCTGGAGGCATCACGCTACCTGACTTCAAAATATATTACAAGGCTACAGTAACCAAAACAACATGGTACTGGTACCAAAGCAGAGATATAGTCCAATGGAACAGAACAGAGTCCTCAGAAATAATATCACACATCTACAGCCATCTGATCTTTGACAAACCTGACAAAAACAAGAAATGGGGAAAGGATTCCCTATTTAATAAATGGTGCTGAGAAAATTGGTTAGCCATAAGTAGAAAGCTGAAACTGGATCCTTTCTGTACTCCTTATACAAAAATTAATTCAAGATGGATTAGGGACTTAAATGTTAGATCTAATACCATAAAATCCCTAGAAGAAAACCTAGGTAGTACCATTCAGGACATAGGCACGGGCAAGGACTTCATATCTAAAACACCAAAAGCAACAGCAACAAAAGCCAAAATTGACAAATGGGATCTAATTAAACTAAAGAGCTTCTGCACATCAAAAGAAACTACCATCAGAGTGAACAGACAAACTGCAGAATGGTAGAAAATTTTTGCAATCTACTCATCTGACAAAGGGCTAATATCCAGAACCTACAAAGAACTCAATCAAATTTACAAGAGAAAAAACACACAAACCCATCAAAAAGTGGGCAAAGGATATGAACAGACATTTCTCAAAAGAAGATATGCATACAGCCAACAGACACATGAAAAAATGCTCATCATCACTGGCCATCAGAGAAATTCAAACCAAAACCACAATGAGATACCATGTCACACCAGTTAGAATGGCAATCATTAAAAAGTCAGGAAACAACAGGTGCTGGAGAGGATGTGGAGAAATAGGAACACTTTTACACTGTTGGTGGGATTGTAAGCTAGTTCAACCATGGTGGAAAACAGTATGGCGATTCCCCAAGGATCTAGAACTAGGAATACCATATGACCCAGCCATCCCATTGGGGGGGTATATACTCAAAGGATTATAAATCATGCTGCTATGAAGACACATGCACATATATGTTTATTGCGGCACTATTCACAATAGCAAAGACTTGGAATCAACCCAAATGTCCATCTGTGACAGACTGGATTAAGAAAATGTGGCACATATACACCATGGAATACTATGCAGCCATAAAAAGGATGAGTTTGTGTCCTTTGTAGGGACATGGGTGCAACTGGAAGCTATCATTCTCAGCAAACTATCACAAGAACAGAAAACCAAACACCGCATGTTCTCACTCATAGGTGGGAATTGAACAATGAGATCACTTGGACTTGGGAAGGGGAACATCACACACTGGGGCCTATTATGGGGAGGGAGGATGGGGGAGGGATGGCATTGGGAGTTACACCTGATGTAAATGACGAGTTGATGGGTGCTGATGAGTTGATGGGTGCTGACGAGTTGATGGGTGCAGCACACCAACATGGCACAAGTATACATATGTAACAAACCTGCACGTTGTGCACATGTATCCTAGAACTTAAAGTATAATAATAGAAAAAAAGTTAAAAAATAAATAAATAAATAAAATAAATAAAAGGAAAAGGTACAAAATTGTCCCTATTGTTCTACATTGTGGGGATCAGTCTGGGACATCAACAACTTAGCCAAAGTAAGAAGCTGAGCTAAGTATCTGCAATTGTGTGATTCACTAAGGGTGCCACTGAAGAGAAATATCTTTTTGGCTTGATTAGTCTTATATTACTTCCTTTTCTCTTACCTTCTTTGTTGTGGTTCTATCTAGTTTTACCGAGCTATCTATAAAGTCAGGATTTTACTGAAATTTCACAATGGTCAGTGTCACCACATGTAACAATGAGACTAACTGTCCACTTTGAAACCCATAGTCTACCATTTCTGAAAACTAATCCTGTGGACTTCTTTCAGGTTGGTAGCCTAATCTAAATATTATTTTAATTGAAACTTTATCTGAACAGATCATATCTTTTCACTTAGAAACCTTATTTTTACTTTAAGTCCTCAGTCATATCTTATGCCTCTGCCATAAACTTCTTTAAGCCCAATTCAAATACAGAATTTCAAATCATTCCCTTACAATATCTTTCCAGATCATCAACTCCAGGTCATTCTAGCTCATGTTCTATTCCTGTTTCATTCACACTTCTGAATCCAGCTGAGTCTCTGTCAGCTTTCTCTGGCTCTCATGTTCATGCTAACAGTGCCCGTGTTCTTTCACTTGCATGAAAGGCTTAAAACTGTTCTCTTCGCTGCCCCCACGCTTCCCTTCCAGACTCCTTTGGTTACAAAAAGTACTCAAGGGAATTACTAGATGTAATTCTCGTGTATGTCTGTTTTCTGGTTCTCTCTGTTAAATACAGTGTGCAATTTGTTTCTTTCATTTATTGAGTAGCTACTGATTGCCAGACATCATGATAGAATCCAGACATACAATGGAGAGCTTCCATTCAAGTGAAGGAGACACATGATAAATAAGAAAATGATATGAAAAATGAGCACATTAAAGATTTTGGAGAGTGACAGAAAGCAAACAGGTGCTGTGGTCATAGCGTTTTGAAAGGAAGTACTGGCGGGTGGCAAGAGTTTACTTGGCATGGGTCAGCCTCAGGGAAGGAATATCCTTTATTTGAAAGAATAGTAGAGCCAGCTAAGTGAAGAGCTTGGCAAGGACACTGTGAACACAGGCAACAGCAGGTATAACGGGAAGTCTCAAAGGATTCTTTGAAGATATGTTGAAGAGATCGACACACTAGATGAGGTTGAAGAGGTTAGAAGGTTCATATATATCATAGAGAACTGTGCAGAGAATGATACAGCAGGATTTCTGTTCTTTTTAAAAGTTATGATAATGAGCTTTGATAAAATGTTAACACCTTCTTGGGTGCTTATGTAATAAGAGGCCTACAAAAGTAAAATATTTTACTTGGGCCAAAGTCTGTGGCCAAAGAATAATATATTTATGTAAAATAGACTGGCTGTTAAGATGATCATTTGATAATAAATATTGATTTAGTGTTATTATATCTTTTTATAGCCTTTACTTTTATGAGAAAAGATAATTACATTTGTTAAAATATATGCAGTTGACTAGATGTAAATATACCTTTCACAAACAGAGAATATGTCTCTTGCTATAATCTTGTTTAGGCCTTTAGTGTGAACAGTGTTGCAAACACAGTCCCTATCTATAAGATGAGGAAAATATAACAGGGCTTTGAAAATCAAGTTGAATTATGTTTTGCCAAATGATTGTGAACATATATCAAGACTTATCTGTGCAGGTGGTTCTTGTACAGGAAACAGCATTATACACAGTTTGACTAAGGGTCACAAAGGAATAAATACAGTTCTTTTTGAACTTGACAATAATTTATTGGAATTTAGCTTACTTTAAATAACAAAGTGGCAGGCTAAGCCTCAAATTCTCCATTGTATACACTCATTTTTCTGACTTGACTCATTCTGAGAATAAACTGGCTCTGAGGGAAAAAGGAGTTTGTGTTGAAAGACGTATTATTAAGCCTTTGCTAATACTAGAGTAAGATGCTTTTCCAAGAATCTTGGTCTAAATTTTTTCTTATATTTTGGAAATTGACTGAAATTCAACAGTAAGGATTTTGGAAATGGGGTTGTTGATCAAAAGGTACAAACTTTAAGTAATAAGATGAATAAATTCTGAAAATGTAATTTACAGTATGGTAACTATAACTAATAATAATGCATTGTATACTTGAGATTTTCTAAGACAGTAGATTGTGTTTTTATCACTCACATATACACAAAAGGTAACTATATAAGGTGATGTACATGCTAATTATCTTGATTGTGGTAATCATTTGACAATGTAGATGTATATTAAATCATCACATTGTATACTTTAAATATGCATAATTTTTATTTGTTAATCATATCTCAGTAAAGCTAGAAAAAAGAGTCTGTTTATCTATATTTTTTAAATTAAGTGTAATATAGAATTTGGGTAAGACTTCAGTATTATTATAAAATGTGTAAGCACACAAACGTCAAATTATACCTTAAAATTAGATGGCATTCTTGAGTTGCTTGAATTCTAATATGGTCTTCTGTTCAATGTTGGTTTTTTTTTTTTGTTTGTTTGTTTGTTTTTATTATTATACTTTAAGTTCTAGGGTACATTTGCATAACGTGCAGGTTTGTTACATAAGTATACTTGTGTCATGTTGGTGTGCTGCACCCATCAACTCGTCAGCACCCATCAATTCGTCATTTATATCAGGTATAACTCCCAGTGCAATCTCTCCCCGCTCCCCCCTCCCCATGATAGGCACCAATGTGTGATGTTCCTCTTCCCGAGTCCAAGTGATGTCATTCTTCAGTTCCCACCTATGAGTGAGAACATGCGGTGTTTGGTTTTCTGTTCTTGTGATAGTTGGCTAAGAATGATGGTTTCCAGCTGCATCCATGTCCCTACAAAAGACACAAACTCATCCTTTTTTATGGCTGCATAATATTCCATGGTGTATGTGTGCCACATTTTCTTAATCCAGTCTGTCACTGATGGACATTTGGGTTGATTCCAAGTCTTTGCTATTGTGAATAGTGCCGCAATGAACATACGTGTGTGCATGTGTCTTTATAGCAGCATGATTTATAATCCTTTGGGTATATACTCAGTAGTGGGATGGCTGGGTCATATGGTATATCTAGATCTGGATCCTTGAGGAATCGCCATACTGTTTTCCATAATGGTTGAACTAGTTTACAATCCTACCAACAGTGTAAAAGTGTTCCTATTTCTCCACATCCTCTCCAGCACCTGTTGTTTCCTGACTTTTTAATGATTGCCATTCTAACTGGTGTGAGATGGTGTCTCATTGCAGAAGAAAACCTAGGTAGTACCATTCAGGACATAGGCATGGGCAAGGACTTCATGTCTAAAACAACAAAAGCAATGGCAGCAAAAGCCAAAATTGACAAATGGGATATGATTAAACTAAAGAGCTTCTGCACAGCAAAAGAAATTACCATCAGAGTGAACAGGCAACCTACAGAATGGGAGAAAATTTTTGCAATCTACGCATCTGACAAAGGGCTAATATCCAGAATCTACAAAGAACTCAAACAAATTTACAAGAAAAAAACAAAGAACCCCATCAAAAAGTGGGCAAAGGATATGAACAGACATTTCTCAAAAGAAGACATTCATACAGCCAACAGACACATGAAAAAATGCTCATCATCACTCGCCATCAGAGAAATGTTGTTTTGTTTTAACTTCTCGTGTTGATTGTTTTTCCTACCTTACTCATGATAGGATAAGCAGGGTAGCAAGATGTTAAAGAAAAAAAGAAAAAAGAAAAAAGACAGACGCTTGTAATCCCAGCACTTTGGGAGGCTGAGGAGGGTGGATTGCTAGAGATCAGGAGTTTGAGACCATCCTAGGCACTGTACTGAAACCTCGTCTCTACTAAAATACAAAAAATTACTGGAGCATGGTGGCATGTGCATGTGCCTGTAATCCCAGCTACTTTAGAGACTGAGGCATGGGAATTGCTTGAACCTGGGAGGCAAAGGTTGCAGCGAGCTGAGATTGCGCCACTGAACTCCAGCCTGGGTGACAGCGAGACTCTGTCTTAAAACAAAACAAAACAAAAAAAGAAATAAAACAAAACAGGAAAAAAGAAAAAAAAAAAAAGACTTTCAGTGTTTCAATGACATTTTCTTGTATATGTGGATAGAAAAATATATTCACAAATGTAAATATAGTGAACTCAATATTATTCTAACTATATTCTCAAAGCTGATTTTCTAATTGAAAATTACATACTAAACAAATAATTCACGCAAAATCAGAACCTTGCATTAGGCATTGCCTATGCAATTCATCTCATGTGTTTTCCAGGATTTATCTAACCAGTTCCCCTATTCCCCTATGGATGAACCGCAGGCTATTTCAGTTTGTTCGTTAACTGTAATGCTCCCATGAACTGCTCCCATGAACATCCTTCTATGCATGTTTTTTTTTTTTTTTTTTTTAAAAAAAACACATGTCTGAAGTATTGTAATATATGCTCTAAAATTGTGATGAATTGTTTTTTCAACATACAGATGTTACATTTAGCAGAGCATAAACAATGGCTTAGCCCCAAACAGAGAGGTGGCAGCATGGAGAACAAGATTGATGTTTGGAATATTGTTCTTAAGGGGCTAAGCACATCATCCAACACTGTCCTGGATTCTGGGCCTATAGCAGTAATGACAGTTTCCCCAGGCCACATCTACATTGATCTTTGTGGAACTTATAGCAACAGGGAAAATGAGATAGGTAACCACTCGGTGAGGTTTGCGTTGGTGCAGCTATCAATTATTTCACCCTTTAACTATTATCTCTCTTTTTATAGAGATTGCTTTCTTTTTTTCATACAACAACACTATTAGTCTAGATTTCCAAAGTGCACTCAATTGAATCCTTAATATTCTACCTGTGGGAACAAAGGACATTATAAACTGACACTCACAACATTGAATTTTGGGTTTTTGTCTCTGCTACTTGTAACTATATTCCTTTAGAGTTTGGTAATGACTGAGATGTCAATTGTCAATTTTGAGGTAAAGTAATAGGGATTTATTGCCCTTTAGGTTAATCGAAAGATGAAATAAATAACACATTATCTTTGATTTTATAGGCATTTTGCTTAAAACTAAATCAGTTCAAAATGTGTTCTCTTTCTCGCAGCTAAATGTAGCAAAGTCTGGTGAAAAAGAAGTGTAGTAAGTGGAACAGGTCAAACTCCTTAACAATTAGTAGGTGGTATTTCTTTGTTAATTTTTGAATTTAATCTAAATTCAAACAGATATAATTGCCTTATATATTTATCTTTAGGTTACAAGTATAAAATCCATATGGATAGCCATAAGGCTATCCCCCAAAGGGTGTAATAATCACATCCAAATAAGCATTGAAATGAAGATAAATGTATTTTAAACATATAGGTACACATTTTTGAAAATTCTCTTCTTTTTAAAAAAATGAATCAATTGCAGACACCTGGAATGAATGAGTTTCTTATTTTATAAATAAATTATGCATTTCTAATTCTAAATAAAAAAGTTGTTCTCTAATGCATGACAAAATAATTATTGAGTGACAAGCTTTGTTAAGAGAAAACATAGTTTTTAAAGCATATAATTTTGTAAAATACTCATGGATGGGAACATAAAATAGTTATTTACATTTTAAATGGAGGAATGCACTTCTATTTTTACTGAATAAATATAGTATTCCCTCACACTAAGAAGGATTGGTAAAATAACATACATTCTCTCTAAGTTTTATAGTTTAAATTATTCAAATATGTCAGCAATTAGCTCTTTTAGAAAATAATTCGACTGAAGCAATTGAAAATAGTTTAATGACTGTGATGAATATTACAGGAAAGAACTTCAGTCTTTGTGATCCATCATCTACAAAGAGTTCTCGGGTATAGGCACAATTTGATAGATTGAAACAGAAAGTTTCCTTATAAACAGCTTATCAGGATTGGACAGTAGGGGACGATATTTCCCTAGTTTGTGTAAAATAAATCAGCGGTTAAAAGACAAAAATAATCTTTAATGGGCGATATAGCTAGCCAAAAGCAAAGGCAAATCTGAAAGAAATGATGAAATTAAACTCACATTTGTTTTAATGTGTTTCTTTGTGCTTGTTTATCAAAATCAGCTTTTGTTCCTTGTGGAATATTTGGCTATACTGTCATCAGCATTTTTTGTATTTAGATTTTATAAACACTTCTCATTAGTGTTGTTTCCACTATATCTTCCCAATTAGAATTTTCCATAGGGGAAAAAATACATTAAAAGGGGTTTGATCTCAATTAAACACATTATCTTTTAGTTTTGCCAAAAGAAAAGAAAAATCAAGAGGTAAAAACATATCAGAAGAAGCAATATAACTGCTGATACTTCTATAGAATTAATATAAGTGCTTTCAATTCTATTCTATGTAGTAACCTGGGGAAAAAGAATCTTACCAAAATTATACATGTTTAATTGACTTCGTAGTAAGAGATAGAATTCTGTCAAGGAATGGTTCTAGAGAGTTTTTATTGGATAGTCCCAGTTTCACAAAAATTAATGGCTGAAAATACATCCATATTTATGTAGAGAAAAACAAAGTATGAAATATTAAACTATTCCAGAGTAGTTTTTAGTATGGCTTTGAGGTTGATTTTTATCCTGACATTGCCATGAAAATTGAAAGCAGCCGTGTTAGATATAATTTTAAGTAGCTGGTATTTTATTAATGAAATTATGTTTTTTCTGGTATCAAACATTTTTGCCATATGTGGAACTATTAAGATTAATACATGATTTTGGCTAGAAATTTCATAATTTGTATTTCTGTGCTTTTTCTAGAAACTGGATTTCTATTTACCATTTCAATATATAATATTGAAATAGTTGTGAGTATAAAAGCCTGATATATATCTCAAACTTTCATAGATTTACTTATTGTGAATTAGAATCAAATTTATAAAACTTATAAGAGGTAAAAGACATTGAAGTACTTTTTAAAGGCAAAGTATGTGGATAACAGTTAAAACAATTTTTTTTCTGATAGCTCAGTGAATCATGGAATCATAAACAAATCATATAATCTCTATACATTCTAATTTCTGTGATTGTTTGTTAGATTATCAGGAAATCAAACACAAATTTTACCCACTTTATGAGTGTCCCACTGGATGATTTTTTTTTTTTTTCTGTTTGTTTTTTTGAAAAGTATTTTCTTAGAAAATCTGATTTGGCTAAAATTACTGAAGTAAATCATAATGCAATGCAAAGATAATTTACTATACAAAAGTACAACCATCATTTAAGACAAATTTCTTATAGTGATCCGAACTTAGCTAGAAAATATATACAATTAATGGCACTAACATATGACATATATGTGACAAATCAATAACAGTAAAAAGGTTATTAAACAAGGAAGTAACAATATCCAAATTAAGCAGACAGGCTAAGCGCAGCCCTCAAATGGCATGCTTATCACCTAACTTCTTTCATTCCTGAGGAGTTTGCAAACCAAGAATAAATATTCTAGAGTAAAGTATGAAGTATAAGATTGATTATAACTTAGACCTTGTCAGGTCAGGACAAATATTGTATATACACCACAATATGTTGGGTTCTATCTTTGAAAGCCTTTTCAACCTTGTGAATACATAAAACATAATCTACCTGTAATTATGAATTCATAGTGTTATTGAACACCTATCAGATTCAAGGTTTTTGTGTAGTTATAAGGAAACCCTTTGACCAAAAATAATGGCAAAATAGAATTCCTTCACTACATTTTTAGGACAGTTTGTCCTTTGTTTTCTGAGCTACTCCAGGATATTTGCATGAAAGTTTAAAGGCACTTGAATAGAGCTTTTAAATTGGTCTAACTAAAAAATAAGTAATAGGTTTAGAGAAGTTTCTCTCAACAATAACAACTTTTTTTGCCCTTTAGGGAGTATTTGACAACATCTAGAGATAGTTTTGGTTGTCACAACTTGGGGTGGCAGGAGAGGTTACTACTAGGAACTAGTGGGACAAGGCCGGGGATGTTGCTAAATCCTTTCCTTTCCTCCTTAACAAAGCATCGCCAATCTAACAGGCCAATAGTGCTAAGGAAGGAGAATATTCAAAAAAAAAGATAATTCCTTCTGCTACCTTTGAAGTCAAGTGGAACATAGCGCTGAGAATTAGGAAAGATTTGTTCACCGGAAGCAGATCGGAGAGCCCCTGAGAAGAGTCCTATGGATATTTTTGAAATAAAGTATTATGTGCTAAGATATGCTAGCCCTCCTTGTGAGTTACAAATCTTCGGTAAAAGTACATTATGTTGATTGTTGTTGATTTCCCTCCACAGTCATTCGAAGGAACTGAGTTTTATAATTAATGCTAGCTAATCCGTGAAGACACAAGAGAACAAATGCAATTTGACTTGATATTTAGTTAGTGCCTTCCAGCTCACTGACAGTGCAAGTATTGTAATATTTTCATGTCAGCTGGTAAATAATTGCTAACTTAGATCTCTAAGTGATCCTGTCCTGACTACTCCTACAGGTCTCAAAATCTAGCAGATGAAGAGATGACATCTGATATAATTGGGGGCCAGAAGCAGATTCCAACCCTGCAGTCAATGTCCGCTAAGATGGTTTGTGCCTCTACTATATTTTGGTTAAGTATTTTGAATGTTACTCCTGGCTAAACTCTTAATAAAATCAAACCCCGGTTCTCAAAATTTGGCAACCGAAGGTCAATCTGCGTATGAGATCATGCAGACGGTAGTGAAAACCTTCACTTTGTGAAGGTTGGAGATTCACAAATTGAGATTATTCATTCTATTGACAGACTTGAAAGTGCAGTTTTAAGTTTATTAACTAACATGGCAGGTTTTTTGATGAGAGATTCAGTGTGTGAACAATTGCTTACGTGTCAGTATTCTAGTTTTCTAAGTAAAGCTAAGAATATCTCAAGTAACTTAATATTTATTTGCTTAGTTTAGAATCGTTGGCATGAAAATGCTTTGAAAACACTGGCTTAGTTTCAAAATAATAAACATGTCAAGGAATGGAAATCTCCTTAAAAACAAAATGAAGATAAGATTGGGAATGTCAGAATTGGGTTCTCAAATCAATTATCTCAAATGCATTTTCATTATCCAAATTTACTTGTGATATTTATTTGTAAGAATTGTTTATTGTTGCTATAAAATTCCTGGCACAGCACCTTGGCTTGGTTTGCATTTTTCTCTACAGAGAAATATCTGAAATTGTGATAGCGAATTAGACAAGGTAAGATAGAGGTCCTGGATGCAGAAAGGCTGTGAGATTCGTCCATTGCGTTTAGGAAGACAAGGCCAAAATGTAGCCTGGACCACAAGATTGTATGTAGCAGGTGCCTTACTGTGGTATTTGAGCACTTATTTTTCTTAAAGGAGTAGAAATTATTATTATAATTATCTGCGTGAGATAGTATTCCCGTTTTATTTTGTTGTGGAGCTAAATGGCTTTACAATGGAATACCAACCTACATAGCATATGAATTTAAAGAGTTCCAAATTCTGTTACAGAGGTTGGGTAAAGAAACAGAAATCTCATTTAACAAATGGATATTTAGATGATGAGCCTGATAACTTAGAAAATATCAATGTAGCAAAACCTCAGAAGAGATCAGGTGGTTTTGATAATGAATGTTTGAATTTAAATGATTTTTTATTGCTTACTTTGATAAAAAACTAAGTAAACTTTGCCTTTGGCCCACATTACACCCAACTCTATACCCATGGCTCTTCAAATTGCTCTGATAAAAACGCTCACATATACACACACATATATGTCACCATGTTTGTTTTTAGAGATCCAGAAAACCCCAATGCCAATGTAAAATTAAATCTTCAAGTAGTTATTCAATAATCAAAATCAAGGCAGAAATTGGCAAATTTCTCGGTTTCTGTGGGTCAGGAATCTGTGTGTGGCTTAACTGGGTTCTCGCTCACAGCATCTCACAAGGCTCCAGTCACAGCTGTAGTCATCTCAAGACTGGAGGAAGATTCACTTCCAATCCCATAGATGTGGTTGCTGGCCAAAATCAATTCCTTGCAGATTGATTGAGGGCCTCAGGTTTCCCCTGGCTGTTTGGCAGAGGCCACCATCAGTTCCTTGCCACGTGAATCTGTCCATGAGGAAGCAGCAGTTCACATGTTTTATTACATCGAATAAATGGAGAGAGAGAGAGAGAGAACTTGAAACAATGAAAGCCATGATTGTTGTAATCTAACATCGGAAGTAACATCCCATCATTGTGGTTTGTCTAGAGAGTCCAGTAATAAACCCATGCATATACAGTCACTGACCTTTAACAAGAATGCCAAGACTTCATAATGAGGAAAGGATAGTTTGATCAACAAATGGTGATAGGAAAACTGGATATTAACATGCCAAAGGATAAAATTGAACACTTGTTTTTTACGTTATATGCAAAAATCAACTCAAGATATATTAAAAACTTAAACCTAATATGTGATACCATAAAACATCAATAAATCATAGGAGAAAATTTTAGTCTCAGCAGTCTCAGCAGTGATTTCTTGGATATGCCACCAAAATCACAGTCAACCAAAGCACCAAAGCAAAAATAGACCATGGTACTACATCAAAGTTAAAAAGATTTTGCATAGAAAAGCAAACAACCCACAGAGTGAATGGCAACATACAGAATGGCAGAAAATATTTGCAAACCATATATCTGATAAGAGATTAATATCCAAAGTATATAAGAAACTCCTACAATTCTACAGCAAAAAGTCACAATCAGATTAAAAAATGGGCAACAGATTTGAATAGACATTTCTCCAAAAAAACCATATACATGGCCAACTGGTATATTAAAAGGTGTTCAGCATCACTAATCACCAGGGAAAGGCAAATCAAAACCACCATAAGGTATCATTTACACCTGTTAGAATGGCAAAAACAAAACAAATCAAAACAAAACATAAAATAGCAAGTGTTGGAAGTTAAATGACACAGCCTTTATGGAAAACCATATGGAAATTCCTTAAAATATTAAAAAAGAACCACCTTATGACCCAGAAACTCTGTTTCAGAGTATTTTTCAAAAAATTCAAATCAGGATCTCAGATATTTAATTGAACTATTATTGGCAATAGGCAAGAAATAGAAACATTCTAAATATCCATCAAAGGATGAATAAAGAACATGTAGTATATACATCCAATGGACTATTATTCAGCTATGAAAAAGAAGGAAATTGTTTTGTATGCTGCAACATGGATGAACCTCAAGGACATTATGCTGAGTGAAATAAACCAGTCACAGAAGGACAAAGACCATCTGATTCCATTCATGAGTTGTCTAAAATAGTCAAACTCACAGAAACAGAAAGTAGTACGATGATAGCTAGATTCTGGGGATAGAAAGAAATGGCAGATTGTCGTTCAATGAGTATAGAGCTTCAGTCATGAAAGAAGAAAAATTCTAGAGGTCCACTGTACAACGTTGTGCTTATAGTTAGCAATACTGCAATATACAGCTGATTTTTTTTTTCCAATGGAGTCTCACTCTATTGCCCAGGCTGGCACGATCTCAGCTCACTGCAACCTCTGCCTCCCAGATTTTCTTGCCTCAGCCTCCCAAGTAGCTGGCATTACAGGTGTGTGCCACCATGCCCAGCTAATTTTTGTGTTCTTAGTAGAGATGGGGTTTCATCATGTTGGCCCGACTAGTATCAAACTCCTGACCTCAGGTGATCTGCCTGCCTCGGCCTCCCAAAGTGCTGGAATTGCAGGATTATAGGCATGAGCCACAGCACCCGGCTTGATTTTTTTTTTTTTTTTTTTTTTTGAGACTGAGTCTCCCTCTGTTGCCTAGGCTGGAGTGCAGTGGTGTGAACCCAGCCCATTGCAGCCTTGACCTCCTGGGCTCAAGTGGTGCTCCTATCTTGGCCTCCAAAAGTGCTGAGATCACAGATGTGAGGCAGCATGCCTAGCTCACTCAAAAATTTTTAAGAGGGTAGAGTAATTTTTTTTTTTTTACCTCAGTGTAAACAAAGAAAATGAAAAGAAAAGACAATAGGCATGAAGACCTAAAAGAGAGAAGCAGTGGACTAAGAGGTCTATCAGAGCAAGATTCAGTCATCTTGTTCACTGGTGTACTTCCAGCTTGGTACTGACACAGCTGTCACAAGGTAGCTGTGCTCAAGAAGTATACAGACTAAATGAGAATTAAACTGTGCTCTGTAACTTGGGAGGAAAAATGATAAAAGAAAAGGTAGACCCCAAAATGTTTACCCAAAAAATTCAGACCCTGAAAAAATAACATGCTTAAAATATTCTTGAAGAAAAGAATAAAAACTCAAAAACTAAATACATGAGACAAAATATTTGAAATAACCTGATAAAAGGGAGTAGAAACTGGAGAAACACTCCCAGTTAAAGCAGAACAGAACACTAATACTTTTTGAAATATATCCTGTTGAAGAGTTATTGAATAGATATAATAAAACTATTATAAATGTAATACAAATATAAACCACAAAATGTAACACATAATTAAATACGAAACAGTGTCAGCAAGGGGGAAAGTGTGAGAAACCACATGGAAAGCCCTGACCTACCACTCAGATAGCTCTTAGGGAGTTGAAGGTCATTACCCTCTGTTAATCTATAGTTCTAGGCTTAAAGACTAAATGGAAAAGGAACCAGGCCTTAAGATCAGGTGAAGTAAGGAATTTAAACTGAGACGCTTGCCTAAACTTGGGGCCTAAAGTCTATGTTTCCAGGAGACATGGTAAAAGTTCTCTTTTACTGCATCATAAATTAGACAATTAAATGTCTAGGCCTGTACTTGCCATAGGTTTATGATTTAAATTTATACCTATTGCTTGGTCTAACAACCCTGGATGAAAAATTAACAACAAAAAATTTGTCTTTAGCTGATGATGCCGTGGGGTACTTGGCAGAGACAAAGGCAAAGCCATTCTAGAAAGCACTCACACATATTTCCTAAAAACCTATACTTTTAAAGGAGTGAAATAATGGCATTTACATTAATCTGAATGCAATTAGAGACTATTATTCTATGTGAAGTAACTCATAAGTAGAAAATCAAACATCATATGTTCTCAAAAGAAGTGGGAGCTGAGCTATGAGGATGTAAAGGCATAAGAATGAAACAATAGACTTTGGGGACTCAGGGAAAATGGTAGGGGGGTGAAGAATGAAGGACTGCACATTGGGTACAGTATATATTGCTCGGGTGATGGGTGCACCAAAATCTCAGAAATCACAGCTAAAGAATTTATTCGTGTAACCAAACACCACCTGTTCCCCAAAAGCTATTGAAATAAAAAATAAAAAAATAAAGTTTGAGACACACTTTTTAAAAGCCCCCTTAAAGATGAGCTCACAAACATTCTTACATACATAAGTGAATACATACATGAAAGTATATCAACAACATGTTAGCATCAGATTCCAAAATGGAAAGTAATGAGCTCTAAGAACTTGAGGTTCCACAACAACAATCTCCCGTGAGTTTATATATCATCTACACATGATGACAAATCATACATGTATATCTCCAATGAGATTCAATTCTGAATTTTCATATATAAGAGATAATCATATATTAATAATCATAATGCATGCCTATATATAAACATACACAATTATTGCCAACTCAGCATTTCCAATTGGATATCTAATGGCTATCTCAAAATTAGTATATCCAAAATTAAATTTCTGATTTCCATTTTAAACTGCTCCTCTTCCTGTCTTCACCATCTCTAAAGAGGCATCCTTGATTTTTATTTTTTTCTCACATCCTTTGTTCAACTCATTAGTAAGTCCCCTAAGTCTACCTGTAAATTACATTTCAAATTGAATAACAAAGTAATTACTTTTTCTAGGACCTATTCCCTTTTCTGAATGAAAAATAAATCCCTTTCATGTTCTTTTTTTATCAAAAATCAGAATTTGAAACAGACTTTAAGCTCAAACAAATGGTACCATGGTTACTGGCAAAAAAAGAAAGGCTAGTGCAATGGTGTGCAGCAATAATAAAACACAAAATACTCAAAAGCATTTCAAGCAGGTGGTGCCACCTGTACCCATCTAATTCCTGCCCTGACACTCTGCCACCCACTTGTGAAAAGGATGGAGAACTTGATACTGGTTCAATCCTGGTGGGGAAAGAAGGTTGTGGCTCTAGCTCAAGTACTAAGTCAGATATGGAGGAGGGGATTATTACTA
Organism: Piliocolobus tephrosceles; assembly: GCF_002776525.5. Taxonomy (NCBI): domain Eukaryota; kingdom Metazoa; phylum Chordata; class Mammalia; order Primates; family Cercopithecidae; genus Piliocolobus; species Piliocolobus tephrosceles. The sequence continues at coordinate 67,195,555 of NC_045437.1, forward strand.
TTAGTGCCAGTGGATAATTTTCTTTCTGTGAAACAACTGTGGGGATCCCCTCAACAAATCCAGCTTTGATATTGGCAAGCTATCAAATGCGAGAATGGACACCTGTGGGCTAGAAATTCCCAGCTGTACTTTTTGCCCTGCTGTTCCAGCTGGCTGGCGTTTCCTTACAAAGGGTATAGAAAGGACCTGGATGAGGGGGAGCTAATCCATTAGAGAAGCCCGTCCTGCTCTGAAATCAAGAAATACATTAGGAGATCATTTTAAGGAGTGTCATCTTCAGGGAACCAACAGCAGAAGAGTAAAACCAAATAAATTTGGCATCTTTTAATAAACTCCTAGGGTTCTCCTTCTTTCAATGCCACTATGGTAAAGATGTCATGTAATCAGTTCTGGAAGCAAATAATATGAAGCATGTTTAATAAATAACCAAATGAATAAAAGAATCAATCAATGAACATCACAGTTTGTTTTTTTTTCCAAATTGAAGCACCATAACTAGATGCTATGTTAAAGATGTTATTTTGCCTGTCTTGTGTTGGGAAATACAACTTACCATAACTATTTTTGGCTGTGTGGTTGACAATTATCTTTACAATGAGTCTTAGATTCTGCAGTATCTAATACTAGTAGAAGAAATCATAGTAATACTTTCCTAGTCTTGGAAAAATCCATATATCTCTGGTGCATAATTCTCACTTGAGGGTTTCCTTTTTGAAAAAGTGAAAGAGTGTGGAGTAGATTGGACTACAAACATAGCTCCTCATATGTCATTGATTATGTTGTTTTTTAAATTTGACTTCTTGAGTAAGATCATCAACATGGGCCAAGTCTCAGTATAACCCTGCCCCCTTCTGGTCACTGTTTACTCTCTGACCAGTGACAGCAGAGGGACAGAGCCATAATGGTTCTGATATCTTTAGATAGTATTATAATTTAGTCTTTTACTCATCCTTCTCCCAAACACAAGGGCATTTATGAATATAGGTATTTGCGTCATATCCTCCATCTACCTAGGTATTGCATCTGATATCCATTATGGCTTGTGTGGTGGCCATAATTATCTAACAATAGCAGCTAATACATGGAATTACCTCATCTCCTGTACTAGGGAGAAGGGGCAGGCAAAGAATGTCTCTTGAAGAAATGAAAGTAGCTAGCATTACAACAGCAATTATTGAGAGATAACATGAGTTCTCCAGGTTTGAAATAGTTAAAATTATCTTTTATAAGGTAATGTGTTCTTCCGCTATTAAGTCATTTTGTTATTACGTGTATTCCAGTCTTAGAGAAGGAAGAGCCTGACAGCTCTGGTGTTGTGTGGTCCCAAGTAGGATCCTGTTACTAAATTCCTTTTAGAAGCCTAAAATTTCTTCAAGAAAATGAATGTCTTATGCGGCCATATCTTAATGGATCAAAGGGGCCTGTAATTTGTGTAAAACATCCATGTACATGGCAATGTATCAGAGTCCCATGTAAAAAAAATCTTTCTGGTACCGAAATACAGAAACCAAAATCCTTGAAAAATAACAGTAGAAACTTAGTATTATTTTTCTAGGCGACATATTCAGATCGTCTGGTGTGAAACAGCATTCAGCGCCAGACTTAAATCTCACACCAAGCAGAGTAACTAATCTCAACATAGTGGTGACAGGTGCAAGCCTTATGTCTTTTTACTGCAGGTTCACTGGGAAATGGCACCTAATAATGTTGCCCAGGTTCATATTGATTCAGAGAATCTGCTTTGCTTTCTTATAGCTTCAAGTCAATGATTTTCTAATTCTTTAGAAGAATGATAATTTTCTATCAGCTATCATTCATTTTACTATTCATTAAGACAAGACTTGGTACAAATATTTCCACTTTTCTTTTTCTCCAGCACACTGTGATGTAAAAATATTATTTTTGTTTATTTTTCTTTGACTTGCTAAAACAATAAAATGGATTTAGATGAATGTGTGAAAATGAGATGTAAACCACTTTGGATTAGAAAATACTTAACATTCCCTCAAAGAATATTGCTAACTAAAGCAAATGTTTATTTAACATTTAAAGTTAAATGTTAAAAGTTAAGAATTAAACATGCAGAGAAACGATCAGGTGTATACCATGATATGTCAGCAGAATCCAATTGAGTTACTTATTAATGATTTTTTGTTTCATTTGTGCTATCCTGGCAAGGATCTCATAATTAACTCTCAAACCATCCCTGCTGTAGTTATAAGTTACCTGTATCTTTAAGGACATTAAACCTGTAGAATGAGAGCATTTTTTGGCCATATACAGACTTATAATCTCATTTTCTGACTGTCGTAATTCATAAATTTTTACACTTGATATTTTTGTAACTTGAAGAAGATAGAGTATCATTTATAATTTTATTTTACTTCACAATACAATCAAGTGAATATCCACCCCACACCTACATATTTTCTAGTTAATGCATATTTTTACATTTGTTTATCTGTGAGGTTGCAGCAGTTGGTGAAGGGGTTTGGGAAGAAGAAAGTGTGCTTAATTTATCGTGACTGCTGACACCATGTCCAGTCTGCATTATTCTCCTATTAGACCCTCACCTTTATTTATTTATTTATTTATTTTATTTTATTTTGAGAAGGAGTTTTTGCTCGTCACCCGGGCTAGAGTGCAATGTCACGATCTCAGCTTACCTCAACCTCTGCCTCCTGGGTTCAACCGATTCTCCTTCCTCAGTCTCCTGTGTAACTGGGATTACAGGCACGCACCACCATGCCCAGCTAATTTTGTATTTTCAGTAGAGACAGGATTTCTCCGTGTTGGTCAGGCTGGTCTCAAACTCCTGACCTCAGGCCATCTACCTGCCTCCGTCTCCCAAAGTGCTGGGAGCCCCCATGCCCGGTAAGTCTTACCCTTAATTTTATCTCTCAAGAAAGGTTCTTCCTGATTTACTCCTCTTCTTTATTTGAACAATTCTACTAATTCACCTGATTGTCAGTGACTATAGTCTACATGCCTACATGTGATGCCCAACATTTAAAGTGAGCATTTAAAAAATCAGTTTACTTGACAACTCAGTTTACTTGACAACTCACATATTTCTCAGCCCAGAAAACACTTTAGAATTCATTACCTTGGAATATTTAAAAGAATACTAACATTTGGACTCTACACCAGCCTAAGTAAGTAGCTGGCTGCCCAGGATTTAGTATTAAAAACAAAAACAAAAAAAAACTTCTCTAGGTTATTTTAAATTAAAGAGGGCTGAGAACCACAGCTTTAGAGGTAGAAAAAAAATTGGCACATGGACAAACTGTATGAGCTCAATATTGCTGATGTTTTAATCTAGAAAGGAGCAGAGCAATGAGGAATAAAGTGATTTATCATTAACACAATGCTAAATAAACTGAATTTATCCTATATAGTAATTGCAAACCAATGAAAGATTTCAACTCAGAAGTTGATATTAACTTTCTGTTTAAGGATGATTACTTTCAGATAACTGGAGACCGTTAACCTGTGTTCTGTAGTACAACTAGGAGTTCTATGAATGGGCTTCAAATTGAAAGTAAAATTTTAGAAAAGTTCACACAGACAGGCATAGACACGGTTTTCTTGAAAAATTATTTAGCTTTCACTTTCTCAAAGAAATATATAACTTAAAATAGTTTAAGATCACTAATTGTTAATGGGTGGATGGAGGACTGAAGGTAGAAAAACAAATTAAAACTATTGCATTCTCATATAGATTCATTTATCTATTGCTATAGATCATTTAATGAGAGATGATTGCATTCCTGTTACTGTTACATTTAGCATTTAAATGTCCATGTAAAAAAGAAACATTTCTATCCAAGCAGAAGTAAATACACCATATTATTGCTCAAAAACACATTGGAAAATTTACAAATGCATCTCTATTAAAAGAATAATGTAAATCTCTAAAGACATAGTCACATACACATGTACATTTAAGTATGGTTGTGCCTAAATAACCTATACTAATATGTAATTGATGATTTGAAGAAGGCTCAACAAGTCATGAATGCAGATACTATTATAAAGCTGCCAATTAATGAGTAGAGAGGTTAGGGAAGTTCCTTTAGGGCCAGGGTTAGCTTCATGGGCATGAGGTCTGCTCTTGTGGGGGGTCCCATGCTCATGGAGGCCTATGCTTTAATTGGTGCTCTCCTTCTGACGACTTAATAATTTTTGAAGGGACTCTGATTTTTACTTTGTGCTGGACCTATCATATAGCTAATGCTGTTCAGGATATGTAGCCAGTAAGTGTCAATTAGATTAACTACCCTTAGACAATATGATTTGAACTCAGACTTTTAAAATGCAATATCTACTATTAGTTGTTTTTACTGTTTCACTAAGTATAGGCTATATGGGACAGGAAATGCAAATGGGACATTTATTGGATCAAATAACAGGAAGTCTAAATGTAGGGTGAGTTTCAGGGCTAATTGATGCAATAACTCAATGACTTCATCTGCACCCACATTGTTTCTGTCTATCCTGTCATCTACTGTCTCATTGTACCCTGCTACTGGCTTCACTGAATTGCCATGAACAATCCTGGACTTCGGCCTTTCTTATTCATTTCCTCAGAGAGAGAAAGAGTCAAGTTTTTAAATTCCTCTCTGAGAAAGGAGGGATCTTATTTCCCAGAAGCTCCCAGGAGCTATCCTTCATGTCTCATTGATCAGAAAGAGGCCAAGGCCCATTTCTTAAACATTAAAAGCTCTGAATCAAGACAACTAGGACTGCTAAGTGGCAGCATCTCATCGCTACTTACCTTTGTAACTGTAGATGAACCATCTTCTGTCAAGACATGTGGAAATTCTATGAATAAAACTCCTGTGCAAAATTAGAATCTGTGAAGAAAGGAAGGAAGAGATTCTGGATTGACAAACAACAATATTTACCCCACCTCAACTCTAAATGTTTTACTTACTAGGTTTTAGTGCTTTTAATTGCTGTGATTATTTCAATCTATTATTTAGAGAAATTATTTTCCAAGATTTGTATCTATGGGTCAGTTTCATCAGTCTGCTGTGGAATAAAAACATATTAATTTGGTAAATTTTTAACAGTAATACACTTTTAAATTTCAAGACCTACCTTTCTCTTAATATTTGTCCAAATTGTAGTGTTATAACATGTTTTCTTTATAAAAATGATAACTGATTATAGATAAAAATATTTACTTGGAAAGATTAAATTTAGTAAAAACATGGCAACTCTCTTGTTATGATTATTGTGATTAGAGTTCTTATTTTCTAATTTTACTATTTATTGAAAACTTAAAATTTTAATATAAAATTTAGAAGTGATAGGTATTTTTGTTTTCAGTCAGATACAATTTGGTTCTCAAATGTTGCACTTAATAATAATAACAGCTAAAACTGCTTGAATCCTTAAATGCTTTCACTTTACTTTGTGTGGGACCCGAGTTTTACACGTGGCATAGAACTCTGGACACTCAGTGGTGTGTTTTTGACCAAAGGCTTGATAGGTGCCAAGCTTTTTATAAGTAGTGATGTCTGCCTGAGTAGAGAAGAAGTAAGCATATGGTTAACAATGTAAGCTATCTGTATTCAAATCTTACCAACAAAACTTCCTAGCTGTGTAAACACTGGCAATTGTCCAAAATCTCTGCACTTTAGCTTCTTCATGTATAAATTGGGATCATACTATTAACCTTCCTAATACAGTTATTGTGAAGATGAAGTGATTTAGTAAAGACAAAGCACTTTGAAGGAAATCTGGCATTTCATATTATAAAAATTATAAATATATCAGTGTTCAACCAGGGAAAGAGACACTACTCAGTGTGTTTCAAACAGAGGAAATTAAAGGCAAGAAGTGAGCTTACACTTAGAGCCACGAAACCAACTGTAGCAGAGTGAGGCAACATAAAGATTTTGAATCGCAGGTGCTGCTCTTATCCCAAGCCTTCAGGAACATGGGTAGGACATGAGGCTAATGAAGTTCCGAGATAAGTCACCCAGGAGACATTATAATCAGACAGGAAACTGGTAGAATTTGAATTCATGGAGGGGACGTGATTGCAACTGGAGTCACTTTCCAGAGAAGAAGGTGAATTACCCCTACCTTCTCCCTTTCTCACAATCTCCAGTTTCCATCTGTATGTCCTTTGAGCCAAACATAGACAGGTGCTTACAGAGGCTAGCCTTCCCACCACACAGAGCAGAGCAGCAGAAAGGTAAAAAAATGGATCTGTAAGCAAGTAAGGCCATTGCTGACATAGATATTATTACCATCTCTTTATGTGTAAGTGCCTTGGAGAAATCATAACCCCACTTGTGGTCTATATTGGTGTAGTAAGAAGGTTAATAATATATTAATGTTTATCATTTTAGACAATTTCACATGTTAATTCATTTTTCCTTCATATTGCATTAAAACTTCCCCACTCCCAAAGACATTCTTATCTATTATGTCTCATTAGGACTTGAGGTAAAGAAAATGCAATTATTATATTCATTTTACAACTGAAGAAGTTGTGTTCAAGTTTATATATCCAAATATATAGAAAAAAGCAAATGAATTATTTTTATTTATGTAAACTTGAGTCCTTTTGTTGTGATGAAAGTACGTAATAAATTATAGTTTATCTGAGAATATGTATTAAAGTATTGTTTCTACAAAGTAACCTCTATTCTAACAGATGTCACTATCCTGAAGAGCTGTAACTCAGAGATATCCATATATCTTCATCTCCCTACAGTCCTCACACTCCCTCTCTATGTCAAAGATATGATGGATTGTGTCAGACCACTGCAATAAAATGAGTTATATAAATTTTTTGTTTCCTAGGGCATAGTAAACTTATATTTGTACTATACTGTAGTCTATTACATATGCCATAGCATTATGCCTAAAAAAAACCCTTAATTTTAAAATACTTTATTGATAAAAGTGCTAATGATCATCTGAGGCTTTGAGGAGTAATAATCTGTTTGCTGGTAAAGGGTATTGCTTTGGTGTGATGGCTGCTGACTGATCAGGGTGGTGGTTGTGGCCATTTGTTGAGATAAGACAACAATAAAGTTCGCTGCATTGATTAACTCTTTCACAGAAGATTTCTCTGTAGCATGTGATGCTGTTTGATAGCATTTTATCCAAAGTAGAACTTTCAAAATTGGAATTGATCTTCTTAAAGACTGCCACTGCTTTATCAAGTAAGTTTATATAATATTTGAAATTATTTGTTGGCATTTCAACAGTGCTCACAGCAACTTTACAAGGTATAGATTCCATCTCAAGAAACCACTTTCTTTGCTCTTCTGTAAGAAGGAACCTTCATCTATTCAAAGTGTATCATAAGTTTGCAGCAATTCGGCCACATCTTCAGGCTTTACTTATCATTCTAGTTCTCTTGCGATTTCCACCACACCTGTAATTATTTCCTCCACAGAAATCTTGAATCCTGCAAAAGTCATCCTTGAGGGTTAGAATCAACTTCTCCCAAATTCCTATTAATGTTGATATTTGACCATGAATCACAAATTACAAGGATTCTCAGTGGTATCTAGAACAATGAATCATTTAAATAAATTTTTCGATAGACTTTGCCCAGATGTATCAGAGGAATACTATCTATCCAGAAGAACTCCTGGACGACCAGGGGCATTGACAAAGAGCAGTACTATTTTGAAAGGAATCTTTTTTTTTTTTCTCTCTCTCTTTTCTGAGCAGTAGGTCTGAAAAATGGGTTTAAAGTGTACATTAAAAAATGCTGTAAAGAGGTGTGATGTCATCCAGGGTTAGCTGTTCTTTATAAAACACAGACAGAGTAGATTTAGCATAAGTTTTAAGGGCCTTAGGATTTTTAGAATGATCAATGGGCATTGGCTTCAACTTGAAGTCACCAGCTTCATTTACTCCTAACAAGAGTTAGCCTGTCCTTTGAAGCTTTAAAGATAGGCATTGACTTACTCTTTCAAGCTATGAAAGTCCTAGATGACATCTTCTTCCAATAGAAGTCTATTTTATCTACATTGAAAATTCGTTATTCAGTATAGCTACCTTCATTAATGATCTTAGCTAGATATTCTGGATAACTTGCTGCAGCTTCTCCATCAGCACTCGCTGCTTTGTCTTGCACTATTTTGTTTTATAGAGATGGCTTATTTTCTTAAACCTCATGAGCCAACTTCTGCTAGCTGTGAACTTTCCTCACTGCTCTCACCTTTGAAAGAACTAAAGAGAATTAGAGCCTTTCTTTGGATTCGGTTTTGGCTAAAAGAAATGTTGTGACTGGTTTGATCCTCTGACCAGGCCACTAAAGCTCGCTCCCTCTCAGCAGTGAGGCTGTTTTGCTTTCTAATCGTTCTCATACTCACTGGTGTGGCATTTTGAATGCCTTTCAAAAACTTTACCTTTGCATTCAAAACTTGACTGTTAGGTACAAGATACCTAGCTTTTGACCTATCTTGACCTTTAACATGTCTTCCTCACTAAGCTTATTTATTTATAGTTTTTGGTTTAAAGTGAGAGATGTGCAATTCTTCCTTTCACTTTAAGATCTAAAGGCCATTGTGGGGATATTAATTGGCCTAATTTTAATATTGTGTCTCAGAGAATACAGAAGCCTGAGGAGGAGAGAGATGAATGGCCAGTTGGTGGAGCAGTCAGAACACACACAACGTTTCTCAATTAACTTTCCCATCTTATATTGGTTTAGTTTGTGCATGGCACCCCAAAACAATTACAATGGTTACAAAAACAAAGGCAATTGTGGTGATCATAGATCACAGATCACCACAATAAATATAATGACAAAATCTGAAATATTATGAGAATTACCAAAATATAACACAATGACACAAAATGAACACATGCTATTGGAAAAATGGCACCAATAGACTTGCTTGAAGCAGGGTTGATGCAAACCTTCAATTTATACAAAGCACAATATCTGCAAAGAACAATAAAGCAAAGTGTAATAAAATGAGGTATGCTTATATATATATGCACATATACTCAAATATACATTGACTATGCAGCTATTATTTTTCCTATGAATTCTAGCAGTACCATTTTAAAAATAATGTTTTATGTTTATTTTTCAAAATTAACTTACTAGGATAGGATGGGTTCTCTATATATTGACTTCCACAATTTTAGGTTTTTTGTTTCTCCAACTCAAGTGACTTGAACCTTCAAGTAGAGACATTTCTGTCCTCTCACATTCTATTGAAGTATTTTACTTGATTTATTGGTATAATGGCCCTTCATGATGTGAAGATTTTAATAGAGTGATGATATAACTAATTTTTATGATCTTGTATAAGATTTTAAATGGTATACAAATAAGTTATGAAGTGTAACTTTAACTAATATAATACCATTTAAACTACTTTCAATTTTTTCCATTGCTATTTCAAAAACTGAGGTTGAATAATAAGACTCCCAAGCCAAGATGCCACTTTTAGGGACACTAGAAAGATGGAATTTAACCTTTCATGGCCTCTTGGTCTTGCTTGAAAGAAAGCAATGACCTCTACAAATTTGAAGGGTTCTCACTAGAATATGAATTTTTCTACCTAACCAGCTCCGAACCTGTGAGAATGCAAAATCTCCACTATCAATTTCAAGATTTCCTTCTTAATATAAATCAGGTTAGTGTATTTATGACATACTTTAGGTGTCAGATACGTAAAACATTATCTTACCTAATGATTCTCTTGGTTACAATAGAGCCATGCAAATTCTAAATTTGTTTCAAAATAAGAAGAGGAAATATTCCTTCCACTCAATGTTACACACTGTTATAGGTGTCCCACAGCAGGATTGCTTGAGCACAGGTATGAGAGTTGAACATGATGGTTTATTCATAACATGTCTGCAGTAACTCTTTCAGGTTCAGGATGCATATCATGCCCAGGGTGTCTGGTTCAATAAGGCTTTAAATAGAAAACGTAGAAAACACAGAGAACCACAGCCTGCCAACTTTTATGCTTTGTTACTGAATCTTCCCTTTTTTTTTTTCCTGTTATGGCCTTATTTTAATATTAAATTTTCTCCCAGAGTCAGGGATTCTCTAATAGTAGAATCTGTCATTAACTTTGCTGAATTCTTTTTTTTTTTTCTTTTTTTTTTTTTTTTAATTATACTTTATGTTCTAGGGTACATGTTCACAACGTGCAGGTTTGTTACATATGTATACATGTGCCATGTTGGTGTGCTGCACCCATTACATTAGGTATATGTCTCAATGCTATTCCTCCCCCCTTCCTCCACCCCACAACAGACCCCGGTGTGTGATCTTCCCCTTCCTGTGTCCAAATGTTCTCATTGTTCAATTCCCACCTACGGGTGAGAACATGAAGTGTTTGGTTTCCTGTTCTTGTGATAGTTTGCTGAAAATGATGGTTTCCAGCTGCATCCATGTCCCTACAAAGGACATGAACTCATCCTTTGTTATGGCTGCATAATATTCCATGATTTATATGTGCCACATTTTCTTAATTCAGTCTGTGATTGATGGATATTTGGGTTGGTTCTAAGTCTTTGCTATTGTAAATAGTGCCGCAAAAAACATACGTGTGAATGTGTCTTTGTAGCAGCATGATTCATAATCCTTTGGGTATATACCCATAGTGTGAAAATGGCCATACTGCCCAAAGTAATTTATAGATTCAATGCCATCCGCATTAAGCTACCAATGACTTTTTCACAGAATTGGAAAAAACTGCTTTCAAGTTCATATGGAACCAAAAAAGAGCTCGCATTGCCAAGACAATCCTGAGCAAAAAGAACAAAGCTGGAGGCATCACGCTACCTGACTTTAAACTATACTATAAGGCTACAGTAACCAAAACAGCATGGTACTGGTACCAAAACAGAGATATAGACCAATGGAACAAAACAGAGTCCTCAGAAATAATACCACACATCTACAACCATCTGATCTTTGACAAACCTGACAAAAATAAAAAATGGGGAAAGGATTCCCTATTTAATAAATGGTACTGGGAAAACTGGCTAGCCATAAGTAGAAAGCTGAAACCGGATCACTTCCTTACAGCTTATACAAAAATTATTCAAGATGGATTAGAGACTTAAATGTTAAAACTAAAACCATAAAATCCCTAGAAGAAAACCTAGGCAATAGCATTCAGGACATAGGCATGGGCAAGGACTTCATGTCTAAAACACCAAAAGCAATGGCAACAAAAGCCAAAACTGACAAATGGGATCTAATTAAACTAAAGAGTTTCTGCACAGCAAAAGAAACTACCATCAGAGTGAACAGGCAACCTACAGAATGGGAGAAAATTCTTGCAATCTACTCATCTGACAAAGGGCTAATATCCAGAACCTACAAAGAACTCAAACAAATTTACAAGAAAAAAACAAACAACCCCATCAAAGAGTGGGCAAAGGATATGAACAGACGCTTCTCAAAAGAAGGCATTTATGCAGCCAACAGACACATGAAAAATGCTCATCATCACTAGCTATCAGAGAAATGGAAGTCAAAACCACAATGAGATACCATCTCACACCAGTTAGAATGGTGATCATTAAAAAGTCAGGAAACAACAGGTGCTGGAGAGGGTGTGGAGAAATAGGAACACTTTTACACTGTTGATGGGACTGTAAACTAGTTCAACCAGTGTGGAAGACAGTGTGGTGATTCCTCAAGGATCTAGAACTAGAAATACCATTTGACCCAGCCATCCCACTTTTCCTGAATTCTTTTTGCTAATTAGCTTAAAGCTAGTTACTATCTTTTCCATCCCCAACTATGAACAAAGTGAGTTTCTTTGTCTAGGACAACCCATATAATTACTTCTACCAAGAGATTAAAAATCATATGGAAGGGGAGGAAATTGCCTTTGTAAAGTTGTTAGACCACTGCTAAGCACTTCATAGGCACTATGTAAGTACTTGTTATTAAATGCTTGGATGTATACAAGTGAATGCCATCAGAGATTTACCTGATTGAATCTCCACTCCTAAATCAGCAAGTAACCATAGCAATAAAAAAAAAAAATCAGGCAAGAGAAAGAAATAAAAGGTATTCAAATAGGAAGAGAGGAAATCAAATTGTCTCTGTTTGCAGATGACATGATTGTATATTTAGAAAACCCCATCATCTCACCTCAAAATCTCCTTAAGCTGATAAACAACTTCAGCAAAGTCTCAGGATATAAAATCAATGTGCAGAATCACAAGCATTCTTGTACACCAATAACAGACAAACAGAGAGCCAAATCATGAGTGAATTCCCATTCACAACTGCTACAAAAACAATAAAATACCTAGGAATACAACTGACAAGGGATGTGAAGGACCTCTTCAAGGGGAACTACAAACCACTGCTCAAGGAAATAAGACAGGACACAAACAAATGGAAAAACTTTCCTTGCTAATGGATAGGACGAATCAATATCACGAAAATGTCCACACTGCCCAAAGTAATTTACAGATTCAGTGCTATCCCCATCAAGCTACCATTGACTTTCTTCACAGAATTAGAAAAAAATACTTTAAACATCACATGGAATCAAAAAAGGGCCTGTATAGCCAAGGCAATCCTAAGCAAAAAGAACAAAGCTGGAGGCATCATGCTACCTGACTTTAGACTATACTATAAGGCTACAGTAACCAAAACAGCATGGTACTGGGACCAAAACAGATATAAAGACCAATGGAACAGAACAGAGGCCTCAGAAATAACAGCACACATCTACAACCATCCGATCTTTGACAAACCTGACCAAAAAAGCAATGGGGAAAGGATTCCCTACTTCATAAACAGTGTTCGGAAAACTGGCTAGTCATATGCAGAAAACTGAAACTGGACCCCTTCTTTACACTTTATACAAAAATTAACTCAAGATAGATTAAAGACTTAAACTAAGACCTAAAGCCATAAAAACCCTAGAAGAAAACCCAGGCAATACCATTCAGGATATAGGCATGGGCAAAGACTTCATGACTAAAACACCAAAAGCAATTGCAACAAAAGCCAAAATTAACAAATGGAATCTAATTAAACTAAAGAACTTCTTCACAGCAAAAGAAATTTTCATTAGAGTGAACAGGCAACCTACAGAATGGGAGAAAATTCTTGCAATCTATCCATCTGACAAAGGGCTAATATCCAGAACCTACAAAGAACTCAAATGTACAAGAAAAAAACAAACAACCTCATCAAAAAATGACCAGTGGATATGAACAGATAATTCTCAAAAGAAGTCATTTATGTGGCCAACAAACATGAAAAAAAAGCTCATCATCACTGCTATTAGAGAAATGCAAATCAAAACTACAATGAGATACCATCTTATGGCAGTTAGAATGGTAATCATTAAAAAGTCAGGAAAAAAAACAAGACGCTGGAAAGGATGTGAAGAAATAGGAATACTGTTACATTGTTGGTGGGAGTGTAAATTAGTTGAATCATTGCGCAGGACGGGGTGACGATTCCTCAAGGATCTAGAACCAGAAATACTATTTGACCCAGCAATCCCATTACTGGGTATATGCCCAAAGGATTATAAATCATTCTACTATAAAGACAGATGCACACGTATGTTTACTGCGGCACTATTCACAATAGCAAAGACCTGGAACCAAGGCAAATGCCCATCAGTGATAGACTGGTTAAAGAAAATGTGTTACATATACACCATGGAATAATATGCAGACGTGAAAAAAGATGAGTTCATGTACTTTGCAGGGACATGGATGAAGCTGGAGACTATCATTTTCAGCAAACACATGAACAAAATCCAAACACTGCATGTTCTCACTCATAAAGAGAGTTGATCAATGAGAACACATGGACACAGGGAGGGGAACATCACACACTAGGGCCTCTCAGGGATAGCATTAGGAGAAATACCTAATGCAGATGATGGGTTGATCGGTGCAGCAGACCATCATGGCATGTGTATACCTATGTAACAAACCTGCACATTCTGCACACGTATCCCAGAACTTAAAGTATAATAAAAAAAAAGTATATATATTTTCTCTTAAAATAAAAAACAAATTCCTTGGCAAATCAATCTAGTTTGAATTTGATAAACGATTAACTCCCCAAGCTTTCTCCCACCCATAGACCCAGACTGCATGTTTGACATTTGCAACTCTCCTAGGGTTGAATAAAATGCTGGCCCAATGGTTATACCAGTACTGAAGTTTCAACCTAGAAGCTGGTTAATTCTAGACATAGTTTACAGTCCATAATTAATAGATCCTATTCATCATGAATATGTCTGATTAGCCAACTACACTGTAAATGCTTTACTGGGAGGGACTAATCGTTTTCTACCTCTTGACTACTAAACTAAATATGCGTCATAATAATTTGTATATTATTAATAGTCCAAATGCTTTTCTAATTGTACATATAAAACAAAGAACGATAGCTCTATACACTTAAATTTTTTTGTTTTCTACATTTTTTTTGGAAAAACCTAACAACAGAATATTTGGACTTCACATTTGCCAATGAAATAGTCATTGTATTGATAATGAAATACTCTCCTGAAGTTCTGTTTTCTACCTGTATATTTAAATTCTCAATTATGAGACTTCATAACAAGAAAGTACACAAATCCTTGATGAAATTTACATGAACAAGTTCCACAAAATATAAATTTCTTTCAAGAAGTTTTAATAATTTCTTTATAATTAGAAATGTAAAAAGATACAAGATAAGAATTATAAATTAAAATAAAACCCTGTGTGTAGTCTAAAATTTAGCAGTAAAATTCCTCCTCTTTAAAGGTGCTAATCTTCTTGCATGTATGTCTCAATAAACAGAAGGTGTTTTCCAGGTTTTTAAGATGGATTTCTCTTCAGTTTAAAAAAAAAAAAAAAAAAAAAAAGGAAATATCCTAAGTTTTCAGGAAGTAAAAAAAGAGTTTAGGCTCATAAAAAAAGTCTTTGTAGTTCTGCTTAATGTTCATGTCATGAGTTAAATTAGATGTGACAGGACCAGTAAGTCTGGAGATTTTCACTACTAGTGTGATTGCCTTGAAGTATTCTGTCTCCTTCGAATCTCTTTGGCTCCATTTGCCAAGGAAGTCGACTCCATGTTAATCCTGTTGACTCTTGCACAGTGGTTTTAAATAGTCTGTGTCCAGCCCTAGGGAAGGGAATGCTCTCTGAAAACTGCTAGCCCATTTAGCCACCCAGCCGTCAGCTTTTTCCTAAGAAAGAATGCTAATTACAACAAGAGATTTCTTATATCTTAACACCACCATAGGAGTTGAAAGAGTCAATTACTTATTTCGGGATTGTGTGTGAGGTTAAAGAGTATGCCCTCTCAAAGGTCTTTAAACTGATAATTGTCACATGCAAAGAAGACATGGTTTGAAATGTTGATGAAGTAAGGCAACATATTTTCATCACCCATAACACAATCACACTTTTAAGCAAGTTGGTGTTTGGTTAAATTATAGGCATCTGCACTCCTTCTCATAATGCATTTGATATTCAGAATTTAATTGGTTGATCTTGAATATACTTCTTTATCTCATTTTTAAGATAACTTTATAATAGCATCTAAATGATTTGCCAGGCAATTACACATAGATCAAGATTTAAAACTTTTCCCTGTTTTTGCTTCAATGATGAAAATATTGGTATTGGCTTGTATGCATGCTTCATTATTTATATAACTTTTACAGTTTTATTTTAAAACATACTTTATATAAAATATGTTTTATTTAAATAGAAAACCCCATTTAAATGAAATTCCTGAAAGAAACATTTTAAATGCATAATATTAAATTACTATTTTAAAATGTACATAAGTTTTATTAATAATCTAGATAAAAACTTTAGATGTTGAATGACAACAAACTATAATTTAGTAGGAAAGAATTGGTTTTCAAAGGTAGAACTCTTCCTTGTGATACACTCAGCTAATATGAAAATTATATACTTTAAAGCAATACTCTTATTTACTTATGATTTAAGTAAATTTAATTTTCATATTATTACCATGATCATGATTCAGTTAACTGGTTTCTCCACTTAGACTTCCAGTATATATACAAAATTATTAGAGTAAAATAAAATTATTACTATGTAAAATATTAACATGTTTATAGTGCTCTCATCATTAATAAAGAATCTGGTTTCTAACCACTTTCTAATCGAGATCATTATGTTTCTCATCTTTAATTGTTTTGCTTTATAATCTAATGAAATAAAGTGGAAAAAAAAAACACATTCTCTTGGGATATATTCATAGAAGGCCTTTTAGTAAACAGTAGTAATAGCAAGTTAGACTAAACTATTTGTAGGGAAAGGTAAAAACTGATATTCCTTCCCAGAAGCTAGTTTTAAGCTAGGGAGCAATTTGAGATACCATTGGTACATTCCAGAACTCCCCTTGGTCTTAATTAGAACAATTGAAAGAAACTGTTAATTTTGATCAGCTGGTGAAAAGCCCCGCTGTTGCAGTCAGTCATTTCTATAAAGTTCAACTTTCAAGTTCATAAGCAAAAGGGTTAGATTAAAGGATTTTTCCTCCCAGTAAATCATTAGCACAAATGCATCGTTTCAAAATTAATACTTTAAGATTGAGCTGTATTTTAAGGTTATAGAGTTATTAGTTTAAATTGTGACACACAGTGTATGAGTAATTCATTTCACAGTGGGTTGCGTATTTTTAGTTTCCATATTTAGAGCTAAATAGAATATTTTAATTTGTGGAAAATCCATCTTTTGGAAAGATATACTGGTATTCATAATACATATCTATATAATAATCAAAAATAATGTTTTAGGGAAAAGGTATGTAGGGAGGCCAGACAATGTGTTAGAAAAGGCTACAGTGAAAGAGGCAAATAAAGTAGGAATGTGGTGGGTGAGATGCTTTCAACAGCTTTTCTATTTGTAACACAAAACTAAACCATGAGGCAGTGGGAAGAGAAAGCTAGATAAGATGGGGACTCAGTTACCCACAACACAAGATTTCTCATTGACTGTTACATACAGCAGAGAGGGTATAAATATGCTTACTTTAGAGATCTGGGATTGACGATGGATAAATTCCATTTCTGGTATGTGAATTTGCTTTTCCTTCTTATGTGGATGTTGATTACTTTTGCTAGACTGACGATCCCCAGGTGCGTGTACCTAATGGTACACACCACATGCTCTTTTGGGATTCAGGAGGACAACATTGAAACGTTTTGGTATATTTTGTGATTTCTGTATAATTTTTTTGTAGGATTAATAATGTGCATATTATATTAATACAGTAATACATGTATATTTGCACACAAATACATAAATATAATAGTGCCCAATACAAAAGATTTGTAGACTACTGATCTATATAATGGTTATGTTTCAATAATCGACAAAGTCCCTTCAAACCAAACATTTATGATTCTAAGTATGTGATGGCCTGATGTGGTGGCTCACGCCTGTAATCTCAACACTTTGGGAGGCCAAGGCGGGTGGATCATGGGGTCAGGAGTTCAAGACCATCCAGGCCAACATGGTGAAACCCCACATGTTGGTGTGAGCCTGTAATCCCAGCTACTTGGGAGGCTGAGGCAGGAGAATTGCTTGAAGCGGGGAGGCGGAGGTTGCGGTGAACTGAAATCTCACCATTGCACTCCTGCCTGGGTGACAGAGTGAGACTCTGTCTCAAAAAAAAAAAAAAAAAAAAAAAAAAAAAAGTGATGGTGTGACTCTACATATTTGTATATCAGAATAAATATTTAAATAGTTTTATGTTTGCCTCACATGGAGGGATTGCTTTCTATTTGCTGTTTAGTAATGTCAATTAAATACAAATTTGTACCCATATACCTTCAATATCTTGCTAGTAATTTGCGTACATAACTCATTTCAACCTTTGAGCACTATGATTCTTGTTTAATCACTATTGAGAAGGAATATTTCCTAAGGGGCTACAGGAATAGCTTCATTTGCATACATAGCTCAGAAACTGTAGAACATTAGGGCAGTTGTTAAAAATCCATTAGCATCTCTATAAGCATCCGTAAATGATAGTAAGAGAGAGACAACATAAAAAGTGGCATCTGCTGGATGAATCCACTTGCAGAGGCTGAGTGGAACCAGAGGCTACATACCAGAAGAAAGTGTGCAAAATGACTTAACCCTAATCTACAGTAGCAAAGACTACCTATGGAAGCCAGCCCCAAATTGTACTTTAACCAATATACATACTTTATTTTTTTCAGTCAGAGTTATACTAGTATAACTATAAGAATAGACTATCTCCTCTCTATTCCTTGATATGGTTTGGCTGTGTCCCCACCCAAATCTCACGCTGAATTGTAATCCCTGTAATCCCCACCTGTCAAGGGCAGGATCTGGTGAATGGGGGTGATTGGATGGGTTTCCCCCATGCTGTTCTCGTAGTAGTGGATTCCCATGAGATCTCATGGTTTTATAAGGCAGTTTTCACTGCTCTTACAAGCTGTCTCTTGCCTGCCTCCATGTAAGATGTGCCTCTTCCACTTCCACCATGTTTGTAAGTTTACTGAGGCCTCCAAAACTGTGAGTCTATTGAACCTCTCTTCTTTATAAATTACCCCGTCTCAGGTATGTCTTTATAGCAGTGTGAAAATGGACCAATACATTCTTCAACTGAAGACTTAGGAGAACATAGACTTTTTTGTAGTAAATTAATGACTTTTTGGAATGGTCAGTTCACAGTTTCTCTAACTGCCCTTAAGAGACTAGCTCCTAAAATATATGTAACCCATTTTGCTTTCTCGTGGATAAAAAGATTTAAACCATAGCAACAGAGATAAGCTGGGGAGATTATTTGATAATGCTGGGTCCTAAATCATATTGCCAGATTCTGAGATCTCTATGTAGTACAGGAATCTGTCCTTTGAGAAACCAACTCAGGAAATGTGCACAAAATTACACGTGAAGCTACTTTCTAATTATTAGAAAGTCTCTAATTCAAATTAAAAGAAGACAAAATTAAATGAAGGAGAAATTAAAGAGTAATACAAAGAGATCAGGAAGGCAGAGTTGGGGGAAAGAAAAAGTTTCCATAGAGTCCATATCCAAGGTGAACCAGAGCATATCCCTGAGCACTGCTTGCTCTTCTTGAGTTCCCTCATCTGCAAGTTTATTATGAAGTAATTGATCTGTTTGTTCACACATCTCTTTACTATCCTTTTGTTATAACCCACTTTGCCCCAATAGAAAATTCAGTCTCAGAACCACTGCAAGAGGGAGGCTGAAATCTCATAATTAAAGAGTATATGGTTAATGCCTATTTTTATGTTTGAAATAAATGTCATCAGAAATACACACTTTTAAATTTAATGCAATCTTCCTGTTTTTTTAAAGCTCCTCAAGCCACTTAGAAGTCAAAACATTTATGTTATTGAATGAATAAGAATTTCTCACTTGATCATAAACTTATATCTGTTTCTATTTCTAATGTAAGTAGCATTGTCAGTGTCCTTGGGTCTTCAGAAAGAAAAAGAAAGATAAATGAATATAGGCCTTGAATCCAGAGAGTTGAAATATAAACTACAGAGATAAAAGCAGCAGCATTGTGAGCTATTTGATTCAAAGTTACTGGGACAACATTCTCCTGTCAGTGTATAAATTCCAGAGTCACGTTTGTGTTATAAGAGCAGAAATAATATTGCACAAATTAAATTGTTTTGTATGTGTACATAACATCATTGCCTACTATGGCTATCTATGTAGGAGTTGGGGTGGTTGCTTTCCTGTAGAGGAAAGAGATGTTCAAACACCTTATTTCATAAATATGTACAAATATGTATCAATCAAAATTAAAAAAATGAAAAATAAGTGAAAGTCTTTACTCTGGATAGTGGCTACAGCAACAAGATAAAGAATTGTGCTCTTGCTAGCCAATCTGCTTCAAAGGTTCCCATATATCTCATCCCCACAAAAAAAGAAACATAGTAGAAGGAGAAAAAAAAAACAAAAACAAAAACAAAACAAAACAAAACAAAAAAAATGGTTGTTCTATTTCTTTCCATTACTTCCTGCTAAAGTAAGCTGAATGCAAATTGTTTGAATTTTTACTATCTAATACTAGTTAGATATTTTGAAAATCTAACACAAGTTAGATATTGTAAATATCTAATATCTAAAATGGGCAGCAGGACACATCACAGAAAAAGTTTTCTTTGATGACTAGACTAATATTAGAAAATTATGCAGGCCCTTGTATATTTCTCTTGGAAAACTCATTTATTTTACTGTCTTTTGTAGTCTACACTATTGCCAAACTATATCACATGATGTTTTTCTACTGCCTTTTTTTTTTTTTTTTTTTTGCACCTACATGCTTTGTGAGATTCTGTCTAAAAAATTATTTCTTTGAATCTTCACATGGCTAATTTATCTGTGTGATCTAGCTCCAAAAGTTTTTTCTATATCCTACTTTTTTTTTTTTTTTTTTTTTTTTTTTTTTTTTTTTTTTTTTTT